>NW_027527936.1:3406998-3534711 GCF_008692635.1 Crocuta crocuta
CCAGCATGGAGCACTCCTCTGGCTCCCCCTTACCGCAGCAGCTGCTGTGGAGAGAGCCCTGCCCCACGCTCTAGACCTGGACCCCAGTCCCAGCCACTTACCCGACACGGGACCCCAGGCAGCTCCGTCCCCTCTCTGGCCCCTTTTCCACTCCTGCTTGCCTGTGAGATCGATCCTAGGTCTGCTGGCCATACTGCTTCACCCACCGGCCTGCCTCATCTTCTCGTTCTCTTTCTGCAGCACCAGCCGGCTGCGGGCCATGGCTGTCCTTGGAACAGATGGTCGTGGCTCCTTCTCCTGCCCTAAAACCAAGACTGATGGGAGCCCCAAGGTAATGCCATCATGTACCTTCACTGATGATGAAACCCGTGAGGCCTCAGGCCTAAGTGTCGCTGAGCTAGCGTCACTGACCCAAAGGCCTCCCCTGCTGGTTCAAGGCTGGTGAATCCCCAACCTTCGCCCCTGAAGCCCGGTATTTCGCCTTTCTTTAGAGCACTGGCTCTTCAGTCACTACCTACCACCTACAGAGGGCACTGCCCGGGGGCATCATCCTCATGGAGCTGGCTTTTCAGGTGAGCAGGAGGAGCAGAGTGGGGAGAGCCAGATCCACCCTGTCTCGCCCTCCTGACCTCATCTTCACCCTCTCTCCAGGGCTGTTACTTCTGTGTCAAACAGTTCGCCCTAGAATGTTCCCGAATCCCCATGGGGCAAGCTGTCAACTCTCAGGTATGTGGTAGGGACAGAGAGAATAGAGGGTCTTGGGCATATTCCACACATCCCCAGTGTGGCCAATAAGAGGAATGCACAGACAGTCTGGTTCACTGGTGATCTGTTGCTGTGGGCTGGCCAACTCAGTGGTCATTCTGGTGTCATGACTGGGCCATCCACCCATCAGTGTCACTGTGTCGATGGTCCGGAGCTGTGGTCAGCCATGGCACTGGAGGCAGAAGGCAGTCCAGCACAGTGGCTGGTCTGGCCCTGACAGGAGCCTGGCACTGTGGTTAAGCCATATCCAGAGATGGTCAACAAGCACATTTGAACATAGTGCGTAATCTGACACACGGGTAGGTCACTGCCAGGGGCAATCCTGGCCTAATCTAGAGCTGGAGACAGCCAGACTTTGTCAGTGTCATCACTAATACTCAGAATGAGGACCAGAGTTCCCAGGCACACAGCATACCCCTGGTACTTACTTATTATTTACGTCCCTGTCGGCAGAGCCCAGTACCCGTGAGAGCAGCACACTCGGGAGTGCTCAGAATGAGTCAGAGGATTGAATGAGGTCAGGGGCTTAAAGCTCTCTGTACTTGAGTTAGTTCAGCTCCTTCAGGTCATCAGGCATGTCACATGAGGGCCTGTACCTTTTTTGTGCCTCTCATTTAGTTTCTGAGATCAAGATCTGACTGGGCCTCGTTAGACTCCTCTTATCTGGAAAGCTCCCGTCTAGCCCATAGATGGTTGCCTTTGACTTGACTGTGGATACCTAGTCCACTCTTCACAAGATAAGGTGATCTAGAAAAGCACAAGGACTTTACCTGCAGGACCCTTCCTGGGCCAAGAGCTCTGAAGGCAGCTGTGGACGAGCAGGTGCGCAGTCAGTGCAGGGCTGTACTGGTGGGGAAGACCTACCCCCGTGACTCTTCTCGAGCTTCTGGTGGCTTCTTTGCCCCTGATTTCCATCCAGCTTGACTCGCTCTGCCCCTACTTGTGTAATCTCTGATCCTACTTAGATTTCTAAATTGTTTTACTGTTGCTGTTGTTTATTAAGTGTGGAGTACTGCTCAGCAGAGAGGAGGGTTTCCCTACTGCTGTACGTGTGAGGAAAGCAATGTGCGTGGGCGTTAAGGAACTGCCTGGGCACATGCTAGTCGGTGGGAGTTTGGGGGCTGGAATCTAGGTGTGTGGGACATGAGCCGTAAGGTAACGCATCATCGTGTGCCTTGCCCAACAGCGACATCAGTGATGTCCCAGACACCAGTGTCCCTGAGCCTTCCTTTCTTCTCTTCCCCTTGTCCACGAGCATCCTGTGACCTTCCTTGGTTGCCTCGCTAGTGCTCATGATAATCATAGTCCTTGGTTATTTCAGTTTATCATAAGGTCTTTTGCTTTACAAAGACCGTTATTTTATGTTCATGTACGTGAGGAAACTGAGGCTGAGAGACCGTGACTCAGCCAAGATCACACAGCTTCCCTGGCCCCTAGGCTATCACTTCTCTGACATCCAGTTATCTCCTTTCCTTGTAACTCCTGTGCCAGTGCCTCTGATGGAATGGTCGTGTAGATTCGGCCATTCCGGTACCGCAGATCCAGCCACTGACACTCTCAGCAATGGTGATCTCCACAAAGAGAAGCACCAGCTCTGTGTCTCTGCCTTCCTTCCTTCCTCCCTCCCTCCGTGGTTCATTCATCCATCCTGCAGATCAATCAGAGGAGGCCCACCCTGGCCTAGCCTTGGCAGGATATCTCAGATGAAGCTTTTACGAATGAGTAGGAGTTAGCCAGATTTGGGGGGCAGGGAGAGCAGCATTCCAGGCAGAGAGAACAAGCAGGTACAAAAGTATGAAGAGAATGAATGTATGATGTGCTGGGAAGAGCAGGGATTTGATGGGAAGGTAAAGCTGGAGAGATGGGAGGGGCCAGGAAAGACTTCCTAATAGTACATGACACACCTGGCCTACCCCGAACACGCTGTTTAAAACTGCAGCTGCTTTACTAGATTTTCCATAACCCCACCTTCTAGCATACTGCAGCCTCATCTATTCTTACCTATCCACTGCTAGAATGCAAGCTCCTTGAAGGTAGGGCTTGCTTGTTTCCCACTGTATCCCCAGCACCTGGAACAGGACCTCCTAAGGCATTGAACAAGTGTTTTTTGCATCAGTGAACCTGTCTCGGACTTTAGTGGAATCTGGGATAGAGTGAAAAGTTCCATCTATCAAAATGATCGTAGTTTCATGGAACAGAGTCAGGATACTGTATGAAAAAGGGAACAGTAATGAGGAGGGCTCCCCACCGATGTTATTCCGGCAGAGGGAATCCCCCTAGGCCCACAGCAACAGGGTGAATTTTGAACTTCCTCTTCCCACGGAAGAGGGAGAGAAACGGGAATGCGCTGGGGAGCCTGCCATCTCCTGACCCAGTCCCCGTCGCCACCTCCGCAGCTGTCCATGCTGTTCACCGAGGAATGCGACAAGGTGCGGGACCTGATGCACGTGCACTCATTCAGCTATGACTTCCACCTGCGCCTGGTGCACCAACATGTGCTGGGCGCCCACCTGGTGCTGCGACACGGCTACCACCTCACCACCTTCCTGCGACACTTCCTGGCCCACCACCCCGATGGGCCCCACTTTGGTCGCAATCACATTTACCAAGGTCGGTGCCCAAGGGCAACCCGGTGAACCAGAAATAGACCACAGGGTGTCTCCAAGCCAGGGCCAATGGGACCACTTCTTGGGGCCAGACCTAGTCTCTGCACCTCCTGTCCCATATTGTTAATCGCCTCAGGTCACTTGGACCCTGTCCCATGTCTCTGGTTTGTGTCTTTATCTTAAGTTCTTCATGCTGCTTCATGTCAAAGTTTAGATCCTGTGTCATGTGTACCCTGCCCTCTGTCCTGAGCCACTTTTGTCCCATCTCGATGTTCCACAGGAGCTCCCCAGAAAACAAGAGCCAGTCCACCTGTCAGTCAGAGCCTCAGGGACTTCTAACCCCCCGCCTCACCCATGCAGTGTGTCTGTCCCAGGCTCAGCGTCTCCTGTAACTTGCCCCTCAGGGACTCTGGAGCTTTCCACACCACTCATTGCTGCCCACCAGCTATACAACTACGTGGCTGACCATGCCAGCTCCTACCACATGAAGCCATTGCGGATGGCCCGGCCAGGAGGCCCAGAACATAACGAATATGCCCTGGTATCCGCGTGGCACAGGTAAAGTGCAAGGGGACACCAGCATGTGATGTGGTGGGGCTGAGGTCGAGGCCATACTAGCAGTAGGGAGACGGGGTCGTCTCGCGTAGGAGGGACGGGGTTTGCCTCATGAGAACCTCAGGCCGGCCTCTCCCCCACCCTCACTGTACAGCTCTGGCTCCTACCTGGACTCTGAGGGACTTCGTCACCAGGATGACTTTGATGTGTCCCTGCTTGTGTGTCACTGTGCCGCACCCTTTGAAGAGCAAGGAGAAGCCGAGCGGCACATTCTGCGGTCAGCAGACCCCCTACCTTGCCTGTGCTCGTTGTCCAGCCTCCCCCGCGCCCCTGCTCTGGGCAGCTCCTGTTGTGATCACCACACTCCTTCCCCCTCCCCACCCCAGGCTGCAGTTCTTCGTGGTGCTCACCAGCCAGCGAGAGCTCTTCCCCAGACTCACTGCCGACATGCGCCGCTTCCGGAAGCCACCCAGACTGCCTCCTGAGCCAGAAACTCCTGGGAGCTCAGCCGGTAGCCCTGGGGAGGCCTCAGGCCTTAGCCTGGCCTCTGGACCAGCTCCCCTGTTTCCCCCACTGGCTACAGAGGTGGGCGTGGCACGGGCACGGCTGGCCCAGCTGGTCCGGCTGGCTGGAGGGCACTGCCGTCGGGACACCCTTTGGAAGCGCCTCTTCTTGCTGGAGCCTCCAGGGCCTGATCGGTTACGGCTAGGGGGGCGCCTGGCCCTGGCCGAGCTGGAGGAGCTGCTAGAAGCAGTCCATGCCAAATCCATTGGGGACATTGACCCCCAGCTGGTAAGCCACTGTGCCCTCTAGAAGGGGCTGGTTTGGATACTAGGAATCCTACCAGCAGCCAGGGTAGAGGGTGCAGAAGTCTCAGGTGGCCCTGGGACAGCAGATCCAGCCCCACGGACCTTCCCCTAGGACTGCTTCCTGTCAATGACGGTCTCCTGGTACCAGAGCCTGATCAAGGTTCTCCTAAGCCGTTTTCCTCAGAGCTGTCGCCATTTCCAGAGCCCAGACTTGGGAACCCAGTACCTGGTAAGTCTCCCTGATCCTCCTCTGAAAGGGGAGACACAGCAGAAGTCCTCATCAGAGAGATGACAAGTGTCCCCCTGAAGCAGCCCTAGCCTAGCCGAACAAGGTCTGCTCTGGAGAGAGGCCTAGATGGAACGGGACCATGTGGACCCACATACAACCCTTCGAGCTCTGACCCTCCACATAGGACTCATGAGAACAGCCTAGAGCTGTCTTCAAAAGCTCACAAAAACACAGACCTTTGGTTAGAGATCCTGAGGGCCAAGCTCTGGAACTTCATCAGTGGTTGGTCTTAGGGGCGGGAGACTGAAGAGGGGGTCCTGATGAGAGCAGTGGTTCTGGGTAGATGTGCAGAAGGCTTCAGAAGTAGAAGTTGGTCCATAGGGTAGTTAGGAGGAACTTGTGGAGGAGGGTGGTTTCAGGGTAGGAAGGGGCATCCAGGGACGTGGACGTGAGTGGGTCTGACTACAGTTTGGCGGGAGGGGGGGGGAGCGGGGGCAGGTAAGCAGATGTGGTGCTCCTGTTGGTGGTGGCAGCACTGAAGCAGGAGCGGCTTTGGGGTAAGGATGACAAGTGGAGTCTGAGGTCATGAAGCCCTCCCAGGACCATATTCTAGAAGGTAATTGGATGCCAGGAAAGAGACCTGGGCAGCATCTACATGAACTGAATGAAGCCTGGGAGTAGGAGGAATCACCTGGAAGAGATTGCAGAACTGAGCATAGGGACAGATAGACATAAGTCCCAGTGGAGATCAAAGAGCTAGAAGACCCAGGACAGGAGGCAGGGAGGGGTCATGTCAAGGGTAGGGAACTCTCCTTCAGTGGTATGCTTCTGTGTGCTGGCTCTGTGTGTGGCCTCTCAGTGTACGACCTCTGAAACCTCCCAGTCAGGCTGACCAGGAGCCAGAGAGGACGAGGACTGAGATTCAGTTTAGAGACAAGGTCCTGGGTGACTGTGGAGTGCAGGTGGGCTCGGGTATGGTGATGGACTCAGGCCTTCCTCAAACGGGTCCCACTTCCAGAATGCCCTCAAGGAAGGGGGATGCTGCCTCAGGCGAGACAGACCCCACTCCCCGTGGCACTTTGTCTTTCACTGCAGGTTGTGCTGAACCAGAAGTTCACGGACTGTTTTGTGCTGGTGTTTCTGGATTCCCACTTGGGAAAGACGGTGAGCCCGGGGGTGAGGGAGGGGCCTTGCGTCAGCCCAGTGGGAGGCTCCGCCCCGAGCCTGCTGAGGTTGGGGAGCCCTGCTTGCCTGTACCCACCCTGCCCTCCACTCACCATGGCACCCCCACCACGTTCCCACAGTCCCTGACAGTGGTTTTCCGAGAGCCCTTCCCGGTACAGCCCCAGGACAGTGAGAGCCCCCCTGCCCAGCTGGTCTCCACCTACCACCACCTGGAGTCTGTCATCAACACAGCTTGCTTCACCCTCTGGACACGACTCCTATGAGGCCCGCACCAGTGAATGCCACCGTTCCCCGAATCCTGGATCTGTGAGACTGCCTGCCTGAAGCAGGACTGACCAGCCCTTCTGAGCCCGGACACTGATGGGCCCCGAAGGCTTTGTGACTAGATCTTAGGGGTCTGAGCCCCAGCCTCACATTAGGAGCCGCCCCCTGAGTGCCCGCCGCCGTTGACCGGCCCAGGGCTCCAGAGGGTCAGGTCAGTTTCCCAAGGTGCCCATTTCCTCTCAGGCCCCTGGACTCTTCCAGAAAGGGGCTCCACCTTCCTGCTCACTTGGTGGAGTCCCAGGAATTCATAGCAGGTAGCAGGTACCCACCCGAGACCTCCTCTGCCTGAATGCTGCCTCCCAAGTCTTTGACTGCTGTCAGCCTCCCTGCTCACATTTTGAGCCCTCTGGTCTTCATTTCCCACTTGAACATCATTGCTGGACGTCGTTATTGAGATAATGACACCTTGGTTCCCATCCAAGCTCTGCTTCTGAAGCCCCTGTGACCACAGGCACACCCTTCGCTCTCGGACCCGTGGTTTCTGGCGTGTTAATGAAGAGGTGGGCTCACAACCCCCCGTCTCCAAGCAACACTGGCACGACGGACTGGAGGACTTGAGTGTGAGCTGTACGTTCCTTCTCAGTAGGAGGGAGGCAACCCAGGGAGACAGAGGGTTAGACACTGTGTGTCCTCCACCCGCCCAATAACACACATAGGAAAGTGTTCGGCCAGTGGTCTTTAATTCAGATCGGGATGCTCGGCACACTGTCCCACAGAGGCACGTGGGTGCAGGGCAGGACCTCACTGGCCAGCCCGGGGGCGGCCCCGCCTATCCCAGTAGGAACGAAGCCACTTCAAGCCCTCTACTGTGTCTCCTGAGGAGAGAGGGAGGCCATGGCATCTCGCCCCATGAGGAGGGAAACAGCCATGTCTGACACCTGTCCCTTCAGAGTTCCGTTCCCCAGGGCCAGGCCCGGAGCCCCAGCCCCCCTCACCTTGAGGCTGGTACTCGCAGCCCACAAAGCCCTTGTAGCCTTCATCCTCCAGCAGCTGGAAGAGATAGGGGAAGTTCAGCTCTCCGGGGCTGTCGGGCTCCCCTCGGCCAGGGACCTGGGCCACCTGCACGTGCCCTGGAGACAGATGTGGCCAGATGTGGGGCCCAGGCTCTAGCTGAGGCCGGAGGGACAGATGCAGGGGGCGGAGGGGGTGGGAGGACAGGGAGTAACACAGGCAAGAAGGGGCAAGGAGATGGGGCGCCTGGGTGGCTCAGTCGGTTAAGCGTCCGACTTTGGCTCAGGTCATGATCTCATGGTTCGTGGGTTCGAGCCCCGCGTCGGGCTCTGTGCTAACAGTCACCTCAGAGCCTGGAGCNCTGTCAGGTTGCCATCCATGATCTGCCAGTGGAACAAGTCCTGGGTAGAGAACGCTACAGTCAGAGACCCTGCAGCGCCCCTTCTCCCACCCCATTCTTCCCAGACGGGGAGAACACGGGCCTTCTGAGAAGCACTCCCTCTCTTCCACTCACCATCTGTAACTGGAGGTTGGGTCTTCCGACCTTCCGTAAGATGGCTGCCGCTGGGGGAGAAACCGGGGAGGGGGCCGTGAGACCCAAAGAGAGCACAAGAATCACAGGGGACTGGAGGGGGCGCAGGGCTACAGTCCTACCCTGCTGGGGCGTGTCCAGGAAGTACTGAGGGTCAGTGACGCGGGTATTGATGGGCTCCAGCAGTCCCACGAGGTTCTCCTAGCATCATGGTGGACCTGTGTCCCGTCAGTCAGTTGCTGCTGAAGCCCTTCCCCCTTCCCTCTGAGCTGGAATAGCCCCCGGCCTTGTGCCTCATCTGCTCTCCCCAATGTGTGCCCCTCTGCACACACGGACATTCATGTAAGTGTGTGTGTCCATTCGTCCTTGGTCTCACCTGAGCCAAGACCCCAGCCGCGTGCCTCAGGTTCTCCAGAAAAACTGTCTCCATTTCACTCCTGACTGCTCCTCGGTCAGCACCCTGGGGTACTCGGCCAGCCATCAGGTGAATCCTGGGGGGAGACAGCACTGGCGGGGGTTGGGGAGTCCATCCTGGAAGCAGGGCCCTCCTTTGGCTCCCTGTGGGCATCTCCTCCAGCCACCCTGCCCCCATCTCCTGTGGGGCCGATCTATCACCTGGCAGTGACGCCCTCACCCCCCGCACCTCACACTCCACTGTCAGCCTGAGGCTGACATTCTGAGGGTCACCCCATCTTTCTGCCTCAGAGACCTCTCACTCTGCTCTCCCTGTCCTGTCTCCTTTCCACTGGTCCTCTCCGCAGGCTGTAAACACGCGTCAGCCTCACTTTCTAAAAATTATTTTGACCCTTTCCCACAAGTATTCCATGCTGCTTGTCTCCACTTCCTGCGTCTGCTCCTTAGATTCTTCCCATCTGCTTTCTGCCCCCAGCACTCACCAGTAATGACCCCTGTTGCCAGTTCCACTTCAGCCCATTTGCCCAGGGCAGGATTGGACGTTTGTTTGATCAGCCCCACAGTGCACCTTCCACCTCCTGTTACCCCCTGATCTCTCTCGGCCACACTCAATTCCAAAAGGTCACATTTCCAGCCTCAGGGACTCTGCTGAGCACACCAAGCTTTCTCTGGTCTCTGGCCACCGTATCCCGGCCTCCAGTGCTCCTTCCATCAACACCCTGCTCAACATCACTACCTGTAAGAAGCTTCCTCTTCTCCCAGACAGGTGCCTACTCTGCTCCCACAGCAGCCAGGAACTGACCCTTGCTCACCTGGATCTCGCCGTAAGTTTACCTGGCTACCTCCCTGGTCAGGCAGCCCCCAGCACAGGATCCCAGGACGAAAGAGTAGCAAACAGGAGAACCACACACGACAGATAAAGTCCAAAGGCAATTGACAAAGGACCAGGACTGGAGCAGTGGAAGGGCCAGTGCGCTCGGACTCCCGAGCCTCTCCGACCTGGCGTCCTTTTCTCCCAGGTCCCTCCCAGGGCCGGGGACCCCTGGGCTCAGAGCACTGAGCTCTGGAGCCCAGGGTGGGGCGGGGTCTTGGAGGAGACTGGGCAAGAAGGGGAGGAGGGGGAGGAGGAGAGAGGGTAGGATACCTGGGACAGCCCAGGGCCCTGGCGTACAGCACTGCCTGCTCCAGCCCCTCTCGGAAGGCCGCCTGCCTCCCGGGAACGGCCCCCAGCCCCATCTCCCCTCTCTCTCGGTCCCCAGGGGAGNACCGCGGATGGTCCAGAAAGCGACGGTTTTCGAGACCGGAGAAGGGGGAAGGCGCGGAGAGAAGAGGGGGCCAAGCGAGAGGAGCTGGGCCCGGGCGTGGGTGGGACAGTCCCCCCAACCGCGCGGGACAGGCGGGGCCTGGGGACCCCTGGGCTCAGAGCACTCAGAGAGGGGCGAGAGCCCAGGTAAAATCGAGGACCGTGAACTTGAACAGGTTCTTAGCATTTTCCCTCATTATAAAAACTGTATCTGTTCTTTACGCCGTTTGAGAGCTACAAGACCAAATCGGGAGAATTTAAATCCCCAGTCATCGTGCCACTGACCCATTAACTCTCCCTTACAGATTAAGAAATAAACAGGTGCAGGTTTTTTTCTTGGGAAACTTCTGATCACTGATCATACTGTACATACAGTTTTTATGGTCTGCTTTTTTATTTAATATGATTTTGTGAGCATTTCCCCCTTCTTCAATATCCTTCAAAATCCTGCATTCGCTGGTCATTGTCACATACCCAGGCAGCCCAGAATTCATCCTTTATTGGTTGATGGTCATTGGGCTTTTTCAGTATTGGGGTGTGTGTGTGTGTGTGTGTGTGTGTGTGTGTGCTGTAAAAGTACTTTAATTCACCTTGTGCTTCCATCTCTGAATCTTTTTCTTAGGTTCTTTGAGGTGTCCATTACAGTCTTTGCCCGCCCAAAGTCTTGGCGCCAGTCTTTGCACTGAGGGGCTGTGGACGGCCTGTTCCCCCTTATCCCTAGCTAATTGGGCCACAGAAAGACATCTAATCCAAGGGCAGCCAATGCTTCCTCTGGCCAAAGACCCATCACTTGCCTAGTTTTGGATGATGATCTGGCCAATCAGATTCTCTTCCTCAAGGTTCAAATGAGAAAGTACTGAGAAAGTCGACTAAGAGGTGGTCTTGCCAGAAGATGATTGTGGCTGTAGAAACAAAGTGAGCAAGAGTCAGGTGGAAAGCTAGCTCAGAGAGGGGGGTAAGCAAGCCCTAGAGCACCATGGGTAGAAGTAGCGCCTTGAGATCCTCTGTGTAGAGTTCCCCTGGCTAGCCAACCTCACATCTGTGGGGGGACTGGTCACTTCTCAAGCTGGGATGTTGACACTTTCCTGGGCTTCTGTGTCTGTAGTCTCTTCATGTTTCTTGAGATAATTCAAATGCGTTTATTTCATCCTCAGTAACCCAGATCATTGGACAGATTCACATGATCAGCAAATAGGTGGTTAAGGTCTTGATACTCTGCTAAAGTGCTTCTAAAAAATGTACGTTTATCGGGCACCTGGGTGGCTCAGTTGGTTAAGCATCTGACTTCAGTCAGGTCATGATCTCACAGTGCATAAGTTCCAGCCCCACACTGGGCTCTGTGCTGACAGCTCAGAGCCTGGATCCTGCTTCAGGTTCTATCTTCCTCTCTCTCTGCCCCTCTCCTGCTCTTGATCTGTCTCTCGAAACTAAACAAACGTTAACAAAATAATAAAAATATATTAAAAAATACATTTGAAAAATATCTTTTAATCTAAGTTTAGGGGCTTCTGGATGGCTCAGTTGGTTAAGGGCTGGACTCTTGATTTCTGCTCAGGTCATGATCTCATAGCTCATGGGTTCAAGCCCCGTGCTGGGTTCAGCGTGGAGCCTGCTTGGGATTCTCTCTCCTTCTCTCTCTCTGCGCTTCCTCCCTCCCTTAAAATAAATAAACTTAAAAAAATATGTAAGTTTATACTCCAACAATACGTGAGTGGAAGTCACCTTGGTCTGTTTTTTATGTTAGTTTTGACAGAAGGGAGCTCCAAGTGCAACATTAGGGGCCCCCAGCTTCCACTGTCTGTTCTATCACTTGCGTCCATCGCAAGTCAGGCCCACTCAGACTCCTGGGATACAGGAGTTAATCCTAGTGGCGAGCAAGTTCTGTTTCTTCAGCTCTCCCTCTTAGAACAGACTGCCACCAGCTATTACTGATCACCTGATTTCTTGCCCATTTGCAGCTGGTGTTATACTTGGAACTTGGACTTGTCCTGAAACGTGTTTCTTGGGTATAGTCCAATCAGGATATGACCTCACTAAGTTTAACATTTTAATCAACCCCAGCTTCAGCATGTTTACGGTCCGATGTTGACCATGTAGAATAACATCTAAGGAGAGTAATTCCTTTTTAACATTTCAGTGTAACACTTTTCTGAGTATGTAAAAAGCACCACCTGTCGGGGTCTTTACCAGGAAGAAATTCTGTCCAATATCAGTGGTCCACTCCTTCTTTGCATGTATACCATTTAGGGCAGCAGAGATGATGTATAAACTAGAGGTGTATGACTTCCTTTCTCCCCAATTCTCTTTAACACCTTCATATAATACATCAAAATAAACATAAAAGGAGTAAAGTGCCCATGAAAATTATTTTCTTTATTCACCATTTGACTTTCTACCATATACCATTTTGCAACATAGGCCTTACACTAAGTTATTATTACAAACCTTGACTCTATGCATTTAACTTTTAACCAGAGAATTTACTATGACAGTGAGTTAAGTGACAGTGAGCAAATAGTTACGTAGATGAATATCTGAGGGTGGAGTTCAGAGTCTTGTTTGATCACTGGATTGCACTTGCCAATGTGGTTAAAAAATTATACACACATGCACACACACAACTCACGTGAAATGCAAATCAAAACCTTAATGAAATTAATTTTATACCTTCCAGGTTGGCAAAAACACTTTTTTAAATGTTTATTTATTTGGAGAGAGAGCAAGCAAGCAGGAGAGGGGCAGAGAGAGGGGGATGGAGGATCTGAAGCGGATTCCAAGCTGACATCAAAGAACCCAGTTTGGGGCTTGACCTTGACAACCCCCATGACCTGAGCCAAAGTCGGACGCTTAACCAACTGAGCCACCCAGGCGTCCCCAGGTTGGCAAAAAATATTCAGTCAGACATTATCAAATACTGGATTGGATTTGGAACAACTGAAACATTTATTCACTGCTGGTGGACATGTGAATCACTACAATCACTTTGGAAAACAACCTGGATTATCTCTTAAGGCTGAACCTTCATATACATTTGAGCCCACAGTTCCTTTCCCGGATATACCCCCTGAAGAAATGTTTGCACAAGTGTACCAGGAAACCAGTGATGTTCGTAGCTGCACTATTTATGTAGCAAAAACCCAAAACTAACCCAAGTGTCCACTAATACGTGTACATGTGAGTTGCAGGTTAGCCGTCCAGTGTTGTATCTAAAAGTGAAGAGAAAGCTGGTGGCTTGAATAATAAAATTGAGTTTGCTCTTGTATTCGAGTGATCTATGAAGAGCTTGGTGAAGTTTAGTCCAAATTCAAAACATCAGTGTGAACACATTAGCTGGATACTTCTCAGAAGCATAATCTTGAGTGAAAGAAGCAAAATACCTAGAGTGTGATCCCATTCATATAAAATCAAAAGCAGGAAAAACCAAAAAAATATCTTGGGTAAGGCTACAAGCATCTGTGGTAAAACTGTGAAGAAGAGCAAGTGAATAATGATCACAATATGCAGGATGATGGTGCGCCCAGACGGGGAGGGGAGAGGGGAGCACTGGAGGCTTCGGAAGTAATGGCCATCCCCTTTCTCTTACACTGGCTGAGATGGTCATACATCTACACACCTCCATCTTATCACTATTCTTTATATCTCACATATATTTTATAAATATCATTTTGTATCTGTTTCAGATTTAATAAAAATAAATTTTTAAAAAACTTCTCTAAGCATGGGGCGCCTGGGTGGTTCAGTCGGGTGGGCATCCAACTTCGGCTCAGGTCATGATCTCGTGGTCTGTGAGTTCGAGCCCAGCGTCAGACTCTGTGCTGACTGGAGTCTGCTTCGGATTCTGTGTCTTCCCCCCTCTCTCTCTGCCCCTTCCCTGATCACACTCTGTCTCTCTCTCTCTCTCAAAAATAAACATTAAAAAAAACCCTTCTGTAAGCATTACTGCCACCTGTTAGCACATTTTATATTAACATCCTTCTGGTAGTATCATCAGAATCTCAAGGCTTTTTCTTTTTTATTTTTATGTATTTATTTATTTTGAGAGAGAGAGTGTATGAGCGGGAGAAGGGCAGAGAGAGAGAACCCCAAACAGGCTCCACACTGTCAGCGCAGAGCCCAACACAAGGCTTAATCCCACCAACTCTGAGATCATGACCTGAGTTGAAACCTCAAGTCAGATGTTTAACCGACTGAGCCACCCAGGCGCCCATCAAGGCTTTTGCTACAGACTCAGCTTGTTTGTAATAGACCACAATCACCACTTTTTGGATTCAGTGCGTCAGTGCTCTGTGCGGTGGTCTTTTATTGTATTATGTGCTTAGAACCTCTGGTAGACAGCCTGTAAAATGGCCCCCCAATGATGTCTGCCTCCAAGTCTTCACACCCTCTCTCCTTGAATGTGGGCTGGACCTAGCAACTTACTTCTAACAAACAGAATACAGCAAAGTGGTACAATGTCACCTCAGAGATTAGCTTATAAACAGGCTGTGGCTTCTGTCTTGGGTGTTCTCTCTCACTCTTCTCCTCACTCGCTCTGAGGAAAATCAGCTGCCATATTGTGAGCTGCCTTATGGAAAGACCAATGAGTCAAGGGACTAATGTCTCTGGCTAACAGCCAGCAAGGACCCGAGGCCTCCCAACAGCCATGTGAGTGAGCATGGAAGAAAACCTGCTGCCATTAAGCCTAAAGACTGTACCTTGAATGAAATCTTAATTGCAGCCTTGTGACAGATAAGGTTTGAGTCAGAGATACTAGCTAAGCTACGCCTAGATTCCTGACCTATAGAAACTCTTTGATATTTGTTGTTTTAAGACACTGAGTTTTGAGGTAATTTGTTAGCAGCAATAGATAACAAATAAAGGATGGCTTTCTTCTTCTGGGATAAGTTCCTTGGTTTGGCGGGACCATTTTTACCACTTCTTCACCTTAAGGTATAAATGGGTGCTGCCATTTTTTTTTTATATGATTCTTTCCTCCAAGTCACAGTGATTTGGTTAATCAATAGGCACCTGTCCCAAGTTGGATCAACCATATAACCTGTTATAGGCATTGTAGGTCACCTACCCAACTTCTATTCCCTCTTTTCTCCTTCCTAATAAAACCATAGTTCCTGGGGACAGTCAGCCAGAGAGAATAAAGCTAACATACAGACCAAAGTAGCAAAGAAAAACCAAGAGGCCTTATGTTCAGCACACTTGGAAACTCTGTAAGGGAATCAACCAGGCTGGCCTTTTTACTTCGTCTTAACTCTTTCTAAAAACAAGATGTCCCAGAACTAACTTGCTTTTTTCATCCCAAGAGCCAGCATAGTGCACATTTCAGGAAATACTTGGTTCTCTGGGCACGGGGGCTATGTATTTATATCATTTTCTAAATTTATATAAGTTCGTATAGTCTGTGGCAGAGTCTTTATCTTTCAAAGTCATGAGTTTACACTGATGTTTTTTATTTCACCCAATCTTGGTTAAGCTCTTTCCTACCTGGTTCAAAAACAAGAGCATCTCCATTTCTATTTAACTTTTTTTTTTTTTTTTTTTAATTTATTTCTAGGAGAGAGAGAGAGACAGCATGAGCAGGGGAGGGTCAGAGAGAGAGGGAGTCACAGACTGAAACAGGCTCCAGGCTCCGAGCTGACAGTCAGCACAGAGCCCGACGCGGGGCTCGAACCCACGAACCGCGAGATCATGACCTAAGCGAAAGTCGGACGCTTAACCGACTAAGCCACCCAGGCGCCCCTTCATATCACTTTTATACAAGCGTGGTCAGATTGGGTTCATATATCATGTTATATATTTTCACATCCAATCACATGTTCAGTTACAGCTGCCTAGATTTAAGAATATCAATATTCAGGAGCACCTGGGTGGCTCAGTCGGTTAAGCGTCCGACGTCGACTCATGCCATGATCTCATGGCTTGTGGGTTCGAACCCCACGTCAGGCTTTGTGCTGACAGCTAGCTCAGAGCCTGGAACGTATTTCAGATTCTGTGTCTCCCTCTCTCTCTGACCCTCCCCTGCTCATGCTGTTTCTCTCTGTCAGAAATAAATTTTAAAAAAACATTAAAAAAAGAATATCAATATTCAAGTGTTACTCTATTATTATTATTTTCTGAGCCATTGAATCTGTATTGCTAAGGCTTTGGAATTTAACTTTCCTGCTTTACTCAGTATGCCAGCAATAGTCCATATCACATGGATTCATGATTGCTTGTAACGGTTTCAGGAAGGAAACTAAGTCTTTGGTAAAATTTTTCTTTCATAGTTTTCCATTGTATCCAAGCACATTGTAGAGAAATATCCGTGGTACATCTACATTAGGATTCTATCACTAAAATTTCAGCATATTTAAATAGAATCATCTCATACACACAGTACATTGAATAACATCATTATACAAAACAGCATTGAATCATTTTATGAAACTTGTTTGCATGAATGATCATATAATATTCCTGGAAGAGTATTATAATATTTGCTGTTTCATGTTATAGACCCTTATCTTTCAAAGGGGATTCCTATAACTGGCCCTTTGGTTTCTATTCTTTTTTTCTTTAAGTTGATTTATTTATTTTGAAAGAGAGCACGCAAGTTGGGAAGGGTCAGAGAGAGAAAGAGTCCCAAGCAGTCTCCACACTGCCAGTGCAGAGGTCTCGAACTCACAAACTGAGATCATGACCTGATCCAAAGTCAGACACTTAACCAACTGAGCCATCCAGGTGTCCCTAGTTCTATTCTATTACTAGTGGTTGGATCACATCTAGACACTCTTCTTGTGCCCTTCTCTTACACATGCATGCTATTAGTAACACACCAGGCCTTGATAGTCTTAACTAATTACACACCCATCCACATGCAAATTTTAAACTTGGTTAGGGGCACCTGGGTGGCACAGTCAGTTGAGCATCCGACTTCGGCTCAGGTCATGAGCTCAAGGTTCGTGAGTTCGAGCCCTGCTTCAGATTCTGTCGCTCTCTCTCTCTCTCTGCCCCTCCCCCACTCATGCTCTGTCTCTCAAAAATGAATAAACATCAAAAATAAATAAATAAATAAATATAAATTTGGTTAAATACAACAAGTGTATATGTGACTCAAAGGGTGCAGGTGTGAATATTCAAAAAGGTGTTTTTTACATTTGGAATTTTGAGAAATCTCAGGAACTCTGACTACAAAATCCTATCCTTCCCTTGTTTAATTTTTAATTTTTACAGACATGAATTCTACTCATGGTGTTACGTGCATGTTTTCTGCAGTTTGTTCATTTCCAGTATATATCCAATATATGTAGGAAGTCATTTTTTAGGAAAATATGAATAAACTCAGTCTATCTTACTGTTTTCTTCCCCTTTCTTTGGCCATTCTTTCAACTGCATTTGATTCCAGAATATGAAGTTATTGTTGTTGTTTTTTTTAAGATTTCATTATTAGGTAATCTCCACACCCAACATGGGGCTCAAACTCAACCCATAGATTAAGAGTCACATGCTCAAGGTGCCTGGGTAGCTCAGTGGGTTAAGTATCTGACTCTTTATCTCAGCTCCGGTCATGATCTCCTGGTTTAGGAGTTCAAGTCCCTCATTGGTCTCTGTGCTGACAGCGTGGAGCCTGCTTGCGGTTCTTTCTGTCCCTCTCTCTGCTCCTCCCCACTCGCATGCATGCACTCTTGCTCCCAAAAATAAATAAACTTAAAAAAAAAAAAGAGTCACATGCTCTATCAACTGAGCCAGCCAGGCACCCCAAAATATGAATTATTTTTTTGTTTTTCTGTTTTCATTTAAGTAATCCCTACATGTCACACGGGGCTTGAGCTCATGACCATGAGATCAAGAGTCACATGTGCTTCCAACTGAGCCTGCCAGGTGCCCCCAAATATGAAGATTTTTATCATTCCCCTCTTGATGGACTAGATTTCCTCCAAATCACAATTACAAACAATCAGCCTCCTTGTATATGTTTTTTTTTTTTTGCATGTCTGCAAATATGAATATTTTTCCAGCATCTATCCCGTAAGTGGACTTTCGGGGTCAGAGGACATGTACATTTAAAGCCCTAGTTCACCACTAACGCCTCTTCGAAGGGCTTTCTCAATTTACATTCCTTCTAAGAATCTGTTAGAGTACCTGTTCCTCTCCATCTTCATCAACACTGAAGAATATCAGTGTTTATTAAGATTCTTGCCAACCTGAAAGGGAGGAAACATCTTAAAAAATCAAGTCCTTGATTATCACGGAGATCAAACATCTTTCCAGATGTTTATTTGCCATGACTGTCCCCTCTTCTGTGACTTGTTTATTGATAGCCCCTGTCCCCTTCTCAACTGGATTCTCAGTGCTCTAATGCATCAATTTGTAGGTGTTCTTTATAGAAAGTCCAGATAGTATGTCTTCAGCTTCTTTGCTTATCTTTCACTTTATTTAAAGCAACATTTGCTGTGCAGAGTGATGGAGGAGTCCTGCCTTTCATCGAGCTCCCTGTTCATGTGTGAAAGGAGACCTGCCCTCCATGGGGAGGGCTGCGGGGCTCCTGCCCCACCCTCTCTGTCGTCCCCATTGGAAGGGGTGACTCACATGCTTGGTAACTTGGGCCCGAAAGAGGAGCCAAAATGCTCAGCTCAGTCTCTTCCTCCCTGGTCTCTGTGAGAAAGCACATATCCCGCGTTGCCCAGGCCACAAGTGTCCCAGGGCGGGCCCTCACAGGGCTGACCTCCAGCAAACCGGCTTGCCCGGCAGACCTACGCCATATTGTCCGGCATCGCCGTGGTAGTCATAAAAGTAATGTTTGTATCTCCATCTGTCACACACTCCTGCGTCTATCTCTTGATAGGTCCTTGTATCGGTCAGAGTCCAAACAGAAAACAGATGGCACATTCAAATTACGATCATTCAAGAGATTTTTTAAAAAGGCACTATTAGGAAGGTGTGGGCAGGGCATCAGGGAGACACCTGGGACAGTGCAGCAACCTAGTGCTAGTACTGGAGGACCTGTCATCATCCCTCGGCCAGAAAAGGTGAAGGGTTTGGGGGTGTGGTGACTCAAATCCAGAGGAAAGGTCATATAGAGATAACTGCTTTCCAAGGAGAGAAGCCCTCAGTTGAAGGTCACTGACAGCCTGAAGCAACCTGCAGAGTGAAAGGCTGAGAAATAGATACCCTGACCTTACTCTCCCTCCCTCTTCAAATCTCCAGCTCCAGACAGGTAAACCAAAGATGACCAGAGAACAAAGGGAACCCACTGATGCAATCAACAGAGACCTGCCTCCTTGGACAGGGAGCAGGGAGGAAACAAGCTCTGGAGCAACAGAAAGTGTATCTGGCCCAGTTCATCTCTTTTCCTCCCTTGGGATACATGCTTATCCTTCATCTGAGTGAAAAACTCGTGTCGCAGTCAACGGGATGCACCAAATCCCATTGGCTACTGTTTTACCGTGAGACAATCTCAATCTCACGTCATCCCTCCTGAAAGCTAAAGCTTTATTACCACTGATGTTCTTTGGATAAGGAATCAGGTGAAAGTGAGGAGCATGTGTCAGCAGAATTCGGAAATGGCCTCTCAAATTCCTGCTCCCTGATGTATACACACCTTATTTCAGATATTCAGTCAAACACTAAGCTAGGTACTGCTATAAAGGGATTTTGCAGATGTAATTAAGGTCCCAAGCCAGTTTTGAAAGGGGGATTGTCCTGGGTGAGCCTGACCTAATCAGGTGAGTTCTTGAAACTATGAGGGCTCTTCTTGGAGAAAATCTGGATATATGGAGGTCTCGAGCCTATGGCCACAGGGAACTGAATTCTGCCACAACCACGTGCACCTGAAAAAGGACCCTGAGCTCCCGATGCAAATGCTGCCCAACACTGATATTAGCCTTTTGAGCTGAGAACTCAGGCAGGCATGGCAAACATGGTGACTTCTGACCTCCAGAATGTGAGCTAATGATAACTCGTCGGGTAGCCATAGAAACCAAACGGGGCAAACAATAAAGTCACATCAGCACAGCTGTTACTGTCCACATGATTGTAGCTGATAGTAGGGCCCAAATCATATCCCAGCAGTCTGCTCCCAATGCTCCATCCAAGTTCGCTTTGTCCTCCTCCAGCACCTCAGTGGGGTGCGCTTCCCTACCTGGTGCAATGACTCGTACCTTCCTTCCTGTAGGAGCTCTGTTCTCAGTTTTCCACTGACCAGAGCCTTGCCGCAAGAGAAGAAAAGAGGTGCCCTGAACAAAGTCTTCCTTGCCCCCCGCTGGTCAGCAACACAGTTTCCCCCTGGTGATCAGGAACAGTTACCCCAGCTCAGCTGGAGAACCTTTTCCCTGGCTGTTTAGTGACCTGAGGAACTTAAACTGAGCAAAGTACATGTCGCCGTCTAGTGCATTAGCACCAGGGCCATGCTTCCTGGTGGAAGAATTACTACTGTGGATGGTAGAACCTTCAGATCCACCGAAGCCTATGGTTCTTCTTTTTTTTTTTAATATTTTATTTATTTTTGAGAGAGAGTGGGGGAGGGGCAGAAAGAGAGAGGAAGACACAGAATCCAAAGCAGACTCCAGGCTCTGAGCTGTCAGCACAGAGCCTGAGGCAGGGGCTCGGACTCATGAACCGCGAGATCATGACCTGAGCTGAGGCCGGACGCTCAACCGACTGAGCCACTCAGGCGCCCCTGAAGCCTATGGTTCTGAGGATGGAAAGCAAAAAGGGCTTCCAGTGAGTGATTAGGTCTAATAGCAAGGGGACTACTGGCCCTGTGTTCTCTGAACCATGCCTCCTGACTCAGGAGGAGATGGCTCATATACTGACCTCTGGTTTAAAGCACATGCTCTTTTTTTCAGTATACTTATTTATTTATTTTTTTTTTAGTAAGCTACAGCCAATGTGGGGCTTGAACTCACAACCTAGAGATCAAGAGTTGCATGCTTTTCCAACTGAACTAGCCAGGTGCCCCAAAGTATATGCTCTTTGGAAGGTGTTTTCTTCCCACTGGTGCATAACTGAGCTTTTAGAAATCTACTCCTGGGGCACCTGGGTGGCTCATTGGGGTAAGCATTTGACTCGATTTCAGCTCAAGTCACGATCCTGGGGTTGTGGGATCAAGCCCACGTTGGGCTCCATGCTGGGAGTGGAGAATGCTCAGGATTCTCTTTCTCTTTCCTCTGCCCCTCCCCCATTCAAATGCATGTGCATGCACTCTCTCTCTAAAAAATAAAAACAAAAGTGTTTTTAATTTAAAAAAAGAGATCCACTTCATCCTTCTCTCCAGCTACTCAATTCTAGGCAATAAGCCACGTGGTGATACCAGTGAATTTCATGGACATGCACCAACTGCTACGCTCCTTATGCTGTAGAAGGCATCTCCGTATTGGAGGTGATGTGTTTGATACCTCGGTGAAGGCTAAGGCATTCCAGAAGTCTGCAAATGATGCCAGAAGAAGCACTTCAGGCAGAGAAGACAAATAAACAGAGTACGAATTTAACCCATAAGAGCCAAGCTCTGCTCCCTCTAAGAGGGAGTTGTCCAAGGGGGCGGCCTCCCAGCCAGGGGAATCTTTCTTTGTAATGCAAAATTCAAGAGGCAGCAACCTGCCTTTCACCCTAGAAGGAGGTCCCAGGCCTCCAGAAATGTCACCCGTGTGGTAAGGCTCTCGGCCTCAGGCGCACACACACATCTTACAAAGGCGTCTAGGGCGCTAAGCACTTCCCACTCTCCAGGCCCAGTGAGCAAAGCACCATCGGTGGAATGAATCATGGTGACATCCTGTAGGACATCAAGTTGACTGAGACTTCGCGTGATCTTACGGCAGGACAAGGAGACACAGCAGAACAATTGACACCCATAAGCCCATGAGTCAGGGCCACAGTGTGGCCTACGTTGGTTGCTCTCCAACCAACGCTACCAAAAAGCTGCTTTGCAAATGCTGTCCTGCTCGTATACTGGTTTTCAGTGTGCAAGTTAGTCCAATACAAGCTACCTTTCATTGCCTTTTATTACATTTAGGTGTTTTCCTTAGTTACGCTGTAAAATATAGAATGTTTTCAAAAGGGTATGTTTAACATATATGTAAGCATTAAAATTAAAAAATAAAATATAATAATGAGGTTAGGAAACAGAATAAGAACAGAACCTTTGAAGTTTTTTAAAAAATTTTTTAAATGTTTATTTTTGAGAGAGAGAGAGAGACAGACAGAGCATGAGCGGGGGTGGGGGGACGGGGGGAGAGAGGGGGACACAAAATCTGAAGCAGGCTCCAGGCTCTGAGCTGTCAGCACAGAGCCCAAATTAGGGCTCAAACCCACAAGCAGCAAGAACATGACCTAAGCTGAAGTCGGACGCTTAACCAACTGAGCCACTTAGGCATTCTGAACCTTTGAGGTTTTTTATGTGCCCCTCTCCCTGAACCCAAAGGTAACCACTCTCCCAAACAGGTGTTGATCATTTCAGTGCTTTTCTTTATAGTTTTATAATATATATTAATTTTTTTAATGTTTATATTTATTTGTGAGAGACAGAGCATGAGCAGGGGAGGGGCAGAGACACAGGGAGACATAGGATCCAAAGCAAGCTCCAGGCTCTGAGCTGTCAGCACAGAGCCCGACGTGGGGCTTGAACCCACTAACTGTGAGATCACGACCTGAGCCAAAGTCCGACACTTAACCGACTGAACCATCCAGGTGCCCCAGTGCTATTCTTATGGTTTTTTATTTAGAGAAAGAGAGTTTGAGTGAGTGGGGGGAGGGGCAGAGAGAGGTGAGAGAGAATCCCAAGCAGGTTCCATCCTGTGAGGTCAGAGCCTGAGACCATGAGAGACCATGAGATCTTGACCTGAGCTGAAGCCAAGAGTTGGACACTTAACTGACTGAGCCACCCAGCACTCCAATAGTTTTATTATATGTATTTTAACCTGTAATATTATATATTATGCTATACATTGTTTAGTTTAGCCTGTGTTGTGAAATTATATTGTATGTTTTCTTTTGGGATTTGCTTTCTATCCCTGACATTAATGTCTGAGACTCATTCTTGCTAATGCGTGTTGCTAGTTCATTTTTGCTGCTATGTTATGTTGTATTAAGCAGTATTACATTGTATGCGTGTATTGCAGTTTATTTGTTCTCCGGTTGATGGATATTTGAGTTTCCAGTTTTCCATAATTATGAGTAAAGCTGCTATAAACATTTGCATATAGATTTTAGTGCAAACCCAAGTTTTCATTTTCCTTGGGAAAATATCTAGGCATGTGATTGCTGAATGACATGTTAAGTGTATGTTTAACTTTGTGAGACACTGCCAAATTGGTTCCCAGAGCGGCTCTGCCTTTTCAGCAAACTCACCGACGCCCTGTGAGAGTCCCAGCTGCTCCATCTTGCCATCAGCACTTACTATTGTCACCTCTGGTTTCCTGGCTCGGTTAGCCAGCCTGACAGATGGGTGGTGGTGTCCGGCACTATTTTTCTTTGCTCTTCCCTAAGACCTAATGACGTTGAGCATCTTTTCATTTGCTCATTTCCTATCCAAATATCTTTTTGAGTGAAGTGTCTGTTAAAAATATTTGTCTATTTGTAAATTGAGCTATTTTGTTATTACTGAGTTTTGAGAGCTTTTTTTATGTATTCTAGAAACATATCCTTTATCAGATATGTGTTTTGCAAATATTTCCTCCCAGTCTGTGACTTGACTTTTCATTCTTCAACATTCTTCAACAGTGCCTTCCACAGAGCAGGAATGTTTGATTTTGATGAAGGCTAATTTATTTTTTTAATGAAAGTTTTTATTTCTCTTTTTAAAAAAGTGAATCATGCTTTTGGCATCATCTATTTAAAAAAAAGCCAGGACACAATAAATTTTCTTTCATGTTTTCTTCAAGAAGTTTTATAGTTGTAGGTTTTACATTGAGCCTACAATCCGTTTTGAGCTCATTTTTGTATATAGTGAAAGGTGTGCGTCAGAGTTCAGTTTTTGCATGTGAATGTTCAAGTGGTCCAGCGCTGTTTTTTGAAAATATCATCCTTTCTCCACATTTGCATTTGCATCTTTGTAAAAAAACAAATTGATGGAGCGCTTGGGTGGCTTAGTCAGTTAAGCGTCTGACTTTCGCTTAGGTCATGATCTCGCGGTTCGCGGGTTCGAGCCCCACGTCGGGCTCTGTGCTGACTGCCAGCTCGGAGCCTGGAGCCTACTTCCGAGTCTGTATCTCCTTCTCTCTCTGACCCTCCCCTGCTCAAGCTGTCTTTCTCTCTCACTCTCTCTCTACTAGAAATAAATAAAAATATTTAAAAAAAAACCAAAAAAACAAATTGACCACATATGGGCAGGAACCATTTCTGGACTCTAGTCTTCTTTCCCACTTTACTTTAACTTCTAAAAGTTCTGTTCAGTTTCTTTTCAACTCTGCCTAATCCCTTCTTGATGGTCTGTTACTCCTTTGTCAAACTTTTGAAGTCTTTGGTATTTCTTTAAACAGATTAAGCTCATCTAGTCTATTCTCTCTATGATCATTCTAGTAGCTGTCATATGCATGGGTCTGATTCTGCCGTGCATTGTTTCTGCTGATTCACACGTAGTGTCTTCTTGCCTCCTATGTTTGAGGGCTTTTAAAAATGTGAGGGTGGGGAACCTGGATGACTCAGTCGGTTGAGCATATGACCCTTGATCTCAGGGTTGTGAGGTCAAGCCCAACATTGGGTGTAGAGATTACTTTAACATATCTTTGGAGGAGCACCTGGGTGGCTCAGTCGGTTAAGCATCCAACTTCAGCTCAGGTCATGATACCACAGTTCATGAGTTTGAGCCCTGCGTCAGGCTCTGTGCTGACAGCTCAGAGCCTGGAGCCAGCTTCAGATTCTGTGTCTACCTCTCTCTCTCTCTGCCCCTCCCCCACTTATTCTCTGTCTCTGTCTCTCAAAAATAAATAAACATTAAAAAAAAATTTTAATATCTGTGGAAATGTATCTGTGGGAGGTGAAGCCTCGGTGAAAATGTGTTCCTCCATGGAGAAATCTTTTACATTTGCTTCTGCCAACTGATTGGAGGTACTACAAACCTAGAATCACTTCAGCTAAGTTTTAGGCTTGAGGGCTTTTGGTGACATGCAGTTATGAGGCATCACTTCCAATTGAGGACAGCACCAGCTTTGGAGACGGGGGTATTCTCATTGTCTTTTTCTGTTAGTCACATTATTCCACTTCAATCATGTGTCTAGTTCACCAGCAGGGAATTCCAACATCACTTGGAGGGTTCTGGTCCAAACTCTCTGCCAGGCGCCAGAAACAGTATCTTTTGAAACGACTTTTAAAGCATTTCATCCCAGGTGCCTGGGTGGCCCAGTAGGTTAAGCATCTGACTCTTGATTTCAGCTCAAGTCATGATCTCACGGTTCGTGGGACTGAGCTTCACGTCGGGCTCTCCACTGACAGCGCAGAGACTGACTGAGATTCTCTCTCTCTCTCAAATAAATAAACTTTAGTTAATTAATTAATTAAACAACATTTCATCCCAATTTCCTGTTGCTCATTGGGGCAGGACATTAAAAGAGTCATGGAAACCTATTTCTAAGTAAAATATCCTCAAAATAAAAAAATTGTAAGAATATTGCCTCCTTTAGAGGCTTTGGGATTTTTACTACTGTGTATTGCTTTATGAATAAATCAAACCTATCTCAAAATCTATATTGCAAAGTTTTTTTCTAACAATCCAATTTTATCACTTGATCAGAGGGAAGAGGGAATGAGGTCTTCTGACATACAGATGAAGCAAACACAGGTCAGCATCATTTTGCATTTTTAAAAAAATCATAAATTTCAAAGGAGGAAGAATTCATACCTTTGGATTCTCAAAACCAAAAATCACACTGGAACAGAATTTAATATCAGTTTAAAGACCAAGTCAATTTTCGATCAGGCAAATTCATTCCAGTGGATGGAGGATGGAATATGTTGCAAAATAATTTACAGTGTGTTTTAAAATAGGCATAGAGTCCACACTGCTCAGTCCCATTCACATATAGACAGACTTTAGAAAGAGCATCAGTTATAGTTCTCACAACACAAATTTCTATTTTCTTTTATATATATATATATACATATATTTTTTTAGTAATCTCTACACCCAACATGAGGCTTGAACTCATGACCCCAAGATTAAGAGTCACATGATCTTCTAACTGAGCCAGCCAGGCAAACCCATACATTTACATTTTCAATCATGTTAAACTGTGACTTGGGAAGCACGATTTTAGGGAAATAATAATTCCTGAAGCCTTATAAACACTGTTTTTTATTTGATTGGCTCTCACCCAAGCTAAAATTTCAAAGAGAACCTGTAGAACAAAGCTCTTTGTTCCAAATATCAATCCCACTTAGAAGAAAAGATATTGGGGGCGGAGAGTCAAACACACTTTTTAAAGATCCAGTTTTATTTTACTCAAGGACTGCAATACATGCGTGGGGGTGGGGGACCTCCTCTTGGTTCTTCTACTAAGGTAAAATTTATGTACGTTCAAGTACCGTTACAATCAAAATTTTAAACATTTCCATTCCGTCGGAAAGCTGCTCCATGCCCTGTTCCAGTCACCCCCCACCCTAACCCCCAGAGGTAGCCACTATGCTCATATCTGTTGTCATAGCTCAGTTTGTCCAGTTCATACATTGGAGAACTCTTCTATAAAGAGACAAATGGTGAATATTTCAGACTTTCCGGACCACTTATGATTGTGTCCCTACTACTTCCCCTCCTTCTCCTTCACAAAAACCACTCTTAGCTCAAGGTCATCCAGAAGCACACATTGGGCCAGATTGGACCAATGGGCCCTGATCTAGAACCCCATATAAATGGAATCATGCAGTATGTACTCTTCTAATCTGGTTTCTTTACTTAACATGCTTTTAAGATTCAATCCATGTTATTGCATTGATCAATTATCCTTTATATTCATTTGGGGTTTGCTGATTTTTTTCTGTATTATCTGTTTCTCTTTCACTTTTTCTACTTTTCTTTTTATTATTTCATCTCTCTTTTATTATTTGAGTTTAATTGGCTCTTCCTCACATTTTAAGGTGAAAAATGAGATAATTGGTTTTTGTTTCTAAAGTTAGCATTGAAAGCTAAACATTTCCTTCTAAGTGTTGCTTTAGCTGCATTCCCCAAGTTTTGATATGGTATAATTTCATTATCACTCACTCCAAAATATTTTTTATATCCTTTGTAATCTTTTACTGACCACCAGGTTACTATGTGTCCTCTAATATCAGTTTCCATAGTGTAGTGGTTATCACGTTTGCCTCACAATGTGTCCTCTAATATCTAAATGTTTAGGGTATTTTCTAGTTTTTAAGTTTACTTTTGTTTGTTTTTTAACTTAATTCCATGGTGATCAGAGAACATACTCCATACAGTTTAACTCCTTTGAAATTCACTGAGACTTGTCCTATTGCCTAGAAAATAGTCTACTTTGGTAAGTGTTCCTTGTGCACTTGAAAAGAAAATCTATTCTGAAGTGTTGAAATCAGTGTTCTAGAAATGTCAGTTAGGTCAAATTGGTTGATAACGTTGTTCAAATGCTCTGTATCCTTACTATTTTTAGGGCACTTCTTTGATCAATTACCAAGAAGAGACAACAATTTGAAATATGTATATGTACCGGTATCAGTCAGCTCAGGCTGTCATAACAAAATACCAGAACTGGTTGGCTTAAACCACAGACCTTTATTTCTCATAGTTCTGGAGGCTGTGAAGTCCAGCATCAAAGTGCAAGCAGATTCAGTTCATAGAGAGAGACATCTTCCTGGCTTGCAAACAGCCAGATCTGTTGCTATATCTTCACATGGCCGAGAAAGGAATAACTCAGTCTCTTCCTCTTCTTACAATGACAATTTCATCAGGAAGGCACCACCCTCATGACTTCATCTAAACCTGATTATCTGCCAAAAGCCCTACCTACAAATACCATCACTTTGAGGATTAAGTCTTCAACATATAAATTTGGGGAAAGGGACACAAATATTCAGTCCATAACAGCACCTAACAACAGAGCTTCAAATACATAAAGCAAAATTGATAGAACTATCAAGAGAACTAGTCAAATCCACAATCCCTGGAGATTTCATCCTCTTTCTTGAAAGGCTGATCCTTTTATCACTAAGAAGCAATATCTTGGGGTGCCTGGGTGGCTCAGTTGATTAAGTGTCTGACTCTTGATTTGGGTTCAGGTCATGATCTCATGGTTTGTGAGATCGAGCCCCCACATTAGGCTCTGCATTGATGACCGAGAGACTGCTTAGGATTCTCTCCTTCTCTCTCTGCCTCTCCCCCATTCTCTCTCTCTCTCTCTCAAACATAAACAAATAAACTCTAAAAAAAAAGAATGATATCTTTATCTCTGATAATATTCCTTGCCTTAAAGTCTACTTTTTCTAATATTGATAACAGCCATAATTGATTTCTTACACTTTCAGCCAAGATAGAGTAGCAGGGAAGAGATTTATTCTCTCACTGGAAACAAATTAAAACAAACAAAATACATGGGACCGAAGTTTTCAAGACAGTGAACATCAGGTAAAAGAAAAATAGTGATCCCTGCAAGATGGGAAACAAATGACTTAAATCCTAGGATTTTCCGAACTTATTGCCTTGGGAGAGCTGGTAGGTCATGTCATAAACAGAAGGAACTTGGGCAGAACTAGAGATGCTGTGAGTTGAGAAGATGGAACTGAGAGTCTGGAGACAAGGAAGCTTGAGTTCATAGAAGAAAATACGAGAGAGTGGAGAGCTGCACAAAGAAAACACCTGAAGATTTAGAGAGGATCCCACTGTAGCATTAAACAGAGTCACAGTCAGAACACATATGTGAGGACACCTCCTGAGGCTAGAGAAAGAATCATCCAAAAGAATTAGAGGGAACTGTGCCTGGCACTCACACAAGGCTAGACTAGAAAACCAAATTCACCAAGTGTTAGGCACAGCCTTCAGGCATTTTGTAGAATGCCTCAGGAGTGGGGAATAATTAGTCTTAGATTGAGCACTGCTGCAGATACACCTAACAAATCATAAAAGCAAGATCTGAAAGGATCAGACTGTTTGAAAGTAGCTTAGTTGCATCTCAGAACAAAGCTCAAGGAAAATTAAAGGGTCCTGATTAAAAAACAAATCCTAGGGGCACCTCAGTGGCTCAGTGAGTTGAGCTTAGGTCTTGATCTCAGCTTAGGTAATGATCTCATGGATCGTGGGATTGAGCCCTACATCAGGCTCTGTGCTGACAGCAGGGAGGCTGCTTGGGATTCTCTCCCTCTCTCTCTCTCTCTGCCCCTCTCCTACTCACACGTGCACTCTCTCTTTCTCAAAATAAATAAGTAGACTTAAAAAGAAATTCTACTGTCAATTCCCACCTTTTAACTTTGATATTTAGTCCATTTACAGTTAATATGATTATCAACATGGTTGGGTTTTAGTTGACCATCCTGTTGTGACCTGGTTTACATTCCACTGGCAAAGTAGAAGGTTCCAGTTTCCTACATCGTCACAAATACTTGTTATTCTTTGTCTTTGTCACAGCCAACCTAGTGAGTGTTTTTTTCATGGTGCTTTTGATTTGCACTTCCCTGATGGTGAATGATGTTGAGATTTTTTCCCGTGCTTATTGGCCATTCATATATCTTCTTTGGATTCTATTAGCTTTTTGCCTTTATCAGCAGAAGGGAGTGGGACAAGGACATGAAAATAGCCAGCAGCAGGTGGGTTGTGGCAAGGTCGCTTTCCTTTAAGGGATGGCAGGGGTCTATCAGGCAGGTTACCTCACTAGTGCCACCCTGATTGACTGGGTTAAGATTCCATTTCTGGACGAGGCTCAAAGTGTAATTAAGTCTCAGTTTGGTGATGTGGGGCTTTGCATAAATGACTCCATTTGCGTGCCTATTGTGTTGTTTTTAAGAACTGCTTCTCCTGAAGTGGGCAGCTACTGAAGTCTCTGTTCAGCTCTTCCAGGCTTCCAGTTGTTTTTCTCCCTTAATCTCTTTGGAGTCTCTCCACTCATGTAGTTTAGGGATCAGCCAAGGATTTTAGGAAAACTCATGTGTAGATTTAGCGCTGCCCCTTCTGTAACTCCCTCCTTTCTGGTTTTCCCTCCCCAACGTCCTGCTGCTCTGACAGCCCCAACTCTGTCCTGTGACTACTCAGGCTGCAGCTTTCTGTGTTTCCTCTATCCCTATGTTTGGCAACAACTGGGAAGTCCTGTCTGAGGAGAAACCATGTAAGTGTGGATCTCACCCACAAGGTTGCCTTATTCCAAGAATTGAATACCCTGGAGCTTCTGCCTGCTTTTTGTCACTCTCCAGAGCCTTCCAGTCGTTTTAAAAAATATTTTGACAAGAGTTTATCATTTTTATCTGCAAGAAGACTGATCTATGATTAGACCACACTGCCAATCCCAAAAGTTAGGACCCTGTTCCTGCACTGTTAACCTTTTCATATTAGTTTATAAAAAGTATTTATCATCTGGGTGCCTGGCCAGCTCAGGTGGTAGAACACATAACTCTGGATCTCAGGGTTGGGAATCTGAGCCCCACGTTGGGTGTAGAGATTATTTTATTTTTTTAAAACTCATTTAGTTATTATTTTGAGAGAGCGTGCATGCATACAAGCGAGGGAGGGGCAGAGAGAGAGGGAGACAGAGAATCCCAAGCAGGCTCCACGCTGTCAGCACAGAGCCTGATACAAGTCTCCATCTCACAAACCCCGAGATCATGACCTGAGCCGAGACCAAGAGTTAGATGCCCAACTGACTGGGCCACCCTGGTGCCCTGGCTGTAGAGATTACTTAAAAAATAAATAAAACCTTTGTGGTGCCTGTGTGGCTCAGTCCCACTGGGTGTCCCACTCTTGGTCTCGGCTCAGGTCATGATTTCATGTTTCATGAAATTGGGCCCTGCCTCAGGCTCTGTGCTGACAGCTCAGAGTCTGCTTGGGATTCTCTCTTTCCCTCTCTCTCTGCCCCTCCCCAACTTGCACTTGTGCACTCTCTCTCAAAATAAACATTTAAAAAATAAATTCTTCTTGAAAAGTATTTGTTACTTATTTTATTATACAACTAATAAGTACGCATGTTTAAAAATTGTCAAATGGAGGGGCTCCTGCATGGCTCAGTTGGTTAAGTGTCTGACTTCAGCTCAGGTCATGATCTCCCAGTCTGTGGGTTTGAAACCCACATTAGGCACTGTGCTAACATCTCAGAACCTGGAGCCTACTTCGGATTCTGTGTCTCCCTCTCTCTCTGCCCCTCCCCTGCTTGCACTCTGCCTCTCTCTCTCAAAAATAAACATTTAAAAAAATTGTCAAATGGTACAGAAACATGCAAAGGAAAAATTAATTTTTAAGTAATTAAAAAATGTCACTTCTTTTGAGCAAGCAAAAGGGCACAAGGGAGCCAGTGGCAGAGAGAGGGAGAGAGAGAAGTGGGGCTCACCTGAAGCAGGACTCGAACTCACCCAGTGTGGGGCTTGAACTCACAAACTGTGAGATCATAACCTGAGCCAGAGTTGGATGCTTAACTGAGTGAGCCACTAAGGTGCCCCCATCACTTTAGTTGTTTTTAGTTATGCACATCTTATCTCCTTCTCCAATAATAGTTTGATATTTCTCCTTTATAAACACACACACACAGACACACACACACTAATGGTATGACACTATACATGTTATTTGACAATCTGTATTTTGTTCACTTGCTATGTGTTTTAGAGTTTTTCTATGGGTACCTGTTTATTCTTTCATCACATATTCATAGAGCATTTGCTGTGTGTCAGGCACCATTCTAGGTCCTGGCCACCAAAGCTGTGAACCAAATACACACACAACTGGCTTCTCCCGGGTGGGAGGAGATGGGTCAGAAATAAGCAACACATCCAATAAGGTATTAAGTGCTGTGGAGAGAAATTAAATGAGAAAGGCAGTAGAGTCCTGGGCCTCTGGGAGGGTCAGGAGTGTGCAATTTTTCAAAGGATAGACAAAGAAGGCCTCACTCACAATGTAATATCTGAGCAGACTTGCAAGAAGGGAGGCCGTAGGAGAAAAGAACTTTCCAGACGGAGATGGAGCAAGAGAAAAGGCTCAGCAGGAACATGCTAGCATGTTTGGGGAACAATAAAGAGGCTGCTGTGTGAGGGAGCAGAGTGAGAGAGGCAGCAGTAATAGAATATTAAGTCAGACTGCTGCAGAGGCCAGGTGACACTGGCCTTGGAGGCTGCTGTAGTTGTCAGTCTCTACATGACATTCTGTGGAAGGAGGCACTTTGACCCCTTAAACCGCTAGCTTGTTTTCTTCCGTTGGTACCACATGGTGTTCCTATGGAACCCAGCCCCCACCCCACCCCCCAATCCAATGAATGCTTTTCAACTCTGATGGATCAGTTGGCCTGGGTTTTTCTCAGGAGAGCTGCAAACCCAGCTATGGTTTCCCCCAGAACAATGCCATGCCGAGGTACCTGACCTAAAGGACAGCCTTCCCTGTGATCTTCTGGATACTCATTTTGAGCCCAGAGTCCACCTTCTTTCATGGTAATTCCTCCCTTGAAACCATGGTGTCCTTCCTACTGGCAGACGGACGTCAACACTTCAGGGCTCCACCTGAGCAGGTCAGGTCTCTCCTAAATGTCAAACATCACAGAAGAGGGGGCCATCACCGTCATCCCTTCCTCCTCACAGGCCTGGGGTTTCCAATGCAAATCAGTTTTACCCTCTCCTTACAGTCCAAGCCTCCGTGCCAAGGGCGCAGGTAAGAATCCTGCTTTTACGAAGCCACAGAAGGCTTCATCTCTCCATTCCCTCAGGGCAAGGGGTGCCGATCGCACGCGTACTCCCATAAATAATGGATACCACTAAGGTTCTCCTTCCCTGGATGGAGGAGACTTGTTTCAAGGTGAAACATTAAATCCACCTGAGCAGAGAAGAGGGGCAGCTGCTTGGCACTCTCTTACATATGGATATATTGTAATTTAATTGATTGTTCCTCTACTTTGGGGTATTTGTTTCCCTCCTTTTTGATTATTATAAATAATTCTGCAAGAGTATCTTGGCATGAGTGCAGATATTTCTGCAGAATAGATTCTTGAAAGCACAATTGCTGGGTCAGAAGACACATGCATTTAAATGTAAAACATTCCCAAATTGCCCTACCAAAATGGCTTTACCGATTTTTACTCCCATGCGAGCGTTTCCTCGCTCCATCATCATCATGAAATATTAAGAATCATTTTTCACTTTTGAGATTAATATTGTTTCCATTTCCATATCTCTGATTACTAGTGAGCTTGAACATGTTTTTATGGGTTTTGACCATTTTTCTCTTTCTGTGAACTGACTGCTTGTTACCTTTGCTTATTTTTCTGCTGGGTAGTTTGTCATTTGCTTCTCTTGCACACATTATTTTTAAGTTTATTCCTAAGCATTTTGAAGTGATTGTTGTTAATTGATTGCCACAGACGAATAGAAATGCTATTGATTTTGGTGTGTCGGCTTCCTTTCTGACCATTTTTCTTGATTTTAATAGTTTTACAGTTATCATTCCTTTCCTAGGGAGACCATCATATCATTTGCAAATAAGTTTACTGTAATTACTGCTGTATTTGGACTTGTGCTATAGTCTATATGTTCTACTGACCACGCCTTCTGATTTCCTTTTTCCCTCCCCTTGCCTTTTGAGACTTGATAGCACATCTTTGATTCTTTTGTGATCTGGACAATCTGCATTCTGTTTCCACCCTTCTAGTGATTGTCCTTAATATTCTGTTAAATACTGAAACAAACTTTCCCATCAATGTCAAGAATCAAATCAGTTAATGACTTTCCCCCAAGCAAGGTAAGATCACAACACACCTGAACTCCACTCCTTATCCCTCATGTTCCCTGTTTTATTGAAGTCATTTGAAATCTTAGTATCAGATTTTTTAAAAATTGTTTTTCACATTCCACCCCTATTACTTAGGAATCCTTTACTTTCCTCTGCTTTGCTTTACAGAATGTTCTGGGGGCACCTAGCTAGCTCAATCAGTAGAGCATGAGACTCTTGCTCTCAGGGTGATGAGTTTGAGCCCCAGGCTGGGCATAGAGATAACTTGGGGGGGAAAAAAAAGCCTGAGGAGCACCTAGGTGGCTCAGTCGGTTAAGTGTCTGACTTTGGCTTAGGTCATGATCTCCTGGTTCACGAATTCGAGCCCCGCGTCAGGCTCTGTGCTGACAGCTCAGAGCCTGGAGCCNAAAGCCTTAGAATGCTCTGTTTTCGGGGTGCCTGGGTGGCTCAGTCAGTTGAGTGCTGGCTCAGGTCATGATCTCATAGTTTGTGAGTTTGAGCCCCCTCTGTGCTAGCAAAGGAGAGCCTGCTTGAGATTCTCTGTCTCACTCTCTCTTTTTCTCTTTCTCTGTCCTTCCTGTGTGTGCACACACATACTTTCTCTCTCTCATAAATAAATATTTAAAAAAAGAATATTCTATTTTCTTTTGTCACCTTCCATGGTTTAAAAGGTTGTGGGGCACCTGGGTGGCTCAGTCGGTTAAGTGTCCGACTTCGGCTCAGGTCATGATCTCACTGCTCGTGGGTTCAAGCCCCACGTCGGGCTCTGTGCTGACAGCCACCTCAGAGCCTGGAGCCTGTTTCAGATTCTGTATCTCCCTCTCTCTCTGACCCTCCCCTGCTCACGCCGTCTCTCTCTCTCAGAAATAAATAAAACATTAAAAAAAATTAAAAGGTTGTGATTCTGTTTTTATTTTACTAGTGATTGATTTTTACATCACCAGATATATTCTTAAACCCTTATTTAAAAGGGGTTTAAGAGTCAATTTCTCCTAACTCCCTTCTTCTACCTCAGATGATGATTTCAGCTGCCTCCACCTGCCTTGCCCTCTCCCCACATGCTTCTCAGTCTTTGAAAAGGTAATGGGGTTTATAAATCCAACTTGTGTTTTGACCATATTTATCTTTTTTGTTGTTGTTCAATTCTTTATGATATATTTAGTTGTGTTTAATGCTTACAACTAAATCTTTTATAGTATTATAATGTTCCCACTTTCAAGTTCTTGATTTTAATTCATCTCTCGAGCAGCTCAAGTGCGTCTTCAAGTTGTTTACTTAGAGAGAACACACTAGTAGTACATTCTTTTCTATGTCCGTCTCTGTAAATCTGGAATATACTTCTGTTGTTCGTGCACGTGAATGACAGTTCGTTGGGCACACACATCTTGTGTCACAATCTTTTTTTCTCAAACCTATAACCATTGCTCCCATCTTCTTGTGTTTGGAAATGCTGAGGGGGAGCCTAAATGTTCCCTTTGTCACCTGACTTAATGTATGGCTCCGTGTAATATTTTTCTTTCGTCTTGGAAAAAATAATTCTTTCATTGCCAGGATAAGCCCTTATATGATTCTTTATTAATTTTCCCCTGGAACCCGTTGATTTATTTACTTCATCATCTTTCCTCACAGGAAGGCATTTTCCACTGGGCATGGGAGTATTACTTCCGTTCCTTTGATTGTAATGATTGCAAATATCTCTGGGCTGTGACCTTCCCTCCATCATCCTGCTCCAGGGCGGATGCAACAACCTGCAAACTAGTCTCTCCACTTTCGCTAGACCCCCTATTCCTTTTTCATTCTCTACCCTTATTTACGACCCTTGAGGCCACAGACCCTGACTGCTCTGTTCACTGCTCTGAACACTAGCTCCCCACTGCTCCCAGAATAGGGTCCACGTCCCAAGTGTGGCCAGCGCAGCCTCTGGTGAGTGCCCCACCCACCTCAGATCCCACTGCCTCCCTCTCTTCTCTCCAGTCCAGCCCTGCTGGCCTCCTCCCTCCAGCCCCACCTTCACAGACTCTGCCCCCCTGCCCTGGTGGCCTGGTCAACCCCTCTGTGTTCTTTAGATGTCATCTTAATGTTGCTTCCTGAGGAAACTCTCCCCGGCTCTCACACCTCCTCTCTGCTATGTCCAGAGCTTTGTCCTTTGTTCATTTTTTCCAGTAAACATTTATCCAGTGTTCACTACATGCTGGGCACTGTTCTAGACCCTGAAGATATGTCAGGGAACACAGACGACAAAAGTTCAGTCCTTATGGAGCTTAAGTCTACAGCACTTCTTTGAATTACTACGTAAAATAATTGCTTGTGGAATTATTTTTATTCTGCTTCTCCCACAAACTGGTAAGCTCTCTGAGGGCAGGGATGAAATCCACTTGTTTACTCTTATAGCTTTAGGGTAAAAGACAATGTCTGGATCATGACAGATACTCAGTATATGTTTGATGAATGAAATAACACTCTTTGTAGAAGTTGGGACTCTATCCACTACAATCCATCCCAAATTAGCAATAGCAACAGAACAGGGGAGGGGTGTGAATTCGTCACCTTAGTCCAGCACCCTGCACAGCTGGATCCAGAGCTCACTCAGTGCCAGCGAGGCTCCCTCTGCTTCCTCTGTGTCCATCTCATCCTCTCCAGCCCTAGATGGATTGCCTCTGTGTTGTCAGGGGAGATTGGTGCTGCCAGTTTCAAATCCACCTACTCCCTGGCCATTCACGGCATCAGAGAAAATGAGGCATTCTGATTGGCCAAGCCTGACTGGAAGTCATGTAGGCAGGACATCATGAGGGTCTCCCTGAGGCTCTGGGGGAAGTCAGGTAGGCAGCACACCATGACCTTCACACTAAGATATCTCAGAGTTCAGGAGGGATTTCCCCAAAGGAGTATCAGGTGTTACCAACAGCAAGAAAGAAATGTGCTCCAAGGCTAAAAGCAATAATTGCCCATTTCTCACATGATGGGTTTTCTTGTGCTCTTCACTCTCCACAGCCAGTGCTTTTGCATGCATCTCTCCCTCTCAGCCTGCCCCTTCTGTCCTTTCCTTAGTAGCTGTTTCCTAGAGGTGCTGTCCTCAGGCTGAGCGTGGGCAATGGAGGAGTCCATGGAACCTTGAGCTTGCTATACACAAAGCCACCATTGGAGGACAGTGACTTCAGATGGCTCTCTGAAAGGCTGGGGAGCTCTGTACCATAGCGCTGTTCCACCGGAGAAGTGCTAACCCAGACACAGCCAAACCACGTTACACCTCTGTAATCAGGCCTGAACACCAGGTTATTAGAACGCCCGGTCCGATTTCATGCGTGAGGTGCTAGCTCTTCATGTAGAGAGGGGCTGCCCAGATATCCAGTCCCCTGGCTGGGTTCAAAAGTCAGGCCCAGGCCAAAGCCCTCAGTGTGAGCATGCAGTGCCCTCAGCATTTGCTGCATCAATACAGAGGCTGCAGACCCCAGGCCACACTGTTTTGAAGGCACTGCACGCTTTGTTGTCATGCAAAGCAGAGTTAAGCTCTGGGTTCAGATTATTATGAACAGGTCACAGATTTACATGAAAGTCCATGTACATGCAGTCCAACCCCATTTGGGCTTGTCCCAAGTCATGCAAGGTGGGACAAGACTGTCCTGAGTTTCCAGGGTGGCAGCATCCCTTGCACTTGACCACTAAAAATGCCAAGGACTCCCCTCCATCATGAAGACAAAAATACTCCAATATTGGGCACCTGGGTGGCTCAGTCAGTTAAGAATCCAACTCTCGTTTCAGCTCAGGTCATGATCTTGCTGTTCGCGGGCTTTGTGCTGACAGTGAAGAGCTTGCTTGGGATTTTCTGTCTCTTCTCTGCCCCTCCCCCAGTCGTGCTCTCTCTCTCTCTCTCTCTCTCTCTCTCTCTCTCTCAAAAATAAATAAACTTAAAAAAAAAAAACCCACTGTCTGAATGGCTCAGTCAGTTAGGTGTCCGACTTTGACTCAGGTCACGATCTCACAGTTCTCAGGTTCCAGCCCCATATCGGGCTCTGTGCTGACATCTCTGTGCTGGAGCCTGCTGCGAGTTCTGTGTCTTCCTCTCTCTCTGTTCCTCTCCCACTCATGCTCTGTCTCTCTCTCTTAAAAATAAATAAACATTAGAAAAAATAAAAAAATAAAATATTCTAATACATTTTCTAAACTCTTCCTGGGGGGTCATCTACACATTCTTCCTTACCTTTTGAAGACTGAATGGTGGCTTAGCTCTCCCCACACTCCCAAATTCTGCCAGTATCCTGAGTGACTTCACTGTCCTTATGGACAACATCTCCAGGAATGGAGCAAACACATTGTAGATGGAGGGAAGGTTGGCCTTTGTTTTGCTTAGAACTTTTCCAATACCAAAAAAACAAAAAAACAAAAAACAAAAACAAAAATAAGAAAACCCAAAAAAATTAGAAGAAAAAACAACAACAACAACAAAAAACCCCAAAGAAGCCTCTGGGTGGCTCAGTTGGTTGAGCGCCTGACTTCGGCTCAGGTCATGATCTCATGGTTCTTGGGTCTGAGCCCTGCGTCGGGCTCTGTGCTGACAGCTAGCTCAGAGCCTGGAGCCTGTTTCAGATTCTGTGTCTCCCTCTCTCTCTGACTCTCCCCTACGCATGCTGTCTCTCTCTCTCTCAGAAATAAATTTTTTTAAATTTTTTAAAAATTAAAAAAAAAAAGAACTTTTCCAATACCTACTCGCCATTTTGGAAAACCACTGAGAGCAAAGTCCCTGGAGATATTTTCATGCCAAACACTACATTTGCATCCATGGTGCTCACGGCGATTCCATGTTCACATACGAGCCTCTGACCCTCTCATTATATCCCCAGGGCAGTCATGCCTGAGCGTTAACATGTGGATCCACAAGAGTATCATCATCATACATCATTCTCCCTGTGTTTCTCCTTTATGTTACTCTCGGGGCCTTACTTAGACAGTTTTGACATTTGAACAGTTTGGACATTTGAAACTATAATACTGTAATAGCATTACCTATGCATTTGTTTCAGGATAGTGAAGGGGATTGGTGAGAAATGCGTGTTGGGTGTGATAGCCTTGAGAACGGCAGGTCTAGAAGTTTGGCAGATGACAGCAACAGGAAGGAATATTTTTCTGTTCAGAACTATCTTACTTTCCTTAATAACAGACCCATGGTAAAGGTGTAACCTGCCCTGGGTCAGCCTTATGGGTCTTTGATACGACCGGGGACCCAATACCCTCTAAAATTTAGATTTCTCTGCCTTTTCAGTCACAAGCATCACACCTAGACTTCTCTGCTCCCCAAACGGCCAGGCTTGGAGAGGAAAGTCCTAGTGAGGACAGGCTCACAGAGCCGTGGAGAGAGGGCCCATCTTCTACTCATCAATGGTCTGGATCACTTGCGTTTCCTGGGGTCCCATCAAGTCTCATTTTTTTTCCTGAAGCCCCTGTGGCTCTGAAGGTCTCATACTTCACGGGCCTCGGATCAAATTCAGGGCTAGCACACAGGCTCTCTAATCCCCCTTTTGCCCAGGTATGGATCCCCTGAAACATTCCCCAACCAGGGAGGGTCTAGTTCCAGGACCCGGCCAACTGGAGTTGGTCTGCAGAGCAACAAAGCCCGCCCACTCCGTCCTGCTGGATGAGAGCCGGGAGCCTTCTCTGAGTCCTAAAGCTGTTCTCCCCTGCTAACCACCTCTCTTGGACTGCAGAGCATCATGTTTGTCCTGGAAAACAGAAGAGCAGAAACAGGAGGACTTCATTGGGATTCTGAGCACAGGGGCCTCTCTCACGCTTCCACTTGAACCTTCCCTGGATTTCTCTGGCTTATCATGTGCCCTGCATGTGACTGGACCAAATAGAAGATCTTCCTCTGACAGCCTCGAGGCCAGTCCCTGTGTGTCTCTATGTTTCTGCATCCCAGATAAACAGAATTCCAACCCCCAAGGCCCCAATGGATAACGCGGGGTTTCCTGAGGGTTTGTGAGATGACAGGCGCGTCCTAATGCTCCCCGTGCCCTTCTCTCACCCCCAGCATGTCCCTCCCCTCCCTGCAGCCTCTCTTCCGTGCTCTCTCTCCACGGTGCCTACAGCCTCCTTACCCATTTTCTCTCAAAATCAGCGTGCAGAACTCCAGCATCAATAACCAGACAGAGGCTACAAGCCATTCACCCAGCATTCCCTGGGCGGCCTTGGTCCACCTCCCCACCCTCTCCTGCTTGGGAGATGCTCATGGTCTTTAGTAAAGAGCAGTAGGTATGCTATTTGCTTGTGTCCTAGAGTCTCACTGGGACCCTAGAGTCTCAAGCCCAGCCCACTGTCCCCTTCTCTCTCTTCCCCCCAACCTTGCCTTCATCCCTGAAGCTTTGCTTGGGGTTGTGCTCACCAGAGCAAGCCTGGCTCTTCACCTAATCTTCTCTCCAAGGCCTCTCCTTGGACCCTAGCTGGCCCACCAGCAACCCTCACAGACTACCAAAGCCTTTAGTTGACGCCTGGGAGCTGAGGACTGTGAGACTGCTGCGGAGCCAAAGCCACGAGTCCTGCGACCAAGCAGGTGCTGAGCCAGCAAGCTGACCTTCTGCCGGGACTCCTGGTACCCCTTCTTCCAGCCGACTGCTCTGTGTCTCTCACTCCCTCCTCCAAAATGAGCAACCAGGGTGGCCGCCCTGCCTACTTTAGGCCCCCTTCCCCAGGAGGAAGGCATGTGTGCCGTGCTCTTTCCCGATGGGCACAGTCTGCTAAAGGATACCTTTCACTGCCTTACTCCATACATGTTCACGGGGCACGAGAGAGTGGAGGATTCTATGCCACAAAGCCCTGGGGCTGTTCTGAGTTGTCCCTAAGATCACCGGACATTTGCTGAGGCCTAGAGATGCTGGGAGACCCAGTAATCCCAATGGACCACTCCAAAGACAAAGTAGGGAGTGGTATCTAGCCAGGTCTAGGGCCTGAGGGGTCCTCAGGTAAGGGGCTTGTCTCCCCCCTCCCCAGGCTTCACCTACTGAGAACTGGACCCACATCACCGCCAGCTCCCCAGGGCTGTCCCCCTGATGCCAGCCCTGATCCCAACCTCCCTGTCTTGCTCCTCATCAAAAGCTGGAATTCTGGAAGGTCTAAAATCATTCAGGAAAGCCTGGCTTTCCACACTGACTGGCTTCAGCCATTCCAGATTCTCAAAGCTGAGCCTCTTGTGAAACAACCCACCCCAAATGTTCCCAGAGACCCCACACAGGTGTGAGAGCACCTCCCCGCCGCCAGCGATCTGGGGCACTAACTCAGCATTGGAATGGTACCTTTGTGAGACACTGTCACAGCTGTCAGCTCACGGGACCACAGACACTTGGGCTGGTTCCTCAGGAGCAAACCCTAAAAGGAAGATTTGTGTTCAGATGATCTTAGAGTTCCCAGACTGAACGAATGGGAGAGGGCGAGGGTAGTGGAGAAGGCTGAGAGGGGTCAAGTGAAGTGGAATATTGACCAAGTCCCACAGAGGGTAACCTGATCCCACAGTGGGCTTTGGAGGTGGTGTGGGCCACCCCCCAGGATCGTCCTGATGGGGAGTAGGGGAGCCCCACGGTCCCTGGTGAAGGCTGCCCCTGCTCCCAGGTCAATCCCTAGGCCCTTGCCTGAGCCCAGTCTCTGGCTGAGATGGAGTGCAGGGTGCTGAGTATGAAAGCCCTCAGAGAGCTGGTGTGCAGAAAAACGATCAAGAGGAATATGGGCCGAGCGCTGACTGTGTGGGCTACAGCCTGTCTCTGGTGACTTCTAGTGCAAACTCTTACTAGCTGAGACCATTGTGCTGCCATACTCCTCTGGTATGTTCTAGCCCCTACTTTAACCCATCTCCCATCCTTGGGGCAGAGTGCCTTGCTGCTCCCCCAGCGTCTGCTCTGCCAGCAGGTGAAGCAGGACTGGACCCCAAACTAGATCAGGTGTATCTCTTTCCAGCTCTTCTCCCCTCCAGGAAAAGACTCATCCCCTTAAAGAATTGTAAGTCTGTCAAGGCTGGAGTTTCCTGCTTCCTCATAATAGGGGAAACACAGATCCCTTCCACAGAAAGGGTAGCAAGAGTAGCCTGGAACATATCGCATGCCCCACAGACCAGGCAGCCTCTAGACGGGTGGGGTCTGTCTTGGACAAAACCAACCTCAGGTCCATCAGCTGAGTAACTGGTGGATTCCCCTGTGCCCCATGGGGGCTGAAACTTGCCCCTTTGTTCTACCCACCACCTTCTCTCAATGATACTCTTTTCTTCCTCCTTATCCTCTGCTGTCTCCAGATTAAGTGTTGTAGAGAGGGATTGCCACATCCCCATGTCATAAGCCCTTCACCCTGACCTGGGATCAAGGCCTCAATGGACTCCCATTCCAAAGGGCACCACCAGACACCCACCTTGCCATCCTCTTCCTCACCATCGGTCTCCCACCTGGTCCTCTCAAGGAGAGGGCTGGCTTCTCCTTGGCTTCAAGGGGACATTTCCTCTTCAGCTGATCATGGAGGTGATGGGTCAATGTCCTCATATGTGTTCTCCCATCCCTCCAGGTCTCTCTTGGGTGGAAGCTTGGTTGGGCTCCCAATATTAAGCGCTCTGGCCCCTAGCAGCATGTTATAAATGGTCAGGGATCCTGAGCAGCCCCCCTCTCAGGTAAGGGATTTCCTTTAGTGCTAAGCTGTCTCTTGCCTACCCAGGGCCACCAGATCCATTATGAAATCTATTCTCCAGTCTGCAATCCCGGCTCTCTGTTCATGGTGAATTAGCAAGAAACTTCCCCATTGCAGGTCTAGCCTGCAAAGGTGAAAGTATTTGCCACTGATCCTTTATAGGAAATCTTTGCCAAGCCCCGGCCTGAACAATATCATCAGGAATCTACCTCTATTCTTGCCTGAAGGTGTTTTCAGTTCCTCTCACCCCTGTCCCCCAAGCTACAGAGGCTGAGCGTGGCTGAGGTGTGGTTCTCAAGTGACACTCGGAGTGTGGTCACCAGGACGATAGATGGCTTCTGAGCAGGCCAAAGCAACAGATGTCTGCTCTGCAGGCTCTGATCTTGTTTTCTGTGCAGCGTTACAGCACGCTGCCACGGTGGTAAAGCATCAGCCACCTGGAATTTATCCTTCAGCTCGGTGGCATACGGAGTGAGACTGTCCCCGTGTGTCCCCTTGTTGTCAAGCCCAGAGTAAGATCGATAGTGGCCATGGCTCCAAGACAGCTATTGCAATAGAGAGGGCATAGTCGGTGGCACCGTTTCCCCCGACTAGAGTGGCCGCCTACCACACCGCTGCCGCATGGGATGTGGATGGAGCATTCCACGCACGCTTCATAAAGTTCTGTGAAATCCCTTGGTCGGAGGTCCCTTTGGGAGAGTGGTCCTAGCCTTGCCATTATAATTCGGTAAACCCATTCTCAAAAGCTCACAGCTTCTTGGTGACGATGTTTAAAAACAGGAAACCCATGAGCTGAGGACCTCTCCCACCACACTCCTGCCGCAGAGGAAGCTTCTCGATCCCTGGTGGGATACCCAGGCACTGGAGGAGCTGTGCCATCTTGATTTTGACCATCGGGTTTCAGGAGACAATAATGAAGACACACGGCTTCTAAGGGTGTGCTGCCCCGAGTCATCTCCTGACAGGCCGGGTGGTGAGCAACACTGTCCACATAAGGCACAGGGCGCAGGTGTCCCATTTTGTTCCTCTGGCCATCTTGGGCCAGAGGAACCGTGCCCTAATTAGCCCCAGCATCTGCTCCCTCCCCAAGGCCCGAAATCATCATGCGTGGACCTCGGTGCCGCAGGGCAGCCTCTCTGAACCGATACCAACTGCTTCCACAGTCCGTTTATGAGGCGCACAGAGTCCTGTGCGATGGCCAATAATCAGGGCAGTCTCTGTCATTCCTAGAGTAGGACGTTCAGGCCATAAGAGAAGCTTCACACTTTTTCTGCCAAAAGGACCCGCTTCTTCCCCTACTGTCAACAACTGCTCACTTCCTAGTAAAGCTCTTTGCTCATTCCCCACCTCCATATGCAGCTGGGAGGTAGATTTGGGTCATGTAATTCAAGGTTGCAAGCACAGCTTCAGAGGGCTGCCCCACGCTGTCAGCCAAGCCTCTTTTACGGACCCCTTTGCCTGTGCAGTTAGCCTACACTCTCTCATTAAAGATGGCCTCAGTGACCCGAGGATGCGACCTTTGTAACGTAGCAGCTGTACCTCAGAGTATGTGATAACAGTCCTGGAATTACAGACTCCTGGAGCTTCCATCCTGTCCGGCATTCCGTCTAATTCCAGTTAAACGCAAGTAAGTGAGGCGGGTTGCAGCCCCCACGGGAAGGTTGCCCCATATCCATATTCCCTAAATATATTCTCGATAATCCACTTCCAGCGTTAAAAACTCCATAGTCTGGGGCGTCTGGGGGCTCAGTCAGTTAAGCGTTTGACTTTGGCTCAGGTCATGTTCTCACAGTTCGTGGGTTCAAGCTCCACATTGGGCTCTGTGCTGACAGCTCAGAGCCTGGAGCCTGCTTCAGATTCTGTGTCTCCCTCTCTCTCTGCCTCCCCCCTGCTCATGCTCTGTCTCTCAACAACAAATAAATATTAAAAAAAAAAAAAAGCACATTAAAAAAAAACTTCTATAGTCTGGGCCTTGCTGCCAGATGGGATTTGATGAGCAAATATGATTTTATTCACCCCATTGACCTAATTTAACACTACTTTTTATCCTTTTGTCCTAGACCAAAGTTGTTTGCGTGGCATCTTTTCCTTTGGAGACCCAGCCCTCCTTCATTTCATGTGGTTTAGATGGCACTGATCCCCACTCGATCCCTACCTCCAGAACCCAAAGATGAGTACACAACGCAGGCCTACAGACCATTCCATTTCTCTAGCCTTGGTGGTTAGTTCAGGGATGGGTACACACAAAGCTGGGCCAAACTGATTCTTCCCTGGGAGTTTTCTGTTAGACCTCTCTAGAAAATGCACTCTCATTCCCAAAATGTACAAGCTGGAGCTGCCTCAGACCATTTAACTGTCCCCATGGAAGAAAAACTCTGCAATAGAAGATTAAGAGGCTGGGGCACCTGGGTGGCTCAGTCGGTTAAGCGTCCAACTTCTCTCTAAATAAATAAATAAATAAAAAGAGAAATGAAGCCAACAAGCCAATCCAACCAGAGATTAAATAGAGCTGAAAGATGAACAGACATTTCTGTTCAGAAATGAACAGAGGCAGAGAAAGAGATAACTCTGATGACCATGACTTGAGCGCCTGGCCCCAGCCATTTTGGAGTATCTATCCTTCAAGTAAATAAAATGTTATAAGCCCCCAATCTTTTATTTCATCTTTGTTGAGAATTTTAGCTGGAACCAGAGGTCTCAGTAACAATAAATAAGGAATCTTAAGAGAATGAGAAGTTAGTAGCATGAGGGCTTTTGAGAATACAAACATGGGCAGGATATAATTTTTCGTGTGGCAAAAATTAGGAGCGAGTTGAAAGGTACAAGGAACAGACAGAGAGAGAGAAGGAGAATATTAACCATATGGAGTTAAGATCTTATTTCAAATTACATTTATTCTTATTTTGTGTCTTGTTGGATTGATATTGAGTAGTTTGTATGCAAGAAGCTCTCTTATAATATTCTACTCTAACTACAATGGTTTATTGTTTTATAACCCTTAACCTTGAGACTATGATGCTTGTTTATTGTAGAAAATTGTATTTACTCATTGTAAGTTTGTTATAGGATATTGAACTTTCCATCAACCCTGTAATATTTAACCTGCTGAGTATGACTTCAGCGTTCTTGTTTTATTTAAAGTAACCAGCAGTGGGGCGCCTGGGTGGCTTAGTCGGTTAAGCGTCCGACTTTCGCNAGGTGCCCTGTAAGTTCTTTCCCCCTTACACAAGGTGTGCAAGAAAAACAAGTTCTGATTACAGCAGAATCACATTAAAACACAATACAATAGTGGGGCACCTGGGTGGCTCGATCAGTTGGGCGTCTGACTCTTTTGTGTGTGTGTGTGTGTGTGTGTGTGTGTGTGTGTGTGGATACCAACTAGATTGTTGTGATGCGTCTGACTCTTGATGGTGGCTCAGGTCATGATCTCACAGTTCATGAGTTCAAGCCCCTGCATTGGTTCTGCACTGACAGCATAGAGCTTGCTTGGGATTCTCTCTCTCTCCCTCTGCCCCTCCACTGCTCTCTGTCTCTTCCTCTCTCTCTCTCTCTCTCTCAAAATAAAAATAAACTTAAAAAGAACACAACACAATGCCTAACACTGTTGTATGATATACAGGGAGGGGAGGCAAGATGGCGGAGAAGTAAGGAGCTCTGTACATTTCGCCTGTTGTATGATATACGGGAAAGTTGTAAGTTCTTATCTCAAGGAGAGAATTTTCTTCTTTTTTTTTCTTTTTTCTCTTTTTAAAAATTTTAGGTATATAAGAAGATGAATGTTAGCTGAACCTATTATGGTGATCATTTCACAATATATGTAAATCAAACCTTCATGATGTACACTTTAAACTTGTACAGTGATGTATGCCAATTATTTCTCAATGGGCTTTTTTTTCCCCTTCTATAAACAAATCATCCTTTTTTATTTGTGGTTTTTTTTTTTTTTTTTAATTTTAAGCAATCTCTCTACCCAGTGTGGGGCTGGAACTCATGACCCAGAAATCAAGAGTCGCACGCTCTACTGACTGAGCCAGCCAGGTGTCCCAAGGCACAGCTATATTGACTCAACCTTCCCAAGGCCAAACCAATTGTCTTTTCTTTGCCACGTGCAGTGGAAAGAATCCTGACTAATACACCTGCCAGGAGGGAGTGGTAAGGGAGGCCTAGGCTAGATGGGTCATCAGAGTGAGGATAGATGCACAAACTAGCTGGGGTTCTGAGCACCCTATTCTCTTTCAGGGCTTGGGGCTACACCAGATATTTTAGAGATTCTTGGGCACTGGCACTGACCCAACGCTGATTCCTAGAGCTCTAGGATACTCCTACAGCCCACTGATTAGAGTGGGAAAGTATGGGGTTGGGTGAAATGGAGATCTGAATCTCCTAGTTCAGTTCACTAGCAGCACCTGATCCCCACAGCCACATCCCTGACCTGTATGGATTAGGAGCTTTTTTCATAGGAAGGACCTAATGTGAGTTCCTGGGTTCTCCCTCGCTCCGAAACAAAATAAAATGTACACTACATCCCTGCGACAATTATAGATGTTAGTGAAAGCGCTAACAACTTGAAATATACAGAGTTAGTGATTCCCATCCCATGACAACTACTTCTCCAATTTTTTTTTTTTTTTTTTTTTTTTTTTTTTTTTTCTNATCCCATGACAACTACCTCTCCAATTTTTTTTTTTTTTTTTTTTTTTTTTTTTTGCCATGGCCAAAGAAGGATGAGCCTTGGAGAATGGTGGTGGGTCATCACGTGCTTCTTTAGTGAAGACTGCAGCTGCTGCTCAAGGTTTGGTCTGATCAGATGTGTTCACACAGCTCCCTGCTCATCCGTGTGTGGTTGAACCGTCCGTTCTCGGCAGTTACACCCTCCAGCAGCTCCAGAGCCAGATGTGGCTGTGGCCTCCACTTGGGTTCTCCCCTCTTTCCTTCTCCTGCAGGAAGTCCAGTGCTCCTCAGTATATTCCTTACCACTCCTCGGATGTCTCAATGGGGCACCCAGCTCGCTCAGCTCAGCGGGATAGTTTGATCAGGTCCCAGCTGACACCTGCTTTGGTCAATAATTCTGGGTGTTATTCACCCCAATACCACACTCTAAATGTGGAAGGGAAGAAGTACTGTTTGCTGTAAATAACCGTCCTATTAGCCAGAAACACATATACCTAAATCGCAGAAAAATGTACAAAATCGTTGTTGACTTCTGACTTGAGCTTTTCTTCTGACTTCTGACTTGAGCTTTACTTCCAACCTGTACAAGAGGGTCCAGAGAACTGTTTTTAGGAATGGCTGGACCCCTAACAGCACCTCAGTAAACAAGGGGCTTTTCACGCAGGCTCTCCCTGCACTGAAAATGCACCCCCCCCATTCCCACATTCGACACTGGGAGGAAAAACGTCTCTCTCAAACTCTCCGGCTCTCTTCTTCAGCTCTACCTATTTGTGTCTCAGAATCCCTCTCTTTCCCTCCTGCAGGAGCCTGGCTCTGTGGATTCTGGTATAGCCGTCTGGTGTTTGTTTCTCTTTGGTTTCACACNTCTCTCAGAAATAAATAAAACATTAAAAAAATTTTTTTAAATAAAGACAGACTTTTATGCTACCTGTATCAGTCTCCTCTTGGCACCTGGCCTGAATGCTATTATGCAAAAAGAGCCGTGGACTCTTGGGTCAGGAGTCACAGGGCCACATGACCCTTTTGTCACTCTGGTCTTTGTATGTCCCATGCTTCAGGAAGGCAAATATGGGCCCCAAGGGGACCTAGTACTGCCACGTTTATTGTTTCTATCTCAGAGTGGTTTCCACACTCTCCCCCTGACTTTAAGACGGGATTCCAAGTTTCACTACAGCTCAGGCCTGATCAGTCTTTATTTCTTTGTGCTGTAAATCTGCAAGCTTGGCAGAGTGAGGTTGTACTCCGGAGTTTGAGAACAACAGTTTAATCCAAGATGTAGCCTTAGACCTAACACCCGTTAGGTAAAACAATCTCAGGGGCCACTGGGTGGCTCAGTTGGTTGAGTGTGTGGGACTTGGGCTCAGGTCATGATCTCACAGTTCATGAGTTCGCACCCCACATCAGGTTCACTGCTGTCAGCACAGAGCCTGCTTTGGACCCTCTGTTCCCCTCTCTGCCCCTCTCCCACTTGTGCTTTTCCCAAAATAAATAAATATTGAAAAGAAAAAAATCTCAGACAAAACCTCCCGGATTGAATCTCCTTGAGCCACTGCTTGGAGTCACACACCACGCAATCCCCCCACATATGAACCTAACTCTGGTGTGACCAAAAGTTTCTTAGAGAGCTGGAAGAGCGGATTGCGTGACCCTCTGTAGGGCAGACACGTACTCCTGAAGCACCAGAGGTAAATCACAGGCTCTTCCTCTCTTCCCCCATCCATCGACGCCTGCCAATCTGGCTCTGGCCCTCCCCTGCTCAGTGTATCCAACTCTGGCAGCCTAAATATTCAACTCAGCAGAAGAGAAGTCGGCCAAAGGGCATTTTGCAAAACAAAAGCCCAGTCTTTAGCTAAGCACCTTAACTAACCAAATGTTGTTCCTTGGGTGTGCCCCTGGTGGCCTCTGTGTACCTGACTGCTCCATGTCCTATTGTTTATGACAAAATTTCCACACTTACCCCCAATTGATCTTTCTGTGTGCCCCTCCTGCTTTCTCAATGTTGTGAAGTTATGAGAGTAGATTGAAAAGTTCTGTCCCTTGTTCAACATGTGTGTTGTCCATAAATGCTAATGGGGTGAACAGTAATTATCTGGCGCCCACTAATAAGATGTTTCGTTGTGTGAATAAACTGAATACAATTACATCAGAGAACTGACCCTTAACTGATTAGGTTGAGGGGAGAGAAAGAGGTGGAATATATAGAGGGAAGAGATCTGGGCCATCCCCAGATCAAATGTCCACTGGTCTCCACTGAAAGCAGCTCAGGGGTGTCGGGGTGGCTCAGTCGCCTAAGCATCATACTTTGGCTCAAGTCATGATCTCACAGTTTGTGAGTTTAAGCCCCAGGTTCTGCTCAGTACTGCCAGTGCAGAGCCCGAAGCCTGCTTCAAGTTCTGTGTCTCCCTCTCTCTCTCTCTGCCCCTCCCCCACCCCTGCTCATACTGTTNTTTAAATTAAATGTTAAGCTCACGACTTTAACAACATTTTATTAAAATTTTAAAAAACGTGGGACGCCTGGGTGGCTTAGTCGGTTAAGCGTCCGACTTTCGCTTAGGTCATGATCTCGCGGTTCGTGGGTTCGAGCCCCGCGTCAGGCTCTGTGCTGACTGCCAGCTCAGAGCCTGGAGCCTGTTTCAGAGTCTGTGTCTCCCTCTCTTTCTGACCCTCCCCTGCTCATGCTTTCTCTCTCTCTCCTAGAAATAAATAAAACATTAAAAAAAAAATTAAAAAAAAAATTTTAAAAAACGTTCTGCCCTTGCCAAGGTAGCAACAGAATCACTCTTTGCCCAACATTCCAAACTCCAAACTTTTATTTGTTTTCACTAAATGACCTTCTGGCCTAGCATGACCCAATAGAACTTTCTGCAGTGATGGAAAGATTCTATAAATGTAACATCCAATATGGTAGCCACAATCCCACGAGGTTACTAAGCACTTGGAATGTGGCTAGGATATCTAAGGAAATAAATTTCTAATTGTATTTAATTTTAATTAATTTGAATTTATAGCCACAGGCAACCGGTGGCTACCATATTGAACGACACAACTCTAGCCTGATTCCATCAGTGACAATGAGAACATCATATGAAACTGTCAAAGAAATCTCAAAATTAAATTGACAGTAGGATGGAGCATGAGGTGTTCACTAGCTCACACACTGTCTTCTCACTAGGAAAATTTTTTCTCAGGTCTGTGGACCTGAGAAGGCAAGGCTGCTCTTAAACAACTAGTTTTGTTTTGTTTTTAATCCTAAAGACACTATGAACTGCATACTCAATTATGTTTCCTTCTTCCTTTGGCTGTCAGGAAGCTCAGCCAAATATAGAACCCTCCACGGACACTAGCATTGCCCTTAGCTTCCATTTTCTCTTTCCTACCTCGCTGTTGTTTTTACTTGTCTGTTTTGTTTCTAGCGCAACCTTCAGTGATTTTTAATACATTTACTGAGTTGTGCAACTATCCCACACACATTTCCATCGCCCCAAACAGAATCCTTGTGCTCATTTCTAGTCGCTCCATGTTCCCACATCCAACCACTAATCTACTTTCTGTTTCTGTAGATGTGCTTTTTCTGGGTATTTTCTATAAATGGAATTGTATCATATGTGATTTTTTTGTGTTTGGCTTCTTTCACTGAGCATGTTTTTGAAGTTCATCCACAGAATCTATCCTTTTTATTGCCAAATAGTATTCTGCAGTACATAGACACTACATTTTGTTTATCCATCCACCAGTTGATAAACAGTTGAGTTGTTTCTGTTTTTTTGGCCATTGAGAATACTGCTACCATGGACTTTCATACAGAAGTCTTTCTATAGACATGTTTTTCTTTTCTCCCAAGCAGGTACCTACAAGTAGAATTGCTGGGTTACATGGTAAATTTAGGTTAAGAATCTGCCAAACTGGTGCCACGTGCTGCATCGTGTCTCTTCCCACCAGCAGTGTATGAAGCCTCCTCATCAACACTTGTTACTGCCTGTCTCTTTTATTATACCATCTTAGTGGGCGCGTGGTGGTATCTCATTGTGGGCTTTTTTTAATGTCTTTATTTTATTTTGAGAGAGAGAGACAGAGAGTGAGCGGAGGAAGGGTAGAAAGAGAAGCAGACACAGAATCTGAAGCAGGCTCCAGGCTCTGAGCTGTCAGCACAGAGCCCTATGCAGGGCTCAAACCCATGGATTGTGAGATCATAACCTGAGCCGAAGTCGGACACTTAACTGACTGAGCCACCCAGGCGCCTCTCTCACTGTGGTTTTAATCTATATGTCCCTAACAACTAACGGTGAGAGTCTTTTCACACGCTTATCGGCCATTCATATATCTTCTTTGGCAAAATGTCTATTCATTTCCTTTGCCCATTTTTAAATATAGTTATTAGTCTTCTAATTATTGAGTGGTATATTCTGGATACAAACATTTTATCAGACCTAAGTTTTATGGATATTTTCTCCTAGTCTGAACCTTGTTTTCACTTTCTTACTGGGGTTTTTTGAAATGAAAAGTTTTTAATTTTCATGAAGTCTGATATATCATTTTTTCTTCTATTACTTGTGCTTTTGGTGTCATACCTAAGAACTCTTCCTAGACCAAGATCACAAAAACGTACTCCTATGTTTTCTTCTTTTTATGTCATTTTGTTTTTTAAGTAGGCTTCGTGCCCAGGTCGGAGCCCAATGCGGGGCCTAACACAAGGCTTGAACTCATGACCCTGAGATCAAGGCCTGAGCTGAAATCAATGTTGGGCGCCAACCCAGGCACCTCCTATGTTTACTTCTAATAGTGTAACAGCTTTAGCTCCTACAATTAGATCTGTGACCCATTTTGAGTTAAGTTTTGAGTATGGCATGAGATAAGAGACTAAATTAATATTTTTGCATGTGGATATCCAATTGCCCCAGAACCATTTGTGGAAAAGACTACATCACACTGCCTTGGCACCTCTGTCAAAATCAACTGACCGTAAATGTAATAAGGGCTTATTTTGGGACTCTCTATTCTGTTCCATTGATTTGTATATTTTATGCCAGTATCACACTGTCTTGATCACTGTTTTGGGGTTTGTTTTTTTTTCTCTCAGTTTCTTCATACACTTACTCTTAATTTTATTTAACTGGAAGAATAGGTCATCCCCTTTCTCTTTCCCCAAATTGATATTAGCTCTTGGCAAGAATGTAATTGAGGCTTCCTAAAATCAAGCCATCAAAGCCTCTCTTGTGAAAATCATTGAGAAGTCATTAAAGGGACTATGACCATATTCTTATTCAAACAAATCCCAAAGGGGATCAAGAAAGGAGCAAACATTCTACCCTTGCCACAATAATCGGATTTACTGATTCCCAGGGAAAAGGGAAGACACACTGCTAATTATGAGGTAGTTAAGGAATTATTTCCTTTCTCAATATGGCTTTAGAATAAGAAGTTACATCTGTCTTTGAGCTATGGGTATCAATGTATTTGTTTAGCAAGTACAACATTTAAGGAAACCAATATGGACATGGAATATCGAAAAGAAAGCCCTCAAAGAAAATAAACCCACCTTGAAAGAGGGAATGTAGAATGCCAACACCCTTCCCACATGCATGATCTTTGGAAAGAAGTGTCAGTGTGAATGTTACTAACCAACTTAATAAAGCTGCAGATGTGACTCCTGGTTATCTTGACTTGGGAAACTGAATGGGAAAAGGGAAGGGAGCCAGAGAGATAGACGCCCCTCCATGTGGCCAAGAAGGAAAGGATTTTCTGAAAGTGGCTTGGAAGGGGGAGTTGAGGAAGGATGAAGGAAGTATAATAGAGGACAGGAGAGTAAAGTTAACATTTGAATTTTGAGATACTTTTTCCTTTGGTCTCTCGGAAAGTCTTACTGATTCTCCAGCTGTAATTTTTTCTTTCTGCATCATAATTGCTCCTTTAAGGTGCCCTGCCCTTCATTAAAGCAAGTCACAGATGGCAGCCCAGCCTCATATGATGGTCTTGGGGAGAATATAAAGGTGGTGTGGTGAATGGGGCAGGGGTCCTGCTTTACCCCCACCTCTTTGCTGGGGTTCATGGGGAGAGAGCGACATTTTCTTGAGGTATCTATATCCTAAGCTCCAGATGGTGACAAACATTATGAGATGTGATCCCCTTTAGAACATAGAAGAACATTTAAAATGGCAGATGAGCTACCAATTGAACAGCTCAAGGGACGTCTAAGACTAAGTCTTCCACTTTTCTGTGTTAGTTGAAACCCCCTTCTGAAGCTGGTACTGGGGAGAGGACAACCTCTATATAATATTCCTAGATGTATTCATGTATTCACAAATATAGATCTTACTAGGTCCTAGGCATCTTATATTACATGTTTTTTCTAAGTCACCAAAATACTTTCTGAAAGATAGGGGAGAGAAAGAGGAAAAAGCACTCAATAAATCTTGGTTGAATGAATGAATTGCAAGAGCCAGATGGCATGAGACTTAAATGAGCAGGGATTTTTCCATGAGGCTGAAGGAATAATGATCTGGGAGTGGCTTTTGAAAATGAGGAAGGTTCTACCCCTGCCTCCTCACTCTGTAGCCATAGAGAATGACAGCTGCCCTGGAGACTGTTGCTGGGTCCTCAGGCAGGAATTAGAGGAAGGACCTCTGAAGAGACTGAGGGCTTCTGGAGGCCTCCAGGGAAGGTTGGGGAGGGAGCAGTGGGGAGTTGGATCAGGGGAGAGGAAATGCAGAAGATTGATGGAGGATGAAGCCAGCTCTCATTCAGATAGTGGTTGAGGATTACCAGGATATAGGGCCCAGTGGGATTAGCTTTTAAATAGTTCTCCAAACTGGTGCTATTAGAGGCTTGATTATGCTAATTTTAATAATCATCAAATGGCTTCTATTTTCAAGAACCTGTGATGTGAAGCTCTGGTGAAGCTCTTTATAAATAACACAATTTCATGTCACTCTTACAATGCTGGCAAAGTAAGTAGCATGCCCTTTTTACAGAAGAGGAAACTGAGGCTGAGAGAAGTAATTTGTTCAAGACCACAGGGCTCGTAGTGCCACGGGTGTAATTCAGACCAGGTGTGTATATCTCCAGATCTCAGGCTGCCCCCAGCACCTGGTCTGTCTTGACGGGGGCCAGTCCAGCCCATGGCATTGGTGGCACTGGCAGCACGTGGGGAGTCCCTGGAAACCTGGAGGTGTTTGCTATATACACATAGGGCTCTCACTAGAAGCTCTCACCACACTTCTGAATCCCATTGCCCACATTGCTTGAGATGCCCATGGACTCCATCCACCTTCCACACAGAGCTGGGGTGCCAGACAGATATATATGCATCATTATTGGTGGAAGAAACAGGGCTCTGTAAGAATGTCTAACAAACAACTCTGACCTAGGCTAAGGGTCAGGGAAGGCTAAAGATGAGCTAAAAGGTAAAAAAGGTGGGTGGGGAAATTGTCTAGAAAGAATGGACTGGTGGTTGGGGGTGGGGTGTACCTGTGTGTTTGAGGAATTGGAAGGAAGCCAGCACAGCTGGAGGGAGCTGAACAAGAGGGAGGGTGATCCTGGATGAGACTGAGCCGTAGGCAAGAGGAGAGCGATGATACAAGGTAAGAAGCTGCTTTTTTTTTTTTTTAATCCCAGGAGCAATGGGAAGCCATTAGGTCTTTTGTTTTGTTTTGTTTTGTTTTTTATTTCTGAGAGAGAAAGACAGCATGAGCAGGGGAGGGTCAGAGAGAGAGGGAGACACAGAATCCGAAATAGGCTCCAGGCTATGAGCTAGCCGTCAGCACAGAGCCCGATGCGGGGCTTGAACCCATGAACTATGAGATCATGATCTGAGCTGAAGTCGGGCGCTTAACCGACTGAGCCACCCAGGCGCCCCTAGAAGGTCTTAAAATGGGAGTGACATGGGTAAGACTGGAGAAGGGCAGGGCAGGTGTAGTGAGATCAGTTAGGAACCACTGTAGGAATCCAGACAAGACTCAGTGGTAGTTGGGACCAGTGAAATATCTGTAGAGATGAAGAGAAGAAGGGAGGTTAGAGAGCTCCTTTGGAGGTAAAATTGGCAGGATTTGGTGGTGGCTCCTAGGACTCTGGCTTGCCTGTTTGGTGGACAATGGTGCTATTTACTGAGAGAACATCGGAGAGGTGAGAGAGCAAGGGTCACAAGTTAAATCTTGGACATGCTGGGGATGGGTGCCTTTAAGACATTAAGGTGGAGATGTTGACTAGGTAGTGGGCCAGATGCCTGCTGGTCAGGAGCTTAGACAGGAGGTTCCCCGGGCTGGAGACATGAAGGTGTGAATTGTCAGCAGGTGCGTGGTAATCGAAGCTGTAGGCATGAGTGAGACCGCCAGGGAGAGTCCACAGTGAGAGGGGGGAAGGGCCTGGGAATCAGCCTTGAGGAACAAGAGCATTTAGTTGGGGAGGGTGACCCTGCAAAGAAGCCTGAGGAGGAGATCAAAGAGTTAAGAGATAAACCAGGAGACTACAGTGTCCAGGGAGTCAAAGAAGCTAATGTGTTTTTTAAGAATGATGTAATCAAGAAATTTAGTAAGATGAATTCTGAAAAAATAAAATTAAAAAGTTTATCTAGTTTGAGACACGGAGGTCATATGTCAAGTATAGTGTTTGGGGGGAACTGTGGGAGGTGAAAGTCAAATTTGATTGGATGCTGAAGTGAATAGCAACCCATAATGGCCAGCAGTGGGGAAGGGAGCTGGTGGAGGTTGCAGGGGGCAGGTTGATAGAAAGGATCTAGTTGGGAGGGTTCTCAGAGGAGGGGGGCCTATGGAGTCAAAGATGGGCAGAACTAGCCTGAGGTAAGAGGAGGGGGGCTTTCTCTAGTGCAGCAGGGGAGAGGACAGCTGTTAGGGAGATGTGGGGTGTGGATGGAGACAGGGGTGGAGGAGTAGAGTTCTGGTCTGGTGGCTTTAATTCTCTCTGTCAAGGAGCAGCACAGCACCATCACATCTGTCATGGAGGAGGAAATGGGCTGGAGGGAGACTTAAAGAGGAAGGGGAAGGCTGGAAGTAGCCGTCACAGAGCACAGGTGGAGACACATGCCGAGGGCCAACATACAGTCAGTACCTATGATTTATGGGAACATCGAGATGACCTGTGGAGTCACTTGGCTGTCTGAGCACAGCACAAGAGGGCTGCACAGCACATAGGAGGGGCACCTGGCTGGCTCAGTCAGTAGAACATGTGACTCTTGATTTCAGGGTTGTGAGTTCAGGCCCTGTGTTGAGTGTGGAGATTACTTAAAAATAAAATCTTAAAGAAGAAGAAGAAGAAGAAGAAGAAGAAGAAGAAGAAGAAGAAGAAGAAGAAGAAGAAGAAGAAGAAGGCGGCGGCAGATAGGAGCGTTCATCAGAGCTGGGGTTGTGCCCAACACATACAATCAAAAGCAAAGAGGCAAAAGGCTTGGGGTATTGGCATGTGTTATTAAAATGTGTGACCTTGGCATCTAAGTGGGCCAAGAAAAAAAGTGAAACAAGGAGAGAACTGATGTGTTAGGAGAACACTAAAAGGTCAAAAAGGATGGTGGTCTAATGAGACCAAATAGCTATCTCGAAGTCATAAGAACAAGGTGGAAGCCCTGGAGGTGTGGTCAGAGATGGGGACGAGACCCAGGAAGAATGGGTGGCCTGGGGCACCTGGCTGGCTCAGTTGGTAGAACATGAGACTCTTGATCTTGGAGTTGTGAGTTTGAGCCCCATGTTGGGTGTGGAGATTATGTAAAAATAAAATCTTTAAAAAAAAAAAAATGGGTGACCTAAATGGCCTGTAGAAGATGGCCGTTGTGATGAGGTTGAGGAGCTGGCCTGTCTGCACTTGTACTGAAGTGACTCAGGTAGATGGCAGAATGTAGCAAAGGCCACTGAGCTGAAAACTGAGTCAGGGCCATTGGGTTTTGCAAAATGGAGGTGAATAGTCATTATGTCAAGAGCAATTGCCGTTGAGTGTTGGTCCCAAAGTGAGGTTGCAATGGGCTGAGTGTGCGCATGAGACCAAAGAGTGGAAGCTTCATGTATAAACAGCTCTCGGGCTTGCTGTGAAGGGGACCAGAGAAATGCTCAATGTCTCCCCTCTAAGGAGTGTGGGGTCAAAGGAAGGAATTTTCCTTAGGATGGGAGAGACCTAAGCTTGACTGCAAGCAGGTGGAAATGACAAGGTAAAAAATATGGCGGTGGGGGTGAGGGGAGACGAACAAAGTCCTGGAGGAGTAAAAGAATCCTGCACATAGGTGGGGGTCAGCCTCCGCTGTGGGGGGGACAGCCTCCTTGGAACCAGGAGGGGGACAGAGAGGAAGTAGTAGAAGTGGTTGAGTCTATGGACTTGGTAGTGGTTGAAGGGGGATGACGGAATCCTCCTTTGGTGGCTTCCATTTCCTCAGAGAAGCTTAAGGTGAAGTCCTCAGCAGAGTGTTCTATTGAAAAATGAACCCCTGGCTTATTTCCCCCCCTTAGAGTGACTCATCAGGAAGGAATGAAAGGCATTAGCCAGGCCTTTGTACTTGAGACCTCCACCTTTTTTCTCCCACCCCACACCTGAGAGGGTAAACAGACTGCTTTGCAGTTCTGGAGTCTAAACTAAACTCTTTCTGATTGGCTAAAAGGGAGGACACCAGGTATCTCAGGGTACTGATTGGCCAGCACAGAGGATAGGGCCAGGGGCCAGCCCACTCTGACCCAACTTCCAGGAAAGTGCCTGGGTAGCACCCCAAATGCCAAGAGCTCAAGGCTGCAATTTTGTGGCCCTCAAGGAGAGGCCCTCTTGAAAGGGCCTGGATGGAGGGAGTGGGGGCCCCCTTACCAAGGCCCAGGCAGGACAAGCAAGGCTCTGCAGACAGGGCCCACTAGCGGGAGCCTCGTGGCAGTGACAGCCAGTCTACAACAACATCAATGGCTTCAAAAAGACTTCAGCCTTAGGCACCTGGGTGGCTCAGTGGGTTAAGCGTCCTGCTCTTGATTTCGGCTCAGGTCATCATTTCAGGGCTCATGGGATCGATCCCCACATCAGGCTATGTGCTGAGCATGGACCCTGCCTGGGATTCTCTCTCTCTCTCTCTCTCTCTCTCTCTCCCTCTCTCTCTCTACCCCTCCCCCAGCTTGTGCTTGCTCTTTCTCTCAAAATAAATAAATAAACATTAAAAAAAAAAAAAGACCTTAGCCTTTCCCTGCAAAGCCATGGAGCACAGACTTACCGTTTTGGGGGTTATACAGTCCCTGGAATTCTTGAATAACTGGAGGGGGGTGAAGGAGAGCTGTGAGTGAAATGGACATCTTGCTGATATGCTGGGTAGGGACTCAAGCTGAATTCAATTTGATTTAGACCGACTCAGAGACGTATTTACGTCCTGAGTTTGAAGAGCATGTCCAGTGGGCCCAGGACCTGGACAAAGGGTGAACAGTGAGTGGGAGCTGACATCTGGCTTCCCCTCACCCTGCACCCTGGGGCTGAAACACAGCAGACACAGAACTACCACGTGGTACTACTCGGCCTTCACCGATGAGCGCAAGGACGTCCCTCCCCGCCAGGCCCAGGAGTAGGGCGGCAGGTCAGTCCCAGATGGACCCAGTGCTCCGAGTTTGGCAGTCTGGACAGAGCCTTGGCTCCTCTCCTTCCATAGCTGTCATGCACTAACAGGCCGAGCCACCTGAGCTCTTGTCTGTGTGGCCCTGGGGCCTGGGCCTCTGCTCTCTCTACCTTTGCCTCGTGTCCAGTTTCATGTGAGGCCCAGGCAAGCTGCACGTAGGCATTCTCGTGCCCTGCCTCAGCCAACACTTGACCCCACGTGGTACTGAAAGATGGATGAGCAGGGGTCCGGATTCACACCACAGGGGTGTGAGGGGCCCTTGCCCACCTACCTTCCAAGCATTGTGGTCACAGACCAGGCTGTGCTGGGCAGAGGGGAACTGGCCTGCCAGAGCTTTAGACCTAGTGAGGCCCAGGCTAGTAGGTGGGCAGGTCAGCAAACATCATAAGCCCCTCTTCAGCACATGCTGGGCCGCCAGGGGTCCCAGGTAAGGGTGAGCTTGAGGCCTGGTCAGGGAGCTTTTCCCTCCCTAGTCATTTGTGTCTGATGCATCCCTGAGCACAAGAAAGGCAAATTTACCTTTTCATTCCTATGACAAGCATGTATTGAGCGCCTCTTGTGTGTCAGACCCACGTGCTAAACACAGGGACATGGCAGTGGACAATACAGTCTCATCCCTTCTGCCTGCAAGGGACCCACAGGCTGTAGGGTGGTGATATCTAGAGCTTAGTGCTTCAGCGAGCCAGTCCTCAACCCAGCCGGGGGTTAAGAATGGCTTTTTAGGGGCACCTGGGTGGGTCAGTCAGTTAAGGGTACAACTTTGGCTCAAGTCATGACCTCACCACGGTTCATGAGTTTGAGTCCCACATTGGGCTCTCTGCTGTCAGCACAGAGCCTGCTTCAGATCCTCTGTCTCCCTCTCTCTCTGCTCCTCTCTGGCTCTCTCTCTCTCCAAAAATAAATGAATGTTAAAAAAAAAAAGTTGGGGCACCTGGGTGGCTCAGACAGTTAAGCATCCATCCAACTCTTGATTTTGTCTCAGGACATGAGCTCATGGTTCATGAGTTTGAGCCCTGCATGGGGCTCTGGATGCTATCAGCATGGAGCCTACTCGGGATGCTCTCTCTCTCTCCCTCTCTCTCTGCCCCTCCCCCTTCACTCTCCTTCTCTCTCAAAATAAATAACTAAACATAAAAAATGGCTTTCTGGAGGAAGCAATGGCTATAAACAAGTTCCAAGGTACTCACTTAGGAAAGAGCAAGACTTGGGGTACCTGGGTGGCTCAGTCGGTTGAGTATCTGACTTCAGCTCAGGTCACAATTTCACGGTGTGGGTTTGAGCCCCACATTGTGCTTTGCACTGATGGTGAGCAGCCTGCTTCAGAGTCTCTGCCTCCCTCTTTCTCTGACCCTCCCTTGCTCAGGCTCTCTCAAAAATAATCATTTAAGAAATTAAATATTAAACAAAAGAGAGAGCAAGGCTTAAGGGCTGTTATATTTTTACTATATGCAAGAGATTTGTATGGTTTTGTATGGACCAAAACCCTCAAATCAGAAACTCTTCTCTCCTGCAGCCCCTCCCCTCCCCTTTCCTCATCTTTCTCGCTCTCCTCCTGCACCCTCCCGTATGGCCCTTACAGAGCTGCATAGAAAGCCTCTAGTCCCTTTCTGTTTGCAAGGCTTTAGGCCTGGTGACTGATTGGATAGGGATGCAGGAGAGAAAGTGTCTGTGCCTCTAACCCAGTGACGGAATGAAGGATTCCATGGCCTGAGAGGGGGATCTGGTGGCCAGTAGATCTGTGGTGGGAGAGAGTGAATTCAGTTAACCTGAGGAACATCCAGGGAGTGGTATGGAGCAAGTTCTTGGCTATATGCGGACTGAGTTCAGAGAGGCCCAAACTGGAGATAGATTTGGAAATCATCGGCATAGAGTTGGCGGTGATCAAGATAGTCCAGGGAGAAGGAGCAGAGAGGGAGGAAGGGTGGCCTAGGAATAGACCTTGGGAGGGGCGCCTGGGTGGCTCAGTTGGTTAAGCTTCCGGCTTTGGCTCAGGTCATGATCTCATGGTTGGTGAGTTCAAGACTAGCATCGAGGGGCGCCTGGGTGGCTCAGTCGGTTAGGTGTCCAACTTTGGCTCAGGTCATGATCTCACTGTTCGTGGGTTTGAGCCCCGCATCAGGCTCTGTGCTGACAGCTCAGAGACTGAAGCCTACTTCGGATTCTGTGTCTCCCTCTCTCTCTGACCTCCCCCTTCTCATGCTGTCTCTCTTTCTCTCAGAAATAAATAAAAACGTTAAAAAAGCGTTTAAAAAAAAAAAAGTCCAGCATCGGGCTCTGTGCTGACAGCTCAGAGCCTGGCGCCTGCTTCGGATTCTGCCCTTCCCTTGCTCATGCTTTGTCTTTCTCTCTCTCCCTCAAAAATAAATAAACATTAAAAAAAATTTTAGAGGCGCCTGGGTGGCTCAGTCAGTTAAGCATCCGACTTTGGCTCAGGTCATGATCTCACGGTTCGTGGGTTCGAGCCCCACGTCAGGCTCTGTGCTGACAGCTCAGAGCCTGGCGCCTGCTTCGGATTCTGCCCTTCCCTTGCTCATGCTTTGTCTTTCTCTCTCTCCCTCAAAAATAAATAAACATTAAAAAAAAATTTTTTTTTAAAAAGGATAGACCTTGGGAAAAGCAGGAGATGGTAAAGGAGATTGAGGAAGGGAATAGGCCTTTGAGGAAGGTGTAGGTCATTGAAGCCAAGGGGAAGGACTGTTCATAAGTCAGCCGAGAGGAGGCATAACTGGCTAAAAAGTATACTTTTTAAATTCAGAAAACAAAAACAAGAAGCTAAACTGGTTTCAAACTTAGAAAACCAAGCAAAATGTCTAAAGATACGTAAAACTTACAACACTTCCTCCACAGGGTACCAAAATTACCAATGGGTAAAAAAACCACTGAGTTGGGAATACTCATTTTTCATCCATTTGTCATCTGGATCTGTTTGCCCACAATCACCAGAGCCAGTCCATCCCTTTCTCACACACCAGGGGGCGCACACGTACTGTTTCTGAATCCAAATCCTGGGCAAAAGCAGGCAGTGAATTACAGGATAAACCAGAACTTGACCCCTCAGCCCAGATTTCTAAACCCCTCTTCCATACCTGCCCTGAACGTTAATGCTGTGATGCCTGAATCCAGGTGCCTCAGCAATCCCCAAGCTTGCTTATTTCTCACTTGACCTCCAAACTCACAAAGGTATCAGGGAGACCCGTAGAAGATGAGAAACCTCATAGGGGTCCTCAACTGACCTCAGGCAATAGGGGCAGGTTCTCATCTCTCCCAGGGATGGAGGAGGTTGTGCGGCTGATTCTTAAATGGTGGTGGTATGGACTGGGAGGGTGGGTCTGGAGCTGATGGAGGGCGAGGGGGTGTGGGGGAGTTTGGAGTCAGTGTGTGTGGCTCTTGGTTTTGAGCCCACCAAGTCTCCCTCTGAGTTAAGGCTTGGAATTAACTCTTCAGGTAATTTATGGGTTTAACCCAGAAATGTATAAGGCCAGCATTTGAGTTTGGTATTGGTATGAGGAGTCAGAAACTCAATACTAAGGTTTTTTAAAAATCAGGTTTGAGGAACATTATCAAGTCCTGAACTCAGGAGCCAATGAAAGACTTGATTCAGGTTCACCGTTGGAACTGGGGTTGACATCAGGTCAGATAAGTGGAGGGCAAGCATGGGGATGAAGATTTGTGCGCAGTTTCTACAAAGCTAGTCTTACGAATCTTGCATTCCAAGATATATTACAGTTGGGGCAAGTTAGGGTCCTAAGTTGCTAGGATTTGTGGGGTTTAAGGTCAGTCTCTGTGGTAGGGTTCTTTTCTGATGACCCAGTCCTATTGTGGAGTTGGGAATCTCAATTTAGAAAGTATTGGTGTTGACCAGAGACTGGGAGTGCAGTGTTGGAGTTTTATGTAAGTTTTGGGGTTCAGAAGAGTACTGGGGCCCGAGATGACTGTTGGACTTTAGGGTTAATATAGGGATCTGGGGTTCGGTATTAGTACTGGAGTCCATTTAAGGACTAGAGTTAGTGCTGGTATCACTATCAAGCTTAGGTAGGTAGAAGTGATAGAGGGGTTTAGAGTCAGAACTGGTATTTGGGGCCAATATAGGGGTGTAGATTAAAATTACTACTTGTGCCAATGTGGGGGCAGATTTAGGAGTCTGGACTCAATATTGAATTTGGAGATGGGTCTGGGCTCACTATCAGGTGCATATTTGTATAGGGAGGAAATGGGGTCCTAGAGAAGTATCAGGTTCACATAAAGGACTGGGAGTCACTAATAGGATATGGACTTCGAACGGGAGTTTAGGTCTGTCCACGCTCATAACTGAGGTTCTGGTCCAATACTGGAGTTCCAGCCGGTTCAGACTCAGGGTTGGGTTGTGGCCTCGCTGGGCCTACGCGGCTCCACCGCTCTACGAGCGAGAGTGCACGAGGGGAGGGGCGGCGCCGGGGACGCGCACGGCAGGGNGCCGGCGTGGGCAGGGAAGAGGCCCGGGCGGACTGTGCCCACCCCCACCCTGGTGCTACGACCCGAAGGCCCCAGAGCGACCTGTCCCGTGAGGACGTGTCCACTCGGACCGGCTCCGGAAAGTTCACTCAGTCGCCGCCCCGCGTCCCGTCCCGTCCTGTCTCGTCCTGGTGTGTCCCGGTCCTCATCCCTGTGCCCACGTTTCCGTCTCAGCTGCTTTCTGTTTTCCTCCGTGCCTTGCTTGGTCTCAGTGCCCTTCAGTGTCTCTGAATCTCTGTCTCCCTGTGTCACTGCCTCCCAGTCTCACCCCCCGCAGCCCCAGGGTCTCTTCTGCTGTCTGTGGCTCCCTCCCCGGGTCTCTCCGTTCTCTCTCCCCGGGTCTCTCTGTTCTCTCTCCTCGGGTCTCTCTGTTCTCCCGCTCCGGATCTCTGTTCCCTCTCCCCGGGTCTCTCTGTTTTTTCTCCCCAGGGCTCTCTGTGCTCCCTCCCCCATCTCCGAGTCTCTCTCTCTCTCTCTCTCTCTCTCTCTCTCTCTCTCTCTCGTCTCCTATTGGTGTATCTGTCTCCCACTGACCATAATCTGTGTGCCCTCTGCTAGCTAGCCCCCTCCCCATTTCTCTGGAATGCTGCCTCTCTGGTTTTTCCAATCCAGGGTGGGGGAGGGGCTAGCCTTTCTCCCCATTTCAACATTCCCACCCCCCGCAGTGCGGGGCACCCCCCCCCAAGTTGGAGCAGGTTGGGGGGTAGGAGCTCTGTACCTGAGCTGGGAGGCCGCCAGCAGGAGGGGATTCACTGGATTCCCCTGGGGGCAGCCAGGCGGAGCTTGGGAGGCTGGGCTGCTGAGTGTTAGTGTTGAAGGCTCCACTTTGGCTCCTGAATAGACAAGGGCAGGGATCCAGAGTGACCTGGTGCGGAATCTGGCCAGAAAATCCTGGGAAGTGCACTGGGGTGGGAGGCCTAGAAAAAGAGTCAGGAGGATCTTTTGGAGGATCCTCAAATGGTGAGGGATCCCCTGGGAAGGGAAGGGACCTGCTGAGAGATCCTTTGGGAGGCATCAGAGATCTGATGGGATCCAGAGGAGGGTTCTGAGAGGAAATCTTAGAAAATTCTATGCTTGGTGCCTTATTAACTCTTGCTTCAGGGAGCAAGAAAATCCCTGTTTTTCACTAATTATATGAATGAGCCTAAGGCTTCAAGAAAGAGAAGGTGTAACTCCCCAGGCACGGCCCCCAACATCCGCAGCCCCAGGCACAGGCCACACACACACACCCCTACCTTCATTCCCACACTCAACTCACCCCCTCCCCCACGCACACATCCACTTACCTTCTTGCCCTCACACTTGCACACCCAGGCCTGCATGGCACCCAGAGCTCCGACATCTACTGTGCTTGTATGGCCGTGCACCACTCTGTGTTTGCTTGTGCCCTCGCAGCACCCCTTGCACATCTCCAGAAACCATGTGTGTGCATGTGCGCCCACAGTCTTTTGCACTCTCCTGCACACGCTTTCTTGCACCTTTGGGCTGACTCAGTTTACCCCTTATTATTTGAAATGTGTCTGTAGTTTTGTTTTCTTTTCCATTTGTTCTTCCTCTTCCCTTTTTTCCTTTAATGAGCGCATTGTTTTAATATTATTCCTTCCTGCCTCCTTGCTCTTTGCCCTGTAGCTCTTGACCTCCCCTCTGTTCAGTTTTGTTCACACTGTGAGCCCCGAGGGGGGGGGTGTTGAGGGGTGTTGATTTGAGGGGCTGGTGGAGCAGTTGGAGGGGGGTGGCTGCAGTAAGAGTAGAGGACTGAAAAGCTTTCCTTGGGAATTGTATTGATATGCAGCAAAATGCTGGCCCTGGCAATTTGTGGTCTGTCTATATGCTCTCCCGCCAGCTCTAACTGGGAGGTCAGTGTTGAGGACCCTCAGTCAATAGGAAGTGGGCCCCACAGCTCTTTGATAGGGGCTGAGACGCGTCACAGTTTCTCCACTTTCTAGCTTGTTCCTTCCCGGGTCTCAGTTTACCCCCCTGTGAAATGGGACACCTCATCCAACCTTGACTGGGTCCCAGGGCTGTTGTGAGAATCGAGAGAGATGTGTGGCAGTGCCTAATCAGCAGGGGCAGTCCCTTCTCCAGTGACTGGCACTGCTGTGTGCTTGGGCCAAGCTTGCAGCCAGGGCTCTGCCCTTGAGAAGCTCATGGTCCCTGGGGGAACCGATTGCAGCATGGGAGTGCAGAGCAATTCACTAACCTCTTATTGATTGCTGACTGTGTGCCAGACACTGGGCTAGGCACTTTCAGCCAGGCGGCCCTGCTTCCTATGGCACTAGCAGCTTTGTAGAAGAGGCAGCCTGCCACTTAGGACCTGCTGTGGTTGAGCTCAGCATCAGCTCATCTAAAGCAACTACAATTCTGTGCTGAAGTTACAAGGTTAGAGACTGGTGCTTCCATATGAGGCAAGGGGAGAGTTCAAGGGTCAAGGTGAAATGAGTCCTGGAAGAGCCCAAAAAGGGGCTATCTGGAGTGGGTTTTGAGGAATGAACAGGAGTTTTCCAGCTGAAGAAGGAGCATTCTGGGCAGAAAAAGACAGTGTGGGTAAAGACTCAAAGCTCTTAACGTATTCTAAGGTATAGCAGATCACAGAGGGCCTTTAATGCCCTGTTTTAAGTGGCTGTGACTTTACTTTGAAAGCACAGAAGGGAGATGCCAAAGATTTAAAGCTTGGTTTGGGGTAATGGAATGTACTATGATCAGATGTTTCCGGAAGAGGATTCTGTGGCCATGGGAAGTGGATGGACCCACGATGCCCAGTGAGGAGGAAATCAGGTGAGAGGTGATGGTGTCTTAGATAGGGGAGTAGCACGAAGCCATTTAGAAGGTGCATTTATGGGGACAGGATGATTTTTGGATGTGGAGGTGGGAAAGAGGAAGAGGAAGGGGTCCAGGTTCTTGGGAGTGACCGGGTGAGGCCTTTACTGAAAGCCCTGCAGGTTCACTGAGCTGGGGACTTGGAGAGGAGAGGGAAATTGGGAAGCAGATAGCAAGCTCATGGTTAGGCCCCTTGTCTTTGAGATGCTTGGGGCATTTGAGGTCCAGGGGAGACATCCAGGAGACGGCTGGGTATGAGGATCTCGAGTTTGGGAGAGAAATCTGGGCCAGAGGAAGGATGGAGAGTTCTCTAGAAGCAGGCTCATCAGGAGTTCACAATCTCAGCGGTTTGTGCAGGCTCTGGTTCCAAACTGTTGGGGTGCCAAACTGTTGGGGTGCCACTCCACTTAGTAGCAGTGTGACCTTGAGCAAGTTGCTTAACGTCTCTGAATCCGTTTTCTCCTTTGTCAAATGGGCATGAGACAAGTCCATGCCTTATGGTGGGGTCATGAGGATCAAGGTTGAATATGCAGGAAGTGCTTAGAACAGGACCTGGCATCTAGTAAGCAGTGGTGTCTCAACGGTCTTAGCAGTCATTAATAGTTTAATCGTCAACAGGGGTGGTGCAAACCCACCCCCATCAGAAGTTGGGGTGTGGGGTGGCCTTTAAAACAATACCTGGTAAGGGGCACCTGGGTGCCTCAGTCGGTTAAGTGGTTAGGTGTCCAACTCTTTTTTTTTTCTTTCAAAAATTTTTAAGTTTTATTCATTTTTGAGAGAGAGACAGAGAGAGAGAGAGACAGAACCTGAAGCAGGATCCAGGCTCCAAGCTGTCAACCCAGAGCCCCACACAGGGCTTGAACTCATGAACCACGAGATCACGACCTGAGCTGAAGTCGGACGCTCAACAACTGAGCCACCCAGGCGCCCCAGTGTCCGACTCTTGCTTTTGGCTCTGCTCATGATCTCACAGTTGATGAATTCAAGCCCCACTGTTCGTGAGGAGCCTGCTTGCGATTCTCTCTCCCTCTCTCTGCCTGTTCCCCACTCTCGCTTGTGCTTTCTTTTTCAAAATAAAAAAACTTTAAAAAAATAAATAGGGGCACCTGGGTGGCTCAGTTGGTTATGCAACCGACTTCGATCGTGATCAGGTCATGCTCTCATGGTTCATGGGTTTGAGCCCCGCATCGGGCTCTCTGCTATCAGTGTGGAGCCCTCTTTGGATCCTCTGTCTCCCTCTCTCTCTACCCCTTACTCACCCCACCTATACCCTCTCTCTCTATCTCAAAAATCAATGAACATTAAAAATAAAATGAAAATAAATTTAGGGGCACCTGGGTGGCTTAGTCGGTTAAGCGTCCGACTTTCGCTTAGGTCATGATCTCGCGGTTCATGGGTTCAGGCCCCGTGTCGGGCTCTGTGCTGACTGCCAGCTCAGAGCTTGGAGCCTGTTTCAGTCTGTGACTCCCTCTCTCTCTGACCCTCCCCTGCTCACGCTGTCTCTCTCTCTCTCTCTCTCTCTCCTAGAAATAAATAAAAACATTAAAAAAAAATTTTTTAATAAAAATATTAAAAAAAAAAATTTAAAAATAAATAAAGCAATATCTTGTTAAGATTAGGGCACCTGTTCGCCTAAAGTAACTGCAATTCTGAGCTGAGGTTTGCAGGTTGGGGGAGCTCAGCAAGGAGGGTGCCTGGCCCCTAGCCTCCAGGCCCCTAGCTTCCTGCCCTCATCATCGTCTCTGGGATCGTGTGTATAGCTCAGGTGTATTTGACCTTCTGGTGGGCTGCTGTGAGAAGACTAGAGGCCTCAGCATGCTCGGTTCCCCATTCCCGCCATCCCACCTGGGCCCTGGGTGTCTAATGAGGTCCTGCATCTGAGGTCCAGATGAACCAGTCTCTATGTGCCCCCAACCTCCAGATTTGAGAACAGCGGTTTTTGCCTCTCAGCATTGTTTTAAACTTTTTTTTAATTAATTTTTTTTACATCTTTATTTTATTTTAAGAGACAGAGACAGAGAGCAAGTAGGGAAGGGGTAGAGAGAGGGAGACACAGAATCTGAAGCAGGCTCCAGGCTCTGAGCTGGAGCTCAAACCCACGGACTGTGAGATCATGACCTGAGCCAAAGTCGGACACTTAACCAACTGAGCCACCCAGGCGCCCCTAAACTTTTTTTTTTTAAGTTCTTTTATTTAGTTAGAGAGGGAGAGAGAAAGCGTGCGTATAAGTCGGGGAGGGGTAGAGAGAGGGAGTGAGGGAATCCCAAGCAGGCTCCACACCCGGTGCTGTCCCATGACCTGAGATCATGACCTGAGTCGAGACCCTCAGCATTGTTCTAGCTGCCGCTCCTGGGGACTGATCCTGGGACAGTCCCAGGGGCTGCCTGGGAGCTGCTTCCAAGGGCCCACGGTGTGTGCGCTCCTCCATACTCCGCTTGCTCCTGGTCCTGCCGCCAGGCCGGGTTCCAGGTGTGGCAGATGACCGACAGCCCTCCGGGGGGCCCGCCCTGCATTGGTGCTAAGGCCTCTTACCTGATGCTGGTCATAGCTGCCAACCTCACCACTTCTGCGGCCTTCCCAGTGATTCCAGACTTGGGCTCAGTACCAGTCAGTCCCTTGCTGCGTAGCTTTCTAGTTGGCTTTCTGGGTGTTTCTGGTGGTTGTGCTCTAGGTGTGTGCCAAGGTGAGTCTGGAGTGGTTCTGGTAGCGGCTGCTGGTGAATTCTGATTGCCTGTCTAGGTTGTTTTGAGGCCGGTTTGATCTTGGACTGGTGTGGTACCAGGTGCTGGCCTGGCTGTTCCAGAAGCCTGCCCTGGCGCTGTTCTGTGTGCTTTAAGGTCTTTCCAAGTACAAAGTTTTGTCTGAGCCTGTTTTGTTTGTTCTCTGACCCACCTCCAGGCCATTTTGGACACACATCTCTTCCGAGGTGTGACTCCTCCTCGGTTTAGGTCCATAGTCCTGGCATGACCTTGGGCATGGCACTAGCACCAGCTGGCTTGAGGGACCCTCCCCATTCTCAGCCCCAGACTCTGTCCCATGGTCACTGAGCAACAGTGGAGTCAATAGCCTCACATCTGGTACCACAAGGCAGGCGCCCCCAGACAAACCGGCCCTTGCGTTTGGGACGTGGAAGCTGGTTTGTCTGGCCAGACCCGCCCAGCAGCCTGTGTGCTGGGAGCAGCGGTCACAGGGAACGTTGTGGAAACTCAGTGGACTAGGGGGGGCAGGCGGGCAGCCCTCCTGCGGGCCAGGGCTCTTGGTTCTGGCACGGGCAGGGGACAGTGGAGGCCAGAAAGAGGGTGTGCTGCAGGGTCAGCATGAGATGGTACGAGGTTGGCGAGGCCCGTCTCAGTCAGATATGATGGGCCTTCCAAGGACATTCCCCATGTTGGCAAAGGCAGTCAGTCTCGAGTGAGGACAATTCCCAGGTGCGGGAGGCTGGCTCAGAGCTGATGAGGGCACTCCCTGACTCTCATCCCTGAGTGTCCGTTTTGGGAGGAGCCTCGGGGTAACTGCTGTGTGGCGTGGGCGTCACTGTGCATGTGGAGGCGTGAGGCTGAAGAGAAACCCACTGTGACGTGCATCCTGTGTTGAGTGGGCCCCAGCGGTGCCAAGTTGCTGAGCTGTGGTGTGGTGGTAACGAGACAGCATGGGTATTCAGCCCCCACCCAGGAGGGTGCCCACGCTGATGGGGGCTCAGTCATCGTTCTAGAGGGAAGAGATGGGCTGCGTGGCTGTGTATGTGCCAGCGGAGGAGGCATCCAGGGGCACACCTTCATTTTAAAAATTATAGAGAAGCAGAAAGTCAAAAATAAATATTGCTTCTGAAGTTTCTTTGAAGGCTGCACGTCTGCCGGCGTGGTTCTCCGAAGCTGGGGTGTTTTCTTTGAACTCATTCATGCATCCATCCACTCCATTCAGCATATCCGGTTGGAGTACCTACTACGTGCCTGCTGTCTGCTGGGCGTTGGGGATACGGACTTGAGCCAGCACACACCAGGCTTGTGGTCATGACTCCGTGACTGTGCAGCAATTGTATAAGAAAATAACTCATCACAGTTGCGGTCACAACTCCTAGGCAAGGTCTGGGCATGTAGTCTGGGACATCATAGGAGGCCTCCCTGAGAAAGCACCATTGGCTCTGAGATCTAAGGGGTACTTGGCAAAAGAGTGTGGGCAACATGTTGGAGGCATGGCAGGCTGGAGAGCGTGCATTTGAGGATCCGAAGGGGAAGTTCTCAGGGTTGGCTGGCAGGTGTGGAGGTGGGCGGGGCCTCGGCTCCACTGGAGGGGTGCCCCGAGGGGTTCAGACACAAGTTTTACTACTGAGGTGGGGGGTCTCAGTTTGTGTTGTTGGCTGTATGCTGGGGCCCCCGGAAGAAAGCCCAGCACGCTAGTAGATGCTCAGGAGTGCTGAAAGAGTAATTCAGTGAAGAGACGGGCGTTTTTACTAAATGGGGATTGTCCTGCACAAATAGTTTCGAAAACCTGCTTTTTTGTTGTTGTTCCATAAACAGCAACTTCTGAGCGTCTGTGTGTGTCAGAATATACTATGCTGTGATGCAATTCTTGGTGTTTTCTTATCCTTTCCTCTCTCTCCAGGAAGGAGCGGAGACCCTGGTACCCTGCCCTCAGTGCTGGTTGTCCAAGAGTGACTGGCGTGAGCAAGCAGAGACCTGGTGGGTGTGCCCTAAGAGGTGGCAGGGGCCGGGGCACAGGGGGGTCCTGTGCGCCAGGCTGAGCAGTTCAGATGGTATTGGAGACCGGTGGCGAGCCACGGAAGGGTTGCCACTCGTTGCATGACATGGTGCGGTGTACATATGGCTGAGCGACGGTGAAGGACCAGGGAGGTGATGATGGAGGTGGAGAGAAGGGATGTGGGTGCTGTTTGGGGACACAGAAGAGACAGGGCATGGTGCAGGGCTGAATGTGGGGCATGAGGAAGGAGGGGAGGTGTCCAGGATGGTGCCTGGGTTTCTGGCAAGAATGGCTGATGGAGGTGGGTGGGGAGTGATATACATACAGCTCGTCAGCTGCTGTAGGTGTGAAATAGGCTTCTGGGTGACATTCTGGGACTTACACTAGGATCTGTCTGCTTTTTCAGTCGTCGTATTTCTGTGGGAAAGTCTGTTCCTGTCAACTGTAGGTTGTGGTAGAAAGAGCCAGGTACTACCAAGATCTGGGGCACCTCCTTCCTTTTCTCTTTCAGGTCCATTTCTCCTCTTGTCTTTCTGCCAGAGCATAGAGCAGGTGGGTTGGGTTTGGAGAGAGTGAAGTTGGGAGACAGAGCATGGGGAGCCTTGAATGTTGGGCTACGACTCTAGATTTTTTCCTGAGGGTAATCTGGAGACACTGAAGGTTGTTTTTTGTTTTTTGTTTTTTTAATGTTTATTTATATTTGAGAGACTGAGCATGAGCAAGGGAGGGACAGAGAGAGGGAGACAGAATCCAAAACAAGCTCCAGGCTCCGAGCTGTCAGCACAGAGCTGGATGTGGGGCTTGATCTCAGGAACCTTAAGATCATGACCTGTGCCAGGATCAGATGCTTAACTGAGCCACCCAGGCGCCCCAACACTGAAGGTTCCTAAGCAGGAAGCATCATCTCTCCATTTGCGCATCCATTCAGTTCTGAAATATTATCTGTGTGTCTGCTATGGAATCAAGGTAGCAAAATGCACTTGATGGCCATGATCACCTTGCATTTCTTTTTTTTTTTTTTTTGTAAGCTAGCTGGGGGCATTGGTTTGTATGCAGAGTGAACTGAGAGAAATCTGAGGCAAGTAGCTCCCTGAAGACGTACACACTCCTGAGGTCTTACTGATGTGGAGGTCAGAATGGAGGCAGTGCAGATTCAAAGTTACTGACCAGTTGGGTGAATGGGGTGAAGAAAAGAGAGAATTTGAGAAGGACTGGCTGGCTTGGGTGACTAGGTCGAAGGTAGTGCTTGTCACCAGGATGGGGACCTGGAGAGGCATGGCACTGGGGAGGATAAGTTTTGGCTGGACCATCTTCCATAAGCTGTTGGAAGGCACAGCCCATGGCTGCTCCTTGGCTCAGGGCCCAGTAGGGCCCACTGAATAGTTCTGCACAGTCAGCTGATGAAGAGGGTTTATGAGAGATGGGTCTGGCCTAGGCAGGGAAAGGAAATGAGCATGTACTGGGTGTCTGCTGGGGCCAGGCCCTGTGCGTGGTGAGATGGGCACTGGGGCAATATAGGGGGTGTGGCGGGGAGGCTGTGTCCCAAGTCGGAAAGGTCAGATGGGGAGGTGGAAGTGGAGGTACCATGTGTCCCTCCACCTGTCCATCCTCAGATGCTGGGTATGGGAGCCCATCCTCAACAGAAAAAGTGCCCTAAAGTGGAGCTCTCTGTCTTCTAGGGAGGCCACTTGCTGATGGCATGTGTGAAGGGGTGCAGGACTGTGCTGTAGGCCTGCCGTCTGGAGGCAGGGCTGACTTTGAGGGGGAGGGGAAGATGCCCTAAGATCCTGAGGCCCAGGCACCGCCGACACGAGAGTTAAGCCAGGCTGAGGCCTCTTTAGGTATGGAGCCCCGGTGCTGAAGGAGACCGGGTTCTGGGGCAGGCCCTGGCCCATATCAGCAAAGGATCTTGCTGTCTACATCAGGGTTTCTCGGTCTCAATACTGTTGATGTTTTGGACCAGACAGTCCTTTGTTGTGGGGGGCTGGCCTCTTACTGTAAGATACCTAGCAGCATCCCTTGTTTCTTCCCACTAACTGCCAGGAGTACCTGCACCCCCCGCCCCCACACACACCTGCAGTCTTGACAATAAACAATGTCCCCAGACATTGCCTGATATCCCATGGAGGGGAGTGGAGGGGAATGCAGAATCATCCTGGCTTGAGAACCACTGGCCTACACCTCTTGTCATCTTCACTAAACTGGGGAGGGTCACTTGAGCTGAGTTCTGAGGGGTGAATAGGAAGCTGGGGGCAGGAGAAGGACATTCCTTCCAGTAGAGAGAACAGCAAATGCACGGGTCTACAGGTTCTGGTGAGCGTTAACCTGAGGGAGGCTCCGCCACCGCAGGAAGGAAGCTGGAGGGCTGTAGGCAGATGCCTCTGTTGGTCCCCTTGGTCTTCTGCCCCGAGCTAAGCCTCTGCTGGACCTTGTGCCACCCGAAGAGACTCTTGGATGCTCTTCCTAAGTTCCTTCCTCCATTCCCTGGGGAAGGGGTGGGGGGTGAGCGCTGTTGAGAGAGCAGGGGGCCTGGCTCTAAGAGGGTGGGTGGGCTGTGCCAGGCTGTGTTCACAGACTCTGGCCAACTGCCTGGCAGAGTAAAGCTGCCTGCTGCTGGCAGCCTCACTCCCCGGGGCCGGGGTCGAGGCTGAGACTGATTTATTCCTGTCATAATCCCGCGGTTGGTTTGGTGAGAGTTGAAAACACGTTGGTTTTCCTTCCCAAGTGTAACAAGGCCTGTTTCCGCCTCCGCGGCCGCTGCTGCAGTGCCACGCGGTGAACTGTCCAGGACATGACGAAAGGGCTGGGTTAGCCGCCCGCAGCTTTGAACGTGAAGGGCTCCCAGCTCTCCCTACCTCAGGCTCCTCTGGCCCAAAGCGCTGGTCTCTCCTCTTGGCCGACCCCTCTGGGGGGGCCTCGCATACCCCTTCTCCTGTTGCTGTCCGTTTTGGGGCCCCAGCCTCCTGGTAGCCATGGTCCTGGTCTGGGGGTGGGGGAGCTGTAGGAACAGGTGGTATTTGGAGACTAATTAATATTTGTGAATAATAACACGTGCCCAAGGGAAACAAATCAATCTGTGTTTGCATATTCATGAAGAGGACTCAGAATGATCCCAGCTGTTCTCCAGCCAGGGAACACCCCCCCCCCCATCTCTGGCATATCATAGTCTCTCAGGAGTTGGGGGGGGACCCATTGAAGCTGGCAGAGGTGCTTAGGTCAGGCTACAGGGAGGTGACATGACCTCTGTGTTATAAGCATTTCCATGACATTCTTATTTGGATCTTGTGGCTTGGTGTGGTGCCTGCCCCTTTCTTTTTCCTCCAATTCCCAGGCTCTCCAGTTTCACAAACTAGTGCACTTTCCAAAAGTACTTGGGGGCCAGACATGGGAATGGCAATTTTTTATTTTGCAAAGTAAGGATATTATAGGAAAATACTGCTATCTGCTAACACCCATGCTGCATACAAGAAAGGACCTTTTTAACACCAAAACAAAATAAGCGAATAACGGACAGTTCTTCCCAAGAAAGGGCATTTGGCAGCTTATGCTGATGTAACAAAGAAAAAGGATATATTAAAACCATTCTGAATGTAGAAAAATCATATCCAATTATATTCTGTAATGTTGTACAGTATGGAGTTGTTTTCCTGCCCAAGTACATCGGTGTGGGAGAACCAGTGGCCCACAGTGCATTTCAGAGACAAGGCTTAGTTAATGTCAAGGGCTCAGGCCTTGTTCTCATCCCAGACTCACCCAGCCATGCTGGAAGAAGTGGACCCCCAGCTCTCCACCCTGTTGCACTGAATTCTCAGCAACCCTATCACCGTTAGCATCGGTCCTGCCTCACTGCTTCTTTCCCACCTTCTGCCCATAGGTGATCCTGAGCACTCTGGGTCTGGGGACAGGGCCGAGTCTAGACCAAGGTCGGGCCCAGGGATCCAGGACTCAGACAAGGGGGTCCTGGAGCTGGGGGGTAGGCTCTGTTTCCAGAGTCCGGGACAGGTAGCACTTGGCTCTTGCCAGGAGCTGGTGACGGAGAGTCCCTGGCTTGGATAGCTGTGTGGTTGCCGGAGTAGTTCTCTAAGAAAGTGTCCATGTTTGTGTGTCCCCTGTGTCTCCTGTCTCTGGGTATAGCCGTGTCCCTGCGTCCTTGGACCTCTGGGAGAAGCTCTTTGGGGAGGGAATGTCTGCCTTTGTTTTCAATTTCTCTACCTTTGTCCTTGCAGTATCTGAATAGTGTGCTGAGTATCCCAGACTCAAATACGTGGGTGGTCCTTGGAATCCCCAAATAAGTGTCACTTGTCTTTGTCATACCGGGGGTGGGGTTACCAGAGGCTCAAATTCTCTGACACCCATGGCCAGAATCTCATCCTAGACTGTACCACGTGATGCTGTTCTGGAGTTATGCCCCTGTGATGGCTATACTGGGAACTCACACCCCTTTAATATCAGTACCAGGGACTGATGCCCCATGATGTCTATGCCAGGGGGGGTGGGGTACACCTGTACGATAATGTACTGGAAAGTGATATCCCTATAATGTCTGTCAGGTAGCTGCACCCCCAGGATGTCTGTACTCTATGTCTACACTCATGTGACTTCTCCACCTAGGCATTGCAAGTGCTGTGATTTCTATACCAAGGCCGATCCAGGGATATGCCTCCATGATAGTCATCCTGGAGAGCTACAGCCCATGCTGATTGTGCTGCACGTTTGTACCTCCATGACATCTCTGCCTTGTAGCTTTAGCCTCTTTAGTTTATACCAGGGAGCTCTGTTCCCCATGCTGTGTGTTCCTGAGGGTTCTACCCCTGTGGTGTCCACACTAGTGGGGGAGGGGTGCACACCCAGAATATTTGTACCTGGGAGTGAAACCTCTGTAAATATGGTACTCTTGCACCCTATGACAAGACTTGGCCCCTCTGCCCCTGTCTTTTGGTGCAACACACCATTGAGCTGTAAACCCGTGGTATCTGTACCAGGGACAACAGGATGATTGTGTCAGGAGCCGTGCCCCTGTGGTGGTCTGGCCAGGAAGTTGCCTGCCTAATGGCTGCCAAGAACTTGAATTCTATTGTGGGTTCCATGGCTGCACCTCAGTGCTGTGGTGATCAAGTTCAGATAGGGGCTTAGTGATATGGGACCTCCACCCCACACTGGCCATTCGGGGCATCATGGTGGGGACTCCCCCTCTCCTGGCCTTAGCCGCCTGGGCTCTGTGATCACTAAGTGGGAACCCCAGGTACGATGGGTGCCCATTGTGCCCCTGCAGCTCTCTTGCTTTTACTTCTCAGCTCTTGTCTAAGACTCGTAGCAAGATCTTGGGACAAAGGACATCTCCCTCCCTTTGCCTTTTGCGGTCAGCCCCTGCCCCACTTCACAGTCCTGCCTGTTCTGTCTCCGCACCTTTGCTCACCTACCGCCCTCTGATCTTAGGACCTGTGACTGTCCCAGTTGAGTCTAGGGTTCAGGCTCCAGGAAGGAGCAGAGCCATCTTTGAGCCCTGCCCCTTCACATTCACCAGTCCTGTCTTTCCTTGAAAATTCTCTTACCACTGTGGGTCAGCTAGTACCTGGATCTGATCAAGACTCTCCCACCAGAGTCCCTGTGTTCATTGTCACTCACTTCCCTCCTCTATGTCCTGTTGTGTTTTCAGAACATTATCGAGGGGCTTCTCACATACCAGCCATCTGCTCAGAGTAAGGTGTGAGCACAGGTAGTGGCCGCTGTTGGGGATCTCCTGAAGCCTCCTGGGTTGGGGGGCCATAGGAGAGAGACCCCTGGGAGCTCATGATTGGGCCTGTGAAGTGATAGTGTATCTGTAGTGTATGCTGTGGCCTTGCCGAAGGCTTCACACAGGTGCCTGGCAGAGTGGGGAGGGCACACCTGGCTGAGGAGCCTTATGAGTAAAGGCTTGGAGGCATTGAGCCAGCCCCAGACACGGTCTTCCCTGTGCACAGGTGCCTGTCTCCACCTGGAAGGCAGTTCTGAGCAAGCGGCTCCCCGAAGTTTGATCTGTAATGGGCCACTGGAGCAAGGGCAGAGGAGATGTGGGTGGAATCTGAGGGTCCAGCACCCCCATCCCTGGCCACTAGGGCCTCCCTAGGGTTCCCTTTCGGAGTGGGAAGGTGCCATGGGAATTGGGTAGGACGAGGGTGGTCAGGCAGGGCAGCTACAACTTGTCAAGAGCACGTCCTGGCGAGCCTGGGCGGGTTGTGGCTTTGGCTTCAAGCCTCTGATACCTGGATCCTGTCTGCTGCTAAGGAGTCTATGCTCTGGGGCCTGTGCTCAGCATGCAGGGTCTGGCCTCCTGCCGCCTCCCTCCCTGCTGGGGAGAGAAGAGACAATGGGATGTCGCAGGGAGTAGCCTGCATGGGTCTGTACCTTCTTACTGCTCTCTGTCTCCACCTGTGTGTCTCTGTGTCTCCCCAATCCTGTTTCCCCTTTCCTGTCCCCTTATGGAGGCAAGTTGGAAACTCACAGTCTGGGACAGAACATCCCTGTACATCCTCTGGCCTCAGTGGCCCCCTGCCCTCCTACTCAGGTTTAGAGAATGACCTGAAGGCCTCATGTGCTGTCTCCCTACAGTGTGACTGGTGGGTTATCCTTGAGGTCACTGAGGAAAGGGGGGATCAGTGAGGAGCCAGGGTTCTGTGCGTCTGAGTGGTCATTGCATAATCCAAGGTGGGGGTAGGGGATGTCTGTTGAAATAGACTCGGGACAGTCCCTGATGAGCAGGGTCTGGGTGGTGAGTAGGGGCCAAGAGGTGGCATAGGTGGGCGGTAGGGACATTGTTGGAAACCAGCTAACTGGCTCTGCCCTTCTCTCTGTCACAGGTTGATTGTCCTGGGCTGTGGCTGGCTGTGGTGCTAGAGCCCTGGATGGCCCTAGAGCCAGCCCCAGGGAAGACGATGGTACCCCTTGTGCCTGCACTCGTGATGCTTGGTTTGGTGGCAGGTGCCCATGGTGACAGTAAGTCTGACCCCTCAAGGTGCGGGATCTCCCAGGTTAAAAGATGGCATTCCTCCTAGCAAGATTCTAGGGTGAGGGACACAACCAGCAACTATAGGAGGCAGGTTAGTTAGATACCTCCCCAGAACACCTACTGTCCTAGAAAGACACCCCTCCTCAATCACATAACCTCCTCCCCCCAAAGAGTCCTCCAGCCTCATGCTTCCTAGGAGCATCCTGTGGAAGGCCTGCATGTCCCTTAAGGCACCGCAGGGTGGGGCATGGCTAAGGGTGACCCTGTTTTATGGGATGGGAGTGAGACATGTCCAGGATTCATGTGGTCATTGGGTGACATGCTCAGGCGTGTACTGTGTCGGCCACTGCAGATCTGTGCAGAAGACACTGTGAGCCATGTCAGAGTTGAGTGGGAATGGGGGGTGGCACACAAGGAATGTATGTGGACGTGTGACTGGGATGCCACATGTGTCCGCAGGTCCAGGGAGAGGTCAGAAGCTGGAGCCACCACAGCCCTTCCCCTGGGCCAGACCCTTGGAATTCAGATGTGGGGACACTGAGCCCCTCCTTCCCCTTCCCAACCACCTTCAAGGCAAAAGGGCATCCTCCTTCCCCCAGCCCCTCAACCTTGGGAATCCAGGAAAGATTGCACGTGGCCAGAGGGATGCTGGGCTCCAGTGGACGCGTGTGTGTGTGTGTGTGTGTGTGTGTGTGTGTGTGTGTGTGTGTGTTGGGGGAAGTGGGATTGTCCCCTGCCCAAATCCAACTCTGAACTTTCCTTCCTTTCCTGCCGCCCTTCCCCCTGCCTGGCACTACGAGACTGGCCACAGCAGCCCGCCCCGTCACCATGGTTACCACTGCTTGGTTACTGGTGGGAGGCGGAGCACAGGGCAGATTTAGCCAATCTGCACACTGACAGGGAGGGGTGAGGTCGAAGCCAAGGTCCCTGGGGAAAGGGGCTGTTCCCAGCCTGTCCGGAGCCCAGAAGTGGCCAGGGGCCAACCCTGAGGTCAGCCTGGGGGTCAGCAAGCCATAGGGCTTCCCTCACCCCCCTCTCCAAGTATCTGGGCACAGATCTCTCTCCTTGCCCCACCCAGGCCCTTTCTCCGAATGGCTTATTAATTATTCAGGACCAGATCCTAGAGAGGGGTGGGACTAGGAGGCTGGGCCCTGGTGGGGCTGGTAGGGCGCAGGGAAGGGGAGGGGATTCCTCCTGGGGGCGGGGGCTGAGGGGGTGTGGGAGCTTTGAGGTGCAGCCCAAGGAAGGGCCGGGTTTGGGGGCAGAGGGTGATCTCCAGGCCTGGCTAGGGCTGCTGGAGAGAGCTTGAGCCTGCAGGGGCAGGTTGGGGTAGAAGTCACTGGGTGTGACTCTGACATTCGCAGGGAGGCGAAGGCTTGTCAACAGTCAGGTGTGGTCAGGAGCCCTTGGACACTGAAGTAGTGTCCTTGATCCCCGACCTCACCCTGGACATTCTCGTGGCCTTCACCCAAGAGTTTGAGGGCAGAGGGAGCCCCCGCCCAGCTGGGCTTTCAGACAACACATCCTGGGAGAATAACTGCCTTCCCCTCCTGCTTCAGACCAAACATGCCCTGACGTGTACCCTCATCCCCCCAAACCTGTTCCTCCTTCTGTGTTCTCTCTCCTGGCGAATGGCATTACCACCCACTCCGCCACCCAAGTCAGAGCCCAGGGCCTCTTGCCTGTCTCATACCGCACATCTAATCCATCACCAACTTCTGTTGTTTCTCCCTTCTAAACATCTCTGGAATGCATCCACCTTCCTCTCCACTGCCTTCACCCAAGCCGCACTCAGCTCTTTTTTGGGCTTTTGCACGCAACTGCCTCCTGATGTCTTTCCTGCCTCCATTCCCTTGTAATCCATTTTCCCTTCCAGAGTCTAAGAGTCAGGTTGCAAAATGAAAGCCTGCCTGTGTCACCGCTCAGTTTAAAATCTCTCCCTCTCCTCCCCTCTTGCCTTCAGGATCAAGCCTAGGGGTCTCGATGCTTCTCAAGCAATGCATTTTCTGGCCTCTGCCAACCTCATCCTTCACTCTGCTCCCTACCTCGCGCTCCCGCCATGCTGACTCCTGTCACTCATGTGCTCCCCAGGCCTCTGTTCCTTCTGATCCCTCTGCTTGGAACACTCTTCCTTGTCCCCTCATCTGACCAGTTCTTACACACTTGGGACCATCACTTCCTCCAGGAGTCTGGGTCATGTGCTACTTGGGAGACAGTGGAACAATTTTAGAACAGAGTCCCAGAACCTCCATGCTGGTCCTTAAGAACCAGAGCCCAGGGGCGCCTGGGTGGCTTAGTTGGTTAGGCGTCTGACTTTCGCTTAGGTCATGATCTCACGGTTCGTGGGTTCGAGCCCCGCGTTGGGCTCTGTGCTGACTGCCAGCTCAGAGCCTGGAGCCTGTTTCAGTCTGTGACTCCCTCTCTCTCTGACCCTCCCCTGCTCACGCTTTCTCTCTGTCTCCTAGAAATAAATAAAACATTAAAAAAAAAAAAAAAAAGAACCAGAGCCCAAAGACCAGGGTCGTGAAGGTAGGAATCAGCTGGAGATACTGAAATAGGGTGAGTGGGGCTCGGCTTCCAGGCTGAGAGCCATGAGGGAGGACCCTGGACTGGGAGCTGTGACCTGGCCCCGGGAGGCAGGGTCTCTTATAGACCTGCTTCCTGCTACATTCCCTTTTGGATCTGTACCCCTCCCACCGTGACCAGGATTAGGCTGGGCTTAGGAGACTTCTAGCCAGGGGTGAGCGAGCAAACGTGGACAGAGCTACTGCAAAAGGTAGGGCAGGCGCCCCAGAGAATTGACGACCGGAGCAGTGAAGCGCGGAGCGGACAAATGTGTTTCTATAGGCCTCTTAACGAGACAAATGAATGGGAGCCCTGGCCTCTGAGGGGAGCAGAGGGAAAGGGGGTGGAGAAGCAGCTGCCAAGAGTTAGCCCGGAGGCCCCAGCGTTAATGCCGAGTCAGCTCCAGTGGAGACCCAGGCACGCAGGGCGCGGGCAGCTCCCCCAGCCCACATTTTTGTGGTTTCTCAAGGAGAAGACTTGTGGGGGGCTAGAGGTGGGCCCAAGCAGGAAGAGGTTTCTGCCTGTCTAACGTGCAAGCCAGGTGCTAGAGGGCCACCCAGGCCTGCCTCTGGAACCCGCGGTGGGGGTTACTACAATGTGTGCTGTTGGGGGACAGTGCTGGCGCAGAGGGAGTGACCTAAGCCCCTGGGAGGGGTGTTAGGAGGCTTTGGGGAAGAAGGGAGACCTGAACAGTGACTGGATATTTGCTAATGGGGGGGTGTTGCATAATGGGATAGGATGGGGGAGGGGGGATAGGGACAGCCCTGAGCTTCTCCATGGAGCTCATGAAAGAGACACAGTGAAAACCATCTCCCTTTTGTTCTCGGACAGCACAGAACAGGGGCAGGGATCAGGTTTAAGCGAGGACCTGGTTACAGCCCAGTTACTTGGAATCACAGGAGCCTGGAGCAGGATGCCCGATGCTGGGGGTGTAGGTGAGGTGGGGGGCAGGGGCCCGAGTAGCTGAGGGTGTGTCTGTCGACGTCATCCCCGCCAGCCTCACTGGGAGGCAGGGCTACCGGGTAGGTAGGTAGGACCTGGGGGCCTGCCTGGACTCTGCCCTCTGTGGCACTTCCGGCAGGTTGCTTTCTCTCTCTGGCCTGTTTTCCTATTGCACAATGAGGGTAGTCATTCCTGCCTGGAAAGGTTAACTGAGGTCACATGTTCAAGGCACCTGGCACCTAGTATGTGGTCCCTCCACCCGAGGCTGTGACCTGGGGGCTCTGTGTATGTCCCCTGGGAGCCCAGAGTTGCCTCTGAGCAGGCTCCCCTCTGGAGGACACCAAGAACAGTCATAGGAGCCAGAGTTAATGAGTCCCCAGCTCATTAGGCAGTTCAGGGCCTGGGAAATTTGCCTCTCCAGGAGCTCCCTCCCCTGCTTCACTGGCCCTCACTCCCTCACAGCCGCATGTCTGCTCCCGGCTTCCGTGTACACATGTGTGTACGTGTGTGTATGTACTCCGCAGGGAAGGCACAACATAGCAGTCCATCTCTCCCCACGGAAGAGCCTCCAAGGTGGCCCGACTTGGCTGTCCAAACGCCCTCCGCCCCAGAAGTGTGCCCACCCTCTCTCTAAGCGGCCCAGTGGTTTGCTTTATTTGGCTACCCATTCCCACTGTGCGTGGGCTCGTTGGCCTGCTTGGACGAAGAGTGTCCCAGGGCATACCTCTGGGGCCCGCTGCCCAAAGAGCTGTGTGGCCCACACCCTCTGTGCAGTGAGACAGGGGGGAAGGCCAGAGGGGTGCTGGAACCACATTCTGCTGGGGCCAGAAAGCCCCTTCTGCCACATGGTCTCCGAAGTTCCTCAGACCCTCGCTGAACACCAGGCAGCCCCTGAGTCACCACCTGTCAAGTTGCTTGATCCTGACAGAGTGCCTGGACACAGTCAGCGTGGCTGTTTCCAGTGCTGGAGTGGGAAACCAGAGGGCCGCTGGACGCAGGACAGGCTCTCCCAGGCTTGGGGGTGGGGTGGCTGAGAGGGCAGGGCACCTACAAAGGCAAGGAGGTACCCACTGGCCTGGCCTGTCTGGGCAGGGGGAGCCAGGCCACCAGAGCCAAGCTGTGTCCCAGCACAGTGGTCAATGCTCGGTTTCGAACAAGTCGAGAAAGGTGGGCCTGGAGAGGTTAGCAGGAACAAGTGTGGGGAGGGGAGGAGAGACCGATATCAGCCCAGGGTTTGTAGCTGGGAAGAGACCTTGGTCAGATTTGTGCTCCCCAAAGGTCAGCCGGGTGAACAAAAGAGGCAAGGGCTTGGCAGGGCTTTGGGACACCAACGAGCTGGGGTAGTGGGGTTTGGGTGAGGGGCCCCTGGGTGGGAGTGGGAGTAGGTTCAGGAAGTGGAGGGTGAGGCCTGAGTGAGGGGAGGGGCCTGCCCTGCCCGCTACCACTGGGGGTGAGTGAGGGGGTCAAGAGNCTCTCTCACTCTCTCACTGTCTCACTCTCACTGACTCTCACTCTCTCTCGTGACTGGGCCTGGCCCGCCTCCCCAGCGCCTCCCCAGCTTCTGGTTCTTTGTTTGGTGGGGAGGCCCCGCCCCCAGGCGCGCTCTCCGGCCATTCCGGTTCAGCAGGTTCCAGCCCCTACTTTCTGCTGCAGACACGTTGAGGCAGGAGGGTTTCTACCCTAGACTCATCTCCCTGGTGGAGCAGGCCTCCCCCTGGTGTGTGAGGGGCTGCAGTCTCCATCCTCAGGCATGCCCTCCCTGGTCAAGTCACCCCCTCATTTGTTCTGCACTCCCGTGTGCCAGGAACTGGGCCGGGCAACCAGGCCGGGGCAGGAAGCAAAGCAGGGTGAGGAAGCAGCTGTGAACCAAATACTCTCCCCAAATGTAGGAAAAGTAACAACCTCAGGCAGGGAGGGTTACCAGAGAGCTTAAACCCAGGAACTGAGCTAATGGAGCAGTGGACAAAGACAGGGAGACCAGGGAAGGTGTTCTGAGGAAATGATGTCTAAGTTGAGATCAGGAAGGTGAACAGGAGTTATTGGGTAAAGAGGATGTCTAAAATCTTATTCAAGGGTCCTGAGGCCATGGGAACGTTGCTCATCCAGGAGATGGGAAGCCAGGGCTAAGGGTGGGGGAGGCTCTGTCCACCATGAAAGGAGTTGAAATTTTGTTTTGATCGCAGTGGGAGGCTTTGCAAGGTTTTGGTCAGAGGAGACAGGCAGCTCACTCTGGCTGCTGGATAAAGACTAGAGGGGAGGCGGGATGCAGCTTGTTGGGCTAGCGGAGTCTCCAGTTGGGAAGGTGGTATCTGGACCGAGGTGGTGGCGGTGGGGAAGGAGGTCACGGAGCTGCTGTCTGCAGGTCCTCGGGTGTCGGGGAGCTGCACACCCAGTGGAACCTGAGTGGTCAGAGTCCTGTCCGAGAGGACCCGTCTGAAAGGACCCGCAAACAGGGACAGGCTCTGCAGACGACTGCAGACTGGGAGAGTCGGGAGCCTCCTTCAGGGCGCAGTCATGAAGGAAATGTGGAGCAAACTGTAGCTTCTAGAACCTCTGCATTATTCCCGTGCCACTCTGACCCTCACCAAGTGTATGTGTTTCCCCTCCAAGGCTGCCCCTGACTCTTCAGGCCCAGCTGCCCTCACCCTATCTAAGTGTTCCGCAAGCAGGCAAGTGTGGAGGCCTGAGTGTCCCTCCTCCAGGGAGCCTTTGGTGCTACAGGAAGAGCTTAGGACTTGGAACACCGATTGAACCCTAGCTCCACCCCTGTATCACTCTGTGACTTGTTACTTAACCTGCGGAGCCTCCATTTCCCCATCTCTAAAATTAAGCTGATGCTACTACCCACATCATTTTTTGTTTTGCTTTTATAAAGTTTACTTATTTATTTTAGAGAGAGAGCATGCACATGAGCAAGCAGGGGAGCGGCAGAGAGAGAGGGAGACAGAGTCTCAAGTGATGGGGCTAGAACTCACGAACCTGTGACAACATGACCTGAGCCAAAACCAAGAGTCGGACGCTTACTGACTGAGCCACCCCGCTGCCCCCACATCATTGTTTTAAGACTAAGAATTCAAGTGGGAACAGCAGCTGCCTCCCACACAGGACTCACCGGCCATCTCACCTGTACACGCCCTCGGCAGACATCATCACGGTTTGTCCACACAGACCTGTGGACCCTAGCACCATTTTGCAGATGAGAAAACAGAGGCTCAGAGATGATGAGTGACTTGCTTGAAAATTACATAAAACCTACAGAGCCCACCGGGTCCCTGGGGTGCTCAATAAAGTGTTTGCCTTCCTGCTCCCTGCAAGGTTAAGCCCCCCTACTCTCGCTGACCCTGCTGGTCCCCCGGACCCTCCCCTCCCGAGGGACTGTGCCCATGTCTGTCCACTGGGTCCAGGGTCGGCACACTCCCTGTTTGCTCCCTCCTTCCCAGCAGCACTTAAACATGGTCTTTCACGTCTTAGGAAATCAAAAAAGAAACCAAGGTGTAAGCCTCCCTGGACCCCTCATCCCCTGTAGTGTCAACTTTTCTGTGTCTTCTCATCACAGCCAGTCTCCTTTAAATGGTCACTGCACTCTTCACTTCCTCTCCGCCCCCCCACTTACTCCTCCACTTTCTTTGGTCTGGCTTCCCCCAGCACACCACTGACCCTGCTCTTCATAAGGTCCCATTATTCTGTACCAGCTGTTGGGAGTCAGACAGGCTTGAATTCAAGCCTCAGAAATGCCATTCATTGGTTGTGTGACCTTGGGCAAGTGACTTGACCTCTCTGGGCCTACAAACTGGTAATAACAACGAGGAAGGACTAAATGAGATAAAGTACCTGGTGCAGAGTGGGTGCTTAGCGAGGGATTGTCATCATGGCACACATGTGTTTCTGTGCCAGCAGTTGGGTCAGGCCTGGGCTCATCGGTGCTGAGCAGGTGGTCTGAAAGGTCACTTCTCACTGTGTTAGCCTTCCTGGAGCTGTTCATTGGCCTGATTAATAGGAAATGGATCCTCTGTCAGGATTAACGAGGCGTTGCTACATCTTAATGAAAAGCTGGTTTCTCTGGTCTCGTGCCCCCTGGGGGGTGGGATTCATAGAGACAGGTGCCCCAAGTTGGCCCTGGTGTGTGTACCAAGGTGCTGTGGGCATGGCAGTACAGTGTCTGAGCCCCCTTTTTTCTTCCCCTCCCCTGCCTCCCAGTGGACACCCTGGGGAGATGTACACGCTATCAGAAGGCAATAACCAAGTCAGTGGGGGCGGGTGGGGGGCAGATTTTCAGGAAAGTATTCACCTGGGAAGGCATCCAGAGATACTTAGAGAGGTGGAATGTCTAGGCCTTTTGGGACTGCTGGTATGTTGGGGGCTGAGGGAGGAGGGATCACAGTTTCTGGCTTGAGCCTTGGGGTAGATGGAGGTACCACCCCCCATGGAGAGCAGTGGGGGAGGGACACGTCTGAGAGGTGCTGGGACTCTTCCAGGCAGCACTCAGCATGCCTTTGTCTTCCTGCTTGGAACTGATGGGGGATGGGAGACAGTAGTATAGTGGTTAAAGCATGGACTCCAGACACAGAGCTCTTGGGTTCAAAGCTCTGCCACTAACCAGCTTGTCATGTTAGACAAATCCCTTAACCTCTCCATGCCTTGGTTTTCTAACCTATAAGCAAACATAATTATAGCACCCACCTCATATGCTACAGTTCTTTGAATAGCGCCTGACACGTCGTAAGCACCGTACAAGGGTTAGGCATCACTGTTTATAGATCTTGCCACCCCCTCCCCTGAATGACTGCCACCTATGGAGTGTTGGTGATGTCAGTAGTGACTGTGCCATGGTGACTTGGTGTCTCCATCTCTCCAGGCAAACCTGTCTTCGTTAAGGTCCCTGAGGACCAGACTGGGCTGTCGGGAGGAGTGGCCTCCTTTGTGTGCCAAGCCACAGGGGAGCCCAAGCCACGCATCACATGGATGAAGAAGGGGAAGAAAGTCAGCTCCCAGCGCTTTGAGGTAAGCCCTTGGGTAGGAAGGGGCAGGCCGAGCTCAGGGTCTGCCTGTCCTGTTCCGGGGTCTGGTCCTACATCCCCTCTCCTTGGTCTCCCTCCTCAGGGGCCTTTTGGAGGCAGGAGGATGTCTGACCCCGAGCAGGCTGTGACCCTGTGTCTGTCCTCTGGCAGGTAATTGAGTTTGATGATGGGGCAGGGTCCGTGCTGCGGATCCAGCCATTGCGGGCGCAGCGAGACGAAGCCATCTATGAGTGCACGGCCACCAACAGTCTGGGAGAGATCAACACTAGCGCCAAGCTCTCAGTGCTCGAAGGTACGTGCTGGAGAGGAATGCGGCATGGTGGGTGGGTAAGATGACGTGTGGGAAAAGCCCGCCAGCCAGCCAGTCCCTGCCATGGGCTGGTATGTGTTTGGCAGAAAGGAGAACCGACCGTCTTGGCAGCAGCAAAGGTCAGAAGTGGACGGGGTGGTCACTGGATCTGGCCTGGATTGTTTGCCTGGCGCTAAGGCCAGCTGTGTATCCTGCTGAGCTATGGCCTTGCTCACGTGGGGTTTGGGCCTGAGGTTGGATTTGAGGTGTGGGGCTGCAGTTAGGTATCGTTTGGTTTACTTGGCTTATAGCCTGTGTGATCTGATTTGCCTGTGGAGCCCAGCAGTGGGTTTCAGAGAGGTGTGTCCCCTATGTACCAGGGCCCTAGGCTGGGGGCTAGGACCCTGAGTGTGGATTTTTGTGTCTTTTCACCTGATGGTTCCTGCATTCATTCACAAATATTCCGTAATGCTGCTGTGGGTCATCTGACCAGGGCCCTGCCCTTGAGACAGTTTCCAGTAAGCCCTATGGGGGCAGCCAGGGGGGTAGGGGAGCACAGAGGGGAGCTGTGGTCTAAGTGGAGTCCTGAGGATAATTAGGAGTTGGGGTGGCGGCCGAGGCAGAAAGAATAGCATCACCATGTGCCAAGGCCCAGAAGGAGAGGAGACAGGAGTTTTCATGGAACTCATGAGTAGTTCAGCTTGGGCTAGGGGATGGGTGGAGCTCGAGGGTGGAGCCCAAGGGCACTGAGAGAAGCCCGGGAGAAACTATCCAGCATGGACCTGGGGAGGTTAGAGAGCAGATCACACAGGACCCAGCCAAGGAGTGAACACTTTCTTGGGGATGGAGGAAGCCACGGGGTGGGGAGTGACCTGATCAGCCCCCGGCCACAATGGACTCATCCGTCTGAATATGTCTGTGTATATTTTCAAAATACAGCCTTGATTGTTGCCTTTTGTAAAAAAAAGTTGCAGTAGCAATACCTGGTCGCTGTTGAAAATTTGATAAATATAAAATAGCACATAGGAAAAAATAAAAATCAGCTGTTATTTTGCTTCTACCAGTCACATTTGGTGTTTTCCTTGTCCATTTTCTGTGCAGACATTATATATACAGATGACCCTTGAATAGTGCAGGGTTTGTATGCTCACCCTCCCCACCACTGCCAAGCAGTTGAAAATCTGCATATCACTTTGACTTTCCTAAAACTTAGCTACTAATAGCCTATAGTCTTTCGGAAGCCTTGCCAATAACAGAAAGTCAATTAACACATAACTTCTATATGTATTATATACTGTATTCTTATGATAAAATAAGCTGGAGAAAAGAAAATCTTCTTAAGAAAATCATGAGAGGTGCACCTGGGTGTCTCAGTCAGTTAAGCAATCGACTCTTGGTTTCAGCTCAGGTCATGATCTTGCGGTTTGTGGGGTTGAGCTGTGCCTTGGCCTCTGTACTGGCAGTGCAGAGCCTGCTTGGGATTCTCTGTCTCCCCCTCTCTCTTCCCCTCCCCCACTCACACTGTCTGTTTCTCTCAAAATAATAAACTTAAAAAATTTTTTAATTAAAAAAAAGAGAGGGGTGGCACCTGGCTGGTTCAGTCAGTAGAGCATGCGACTCTTGACCTCCGGGTTGTGAGTTTAAGCCCCACGTTGGGTGTAGAGATTACTAAGAAAAATAGATAAACTTAAAAGAAAATCACGAGAGAAAATATATTTATATATAGTATTGTGCCATATCCAAAAACCTCCATGTATAAGTGCACCTGTGCAGTTTAAACCTGTATTGAGGAAGGGTGAATTGTGTAAGAAAAGTGGGATCGCGCCCTGCCCAATGATTTGTAGACTGCTTTTTTCCCCCCAACATTTTATTATTGTTTGTTTATTTTTGAGAGAGAGAGAGAGCACGTGTGCATGCGTGCACGTGCAAGTTGAGGAGGGGCAGAGAGGGAGACAGGATCTGAAGTGGGCTCTGCGCTGACAGCAAGGAACCCGACACGGGGCTTGAACCCATGAACCATGAGATCGTGACCTGAGCTGAAGTCCGATGCTTAACTGATTGAGCCACCCAGGCGCCCCTCCAAGATTTTATTTTTTAAGTAATCTCTACACCCAGTGTGGGGCTCAAACTCACAGCCCCGAGATCAAGAGTCACATGCTCCCCCAACTGAGCCAGCCAGGCTCTCCTCATTTGAAGACTGCTTTTTAAAATAACACATCATGGGGTTGCCTGGGTGGCTCAGTCAGATAAGCATCTGACTTTGGCTCAGGTCATGAACTCACAGTTCGTGCGTTCGAGCCCTGCGTTGGGCTCTGTGCTGACAGCCAGCTCAGAGCCTGGAGCCTGCTTCAGATTCTGTCTCCCTCTCTCTCTGACCTTCCTCTGATCACGCTCTCTCTCTCTGAGAAATAAATAAAACATTTAAAAATAAATAAAGTAACACATCATAAACATTTTCCTCTCTGTGAAATATTTTGTATCATTATTTTTAATGGCCGTAGGTATCCCATGAAGTACCTTGATTTATTTAGCCATTCTTTTATTGTTGGACACGTATGTTGTTCCCATTTTTTTTATATACATAAAGAAAAGTGCTATACGCTTCCTTACAGGTCAGATGTGTTCACCTTCCTGATTATTTCCTTATGCTAGATTCATGGAAGTGGAATTGCTGGATCAAAGGACACGTGAATTTTTAAGACTTTCAGTATTTCCAGAAGATTGTGTCAGTTTACACTCCCACCAAACAAGGCCTAAGAGGGCCTCTTTGCTGCATATCTTCACCATTAGTGGGAATTATCATTAAAAAAAAAAGTCTTTGCCAAGTTAATAGTTAATAGGCAAAAAAATGGCATCTCAATTTAATTTGCATTTCTTTGATTACAAGAGCAGTTGAACATCTTTTCACATTGGCCATTTTTACGCTATGGCTGTATGTGTTTGCACGCATCCATTCAGTAACTCCCTTGTGCCTGTGTGTCTCCTGTGGGCAGTGGCGGGGGCGGGGGGGGCACTCCAGTTTAGAGGGGCAGTGGAAGACAGTGGTTAAGACAGTGGCTCCGGACCACTTCCTCTCTCGCCTTGTGACCTTGACAAGTAACTATGCCTCTGAGCCTCATCTGCTTCATCTGTAAATGGGGATGTACTATGCACTGCCCGAGCTGGTTTGGAGGATTGAGTATGATGTAAAGTACTTTGCAGGACCCAGTGAACGGTAGCTGCTGTTGTGCCGGAAGCTGTACATCCTGGCAGTACCCGGCTCCCATGGCATCATCCAGGTGATGCAGCCCCATGTCCATTGCCATGGAGGGGACTTCCCTGTGGAGCAGGGCCCCAGAGGATAGGCACTGGGCCAGGACCACTGGTTGCCCAGTATCCTGGGCTCTGTTCCTGTCCTCTAATGAGGGGACAAATAGTTCAGCCTTGCCCTCCCTCCTATTGGCATCTGCCCCAGCGGGGAGCCTTCTGTCCTACCCTGGCATCCAGGCATCTGGCTGAAGGGCCAGAACTGTGGCTTCTGCCAAGAGGGCATCTTCTAAGACTGTCGTGTTGAGGAAAGAGGACCTCTGGGTTAGTGCCGAAAGAGAAATCCGCCTCCCCGCCCTGCCAGAGCCGCTATGCCCCAGTTCCTTTGTGGGCACTCTCGTATCCCCACCACTGCCCTGGGCAGCTTTATATTTAAAGGGTTGAGGAGGATGAGGATGGTTTTTCAGGCTCGGAAGTTGAGGGGGATTCAGACCTGGAGGGACCTCAAGGTCCTGAGGGGCATTCTTGAATGAAGGTTTCTCTAGCAGGGGTCTGGGGTATGTTTGTGTTTCTGGGCTGTGGGAGGAGGTGTCTGATGAGGTCCGGGGTGATTTGGGGGCAGGTCCCTGCCCTGCTTGTACTCCTGCCCCCGTGAGGGTGGCGCTCTGAGCCCCTCCCCCTCCTGAAACACCCATCCCGGAAGACGAACTGCTGACTTACCGTGTTGGTCTGTGTAACCTTGACCAGGCTCCTGGCATGGCAGAAAGGAATGGAGTAGGAGGCCTCAAAGGGGCCAGGAGGCGGGGCCAGGAGGAAGCAGCCCAGACAAGGACCATCCTGCCCCTCCCTGCCCTCCTCTGCAGGCCTGGAGTTGGGGGGTGTGGGGGGAGCAGGGAGGAAGGATAGTCTGACTGGGAAGAGAGCCAGGGCCGATCCTGGGAGGCCACCACGGGTTCTCAGGAAGCCTGGGGTGAGGATGAAGCTGGTTCAGGGGACAGGAATACGAGTGGAGTCCTCTACCGGTGTCACACACTGCACGTAGGCCAAAAGTCTGTATGCCGTCATGCTTACTACGCACTGGGCTTTCCAGGGGAGTGGCTGAGGGCTGCCTGTGGCGACTTGGCTCAGGAGAGGTGTACCCTCAAAAGGGAGCCCAGGCCTGCAAGCCTGGTCTTGCTCCCCCTGTCCTGTGTTGTTCCACACCAGGCCCAGCCTCCCCTGTACGTGGCTGCCGTGCAGCCTTGGGGAACACCCTACACTGCTCAAGGCTCCCTGAGCCTCTCCCTGGTCCCGGCCTTTGCACCGAGCTCCTCGACAGGACTGCCACTCCCCGTGTGACCAGGTGTGGCCCGATGTGCCCCAGCTGCCCTATGGTGCGCAGCCGGCTGCCTGGCTGCCCCCTCTCTCCCCACACCCATGGCTGGGGACCGGGTGGGGGTGCCTGGCACAAGCTGGCTGGGGGTGAGGCTGTCCGGGCTGTGACAGGCACAGGGCCCTGCCGCCCAGTGTTCCTGTCTGAGTGGTAATTGAAGCCATTAGCGCGCCAGCCTCTCCTTCGCCCGGTAATGGCAGGAAAAGCTCTTCTCACTCCGCACTCTTGAGGCAGCGGCTGAATCACTCCCCCTCCAACCCGCCCGCTGCCGCCACTGAGACAGAGAATCTGACATTTTCCCTCTGGAGGCAGGGGGAGGGGAGACAGGCTTTGCTTCTTGGCCTTTCCCTCCAGGAGGTGGGGGGAGTGAGGGTCTTGGAGCTCCTTCTGGAGGTTACGATTCAGCTGAGCCCGTGGGTTCCAAGCCAGGCAGCACAGTGGTCAGGAAAGCCCCAGAGGAGGCCAGACAGCAGAGATGTGGGCAGAGCCCTGGTGATTTGGGTAGGTTCTGGAAGGGTTATGGAAGGGGAGGGGGAGACATGGAGGACTGGGGGTGGAGAAGCCCAGGAGCAGGAATGGGCTGTTTCCGGCTCTGTCCTGGAGGGGCCTGGCTCAGGGTACAGGTGGCAGTGTTTGCCTTGTGATTGTGGATGCACAGACAACAGGCACCTGCATGTGCCGTGGGTGCCCTGTGTGCCTGGGGTAAGGCAGTGTATGAGGTGTGTGGCATGGCATTAACGCAGCAGGTGTGTGCCTTGTATGCTATGTGTACAGCAGATTGTGCGTGCCTGCGTGCCCATCGAGCTGCAGGGGGTGTGTATACAGTAGGTGGTGTACACTATGCAGTGTCTGTGTGTGTGCATGCATCAGTGTGGGTGTGGGGTGTGTGGCAAGGGGAATGTGCAGCAGGCAGTCTGAGCTGAATGTGTGGGGGGTCAGTCTGACCCTGCGGGGATGGTCAGAGAGGCTGCGTGTGGGCTCTCTGTCTCTCGGACCCACGGGTTCCCTGCTCAGAGCTGCTGCTGGGCGGGACAGCTGGATGGGGATGAACGTGGGACCGAGTGGTCAGGCTGACCCATTCTCAAGTACACTAGCTCCTCAGCAGTTCCTGTGCAGCCACGCCAGGAGGCAGGGTGCACCAGATAGAGATCCTGCCCAGGCCTTGGGCCGCCTCTTCTGCCTCCCCTCTTCCTACCACCGTGAGGCTCCCTTTCACCTTTTTCCACCCAGCCGACTGACCAGGACCATACCACCCATGGGTGCCATGCACGGAGTGTATCTGGTCTTGCCTACTTTGTTATAGGCTCGGGGTTGCCATGGGGCATGTGGGACAGTGACTGGGGTTGGCGGGGGGAGGTCAGTCAGTGCTGGGCCTGGACCCCTGGGTTCTACAGTGACTCTGACCCTGACTGACTTTGGGACCTGTGGGGTGATAAAGGACCTTGTGAGACTGCCCACCCCCATACTCAGTCCCTTTGGAAACAGCCTCAGCAACAGCAGGGCTGATGAGCAATGTATGACCCTGTCCTGAGATCCTGGGCTGTGCTGGACCCAGAGCGGAACCGGAAGGGCGCTTGCTCTCAGGACGGGTGGGTGTTTTTCCAGGGAGTCAGCACTCCCTTCCCCACCCTCCTCCCTGCCCAGGGCCGAAGCGTGGCTTTGGGGTTGGGGTCACTGGGATAAAGAACTACCACAGGCAGAGGATGACTTCCCAAGTGGCAGGCTGTGCCCTCTCCCTGTGTCTGGGTAACAGGCTGGTTTTGCAGAAGCTGGAGCTGTCACCTCTCTAACTGGCAGCCACAGTAGGCCTAGAACCCAGGACAGCTCCTGCCCCTCCCCTCAGAGTTGAGGCATGACCTACATGATTCTGGTCTAGTGACTTGGTCTCCCTGATCCTCCCTGACCTTCCACACCCCCCCCAACCCCCATCATGACCACTGTAGCATTTGGGACCACACACACATGAGGCTCTGCAGCCATTTTCTGGAGAGTTCTGGACCCTAGGCATGGGGTTGAGAGAGGTGTTAGGTAGATGGACACTGCCAGGAGGCCTAAGGTCAGACTCTGGGTTTCTTGGTACCTAGAATCCCCCACCTTCTCTAGTTTTTATCCTTCTCCAAGGGCCCAAGTGGACTCCCTTCTGAGTGGTCCTCCGGTGGCATAGGCAGTATGCTTGCCTCTTCTGTTAGGCAGACAGTGGGCACCTCCCCTGTGCCCAGCCTGCTCCCCCCACACCCCACCCCTGCACTCACAGGGACTTACAAGACCCTGCTGTGTGTTTGGCCTCCTTGCTGGCTCCCCTCTCCCCCAGCCTCATGACCACAGAGTGGAGCCTAGGAGCTCTGGGAGTAGCTAGCCAAGTGGGAGGTTTTAAATGCCCCCATGTGTGTACCCTCTCCATCCTTAGTAAGGTGCCTCCCTCTTGGTTGCCTGAGGAGAGAGGATTTTAATCAGAGGAATGACACGATCAAATGTATGCTTAAGAAAGGTCCCTGGGGATGCAGAGCAGGGTGAAAGGAGACCAGTGAGAGACTGGGGCATCCTGACAGGCAGTAATGGCCTAAACCCAGGCAGCAGGCAGGGGAGGAAGGGAGAAAGGGTTACAAGCAGTGGAGAAAGAGCAGTGACCTGCCTGGCTACTATGGACTTGGGGAGATGGGAGACTGTGGGTTATGGCTCTGGGCCCAGGTAGATGGTGGTACTATTTTCTAAGATTCAGGACCAGATCTGAAGGGGCACATCGACAAGTCTAGTTAGAAATCTGTTGTAGCAGGCGTGTGCGGGCATCCAGGGGGAGGAATCCAGGAGGCCATGTGCAGATTCGCCCGGCACTTCAAGGGACATCTGGAGATTGAGTTTTGAAGGTTAAGAAATGGCAAATCTCAGGCAGCCAGAGCCAAGAAGGGAGGAAGGGAGCCTGGATGGACCCCCGGCTGGGGGTCAGCATGTGGGGGGTGGTCCCTGGGAATCTGGTGAGAAGGGGCCTGAGAGGTAGGAGGGAGACCTGAGTGAGGCTGCGGGGATGGAGAGAAGACAGGCATGTGAAGGAGGGAGTGGCCAGTGGGGCGGGGCACTCTCAGAGCTCAGGCAAGATGAGCACTGAGACGTGCCCTTTGGATTTAGCCCCGCGGAGTCAATGGTTGGCCTTGGTGAGCTGGCATGAAGCAGTGGGGGTGGCGGGGGTCCGGGGGTCTGAGAAGTGAGTAGGAGGCTGCTGGTGGTGTGAACCTAGGGGGAAACGGATGAAGAGACTCTTCCTGGAGTAGGGCTGCGGTGGAGGAACCCCCGGAACAGACTCCAGCCTCGGCCGGGGCCCCGGAAGCCAGAGGGCTGCTGGGGCGTGTGCCCGGGGACAGCCCCAGGCCTCACTTGGGTGTATGTGGCCCTGAGGCCTCACCAACCAGGCTGAGTAGGGTGGTGTGAGGTGTCAGGGAAGCCCTAGGGAGGGGGGGGCAGGCCGTGGCTGCTCTCCGCTCTCACTACCACTCTTGGGCTCTCGCTGCTGACAGGCCCCAAACAGCTCAGATTCAAAAACAAAACAGGCTTTTAAGATGCCAAGTTTGATGAAATCTGAGTGCTGCAAGAGGTGGGAGTTTTCTCTTAGAAAAAGCTGAAAATGGAGACTGAAAGCTGTGAAGGAAGATGGGCCCAGGGCTCCCTGGGCCCCCCTTACTGCGTTGGAAGCGGGGAACCTGGGAGAGTACAGGTCTGGGGGGGCACCTCTGAATTGATAGGTGGTGCCTTGGCCCCCACCCTGCGATGGAGCTGCCTCAGGGACAAGGCCTAAGGTGGCTCTGGTTTCCTTAGAATGCACAAGGGTTGGGGGTCCCAGCAGCCCCGCTACTCACTCCGTTCCTTCGAATTTCTCTACGTGTCTCTGGGTGCACAAGCCTCAGCATGTGTGTGTCTCTGACTGCATGTTTCCACATGTGTGTGGAGTGCCTGTGCGCCCTGCCTCTGGATGCTCGCCTGCATCTGTTTCCACAGGTGCTTGTCACTGCAGGTGCCCCTCCATAGGCGGGTGGCGGTTTCTATTTTTGCACCTGTCTCTTTCTCCACGTATATCTCTGTGGAGATATGCCATGCCTGGCTGTGCATGTTTCTAGGTGTCTGTGTTCAGAGACAGGGTGAGGCCAGGCCCAACACTCCTGCACAGAGGAGGAGGTCAGGCTTACAGATGGTGCCACCCCAGGGAGCCTGTGTATGTGTGCGCCGATGTGTGCCTGCATGTGCATGGAGACGCCATGAAGCTGGATAAACACGGGTGAGAAGGTCGTGCTGACAGACGGTGCTGCCCGCCCCAGGACCCTGCAAGGCGTCTCCATCTGTTGTTCCCTGGTGCAGCCCCCTCCCTCTGGCCCAGACGCAGCCTCAGGCATCCAGGCTGAGCTGGACAAAGAAACCTGTGTGTGCTTTGTAGGGGCCTCTGCAGCCTCCTGCCGCCGGCCACTGCAGCTAGCCTAAGCCCATCCCCTGTCCACCCCTACTCTAGCCTCATCTTTTGGGACCCCAATATTTGCCTTAGCTCCAACCAGACTCATCTTCTTCCTGGCCCCCCACCCTCCCATAACCTTTACTCGAGCACTCCCTCCTTCCCCCTAGAAAGCTCTTCCTCAAGCTCCCATGCTCAAGGGTTTAGTACTCTTGTGTCTCTCTCCTCCTCCAGGAAGCCACCAAGATAACAGGTGAGTCCTGGATTTGAAGCAGCTCCACCATGTCGAGGGGTCTCAGCCACGTGTCTACTCCCCTCTGAGCCTCAGTCTCCTAATACCCTCCAGCCCCCCCCCCCACACACCCGTACCCTGTCATCTTCCCCTGCTCAGTGGGGACAGCAGGGAAGGAGTTTAGATCCCCTCTTGTGGTATCTAAAGACCAGTGCGTTCAGTGCAAGAGCCATTAACGTACACGAGCGTACCCACCACAGGTACACAGACTGAGGTACTGGCAGACAGAGGTCCTGATGGGAGAGCCCTGGGAATGCTTGAGCACCTTACCTGTGCATGCAGGTGAAATCCGCAGACAGCTGTAGAGACCCAGGTTCCCTGGTACCTCTGAAGCCCCTTAAAGGCCCCAAGGACTTCTCTTTCTCTCCCAAGGACCCCCTTATCAGAGAACAGAGGGGCCTCCGCCCTACAGGCACAGACACTGCGAATGCCAAGCCGGCTGAGGCTGTGAGGCAAGTGTAGGGAACCCCAGTTACGCGGTTGAGCGGGAAGGAAGCCCAAGGGGGAGGGGAGCAGAGAGCTGGGGAGTTGAAATGGAGGAACGGGGGTCCTAGGAGGGGGCACGGGGCACGGCCGCTCCACCCAGCGGGGGGCGGGGGGGCGGCGGGGCGGCAGCTGCTTGGACCAATCGAGGTTGCGCGCCTGCTGGGACGCGGGCACGCGCGCAACCTTCCTCCGTGAGCCCGCCTCTCCCGTTGCCATGGTTACCGGGTGGCCTGGAGGGGGAGGAGCCCTTCCTCCCCTCCACCCGCAGCTGGGGGGGCCAGGTTTTGAGGGGACTCGATGACCATTCATTGAGGTGTGAGTGCCCATACATTGGGGTGTGGGTGCGTGCAGGTTCGTTTTGCCGCTTGTGTGCAGGGGGCTTCCATGGAGCGCTGAGTTCTGAATCGGACAGAGGAGGGCATGGTATGGGGCAGGATGGTGGTGCTGCGCCTCACCGCAAGGTGGGGGTCCCACCACCCGGGGTCATCCCAGCCCCACCTCTGATGTAGCTGCGTAACCCTGGGCAGGTCTCTAAGCCTCTATTCACTCATATACCACATAGGGTTTTGGTAGAGATTAACTCGTTTTTGTTTTTTTTTTAAATCATTTTAACTCGGTACGTGGAACTTAGTAAACATAACCTTCTATTTTTCATATCTGAGCCTCAGCTTTCCTGATTGCTGTTGGGTTTGGAGTGATCGTGTAAAGTCCAACTGAAGGATTCACCCTGGTCCTTAGCCTCAGTGCTTCAGGCTACCATGGACCTGACCCCTGTGGGTACTGGGGGTGTGCAGGGAATAAATGTGCCGGACCAGTGGATGGGTCAGTTTACACCAGCGTGCATGGTGCCCAGCTTGGCCAGACAGTAACAGCTGCTGACCTTGGCTACATTTGAATGTGCTGGAGGCCTCCTGGGGAGCATAGCAGGAAGAGATGGCAGCGCTGTCACTCCCGACGGGCTGGAGTCCTGGAGTCCTGGAAGCGTGTGAGACACGCTTCCCCCGCTGGAGGTGCAGAACTGCAGCCTTCCGACTTCTGCCTAGAAGCCTAGTTGGCACAAGGGACTGGCTTTCGGGTCCCGCTGTTTTATGGACAGCTCTTCACACATGCCGGTTTTAGGCTCTGGCGGCAGTGCCTGAGGCATGATCTGAGCCAAGGACAGAGCCATTGAGGGCCCGATAATTGAGGGAGGAAAATTAATTGTCCTTAATTTGGCGTAAATCCCCAAGACCTTCCCCGTGTTAGGAATTCAGAGTAGATGCCGGGACATGGAGCTGCAGGTGTTTGCACTTCTTCCCTTCTCCTTGATCTACCTTGCTGGTGGAGATGGGGACCAGCCGACACCTGGGCCCGAACTCTGGCAGGCCCTGACATTCCTCTGCCCCCACTGCTCAGCAGGGCAGAACAGGTAGGATTCAGGACTGGTGCCCTGCTGGGTTAGGGTGGCTCTAACTCTCCTGAGTGTCTCCCAGCTGCTGGGAAAGGCAAGGAGGGTGCAGGGGGCGGGCACCTGAGGCTCAGGCTCTGCCTGGGCCTTTCTGTGAAAGCAAGTGACAGCAGACCCAAAGGAAGCTGCTTCCTGCTGGGTGTTTCCCAAGTCCTACTTTCTTGCCACTTTCCTTTTTCTTGCCACTGTTTAACATTTTCCTTTTAAAAATCAGAGCTGAAAGTCAGGACACTGTGGGATCATATTTACAGCCAAGGAGTTGCTGGATTCACATCTGGAATTTATAGGACCGTAGGTGGGGAAGTAAGCATCCTGCCAGCTACTGGGAGAGGCTGGGGAGGCAAGGCCGTGCTGGGAATCCTATTGTTCCCTAGCCCCAGACCCCCTATCCTGTGGTGGCCACAGTCCCTTTGGGATGCCCCTGGCAGCTGGAACCTTGGCAGAGCCCCTCCTGGGATCTAGCAGCAGAGGGATGTTTTGCCCTGCCTACTGGGGCTCCTCCAGCTTCCTCTCCTGCCTGCCTCCCCAGTCAGGCCCCCTGGGTCCCTGAGAGTCTATAGGGAGAAGCAGCCTTGCCAGCCTTTACTTTCTAGAATCGCTTCTGAGGATGCCATATGCCTTTTCCCCGGCACAGGAGCCTGACCTCAGCAAGTGTCCCAACACATCCATCTTATGCTGGGCCCAAGGGAGGAAGTTCCAGGCGGTGCTATATCCTGGTCTCTGCCACCACAGAGCCTTGCCCCCCATCCCCACCCGGAAGACTGACAGCGTTCCCCATCCTCTATTAGGCGTGCCTGGCATCCACACTGCGGGAAAGGCTCTGCCTAGTTCTCACATACACGCTGATGGGGAGGGCCTCTCACCAGCCCCAGCCCCTGGCCTTGGTACCTGGCTGCCCTGGTGGCTCACCTGTTGCTAGTTATGATGATAACATCAGCTGATATTCACTGGTGCAGATTCTGTGTCAGACACTGCCCAGCACCTTCTGTGTCATCAGATGTCATCCTCATGATGGCTTTACAAAGTGGGCACTTGAACCCTGTTTGCAGATAAATGGAGAGGATAAGTAGTGCGCCCAGGTCATAGAGCTAGTTAGTGGGGAAAGTGGAAGCCCCACGTGGCCTGTGGCTGGGTGCCGAAGCCTGGGTGTAGAAGCCTGGCTGCACTGGGAGTGGGGATGTGCTGATACCTGTTGCTGTTGCTCCCAGGGAACTGACCCTTATGTGAGTCACCAACCCCTGGCAAGATGGGAAAAGGCTGCTGGGGAAGGGTGTTGCCTCCCTTCGTCAAATTTTCGTGTCTTCCTAGAGCTTTTTTACCTACTTAGCCTCCACACACTCTGATGTGGTCCCCAGGCCTGACCATGGCCCCCAGTGATGGAGGGAAGAGGGTCAAGGTCAGGACCAGGGGTTGAGTGGGGCGTCATTGGTAGGGCAGGGGGTATGAGAGTCAGGTGCAGAATCTGGGCTGTGATGTGGGGTTCTTCCATGTCATAGAGCTAACGGCTAGATGCAAACAGTGGACAGGACCAGACAGCACAGAGCTTTGGGGCTGAGTTGTGGCTCTGGGTGCTGCCGTCTGAGCTGTGGGCCGCGTGCAGCCTAGCAGCCATGTGGTACTTTCTGCTGTAGCCAGCAGAGCATCAGTCCCGGTTTTTCTGAGGGCCCAGAGAGATAAGTGCTGACATCTCCCATATGAGGTATTGTTTCTCAGATCTGGAACTCCCTGACAGGGCGGGGCGGCCCCACTGTACCCGCACCCCCCCCCCATCCTCCCACCACCCTAGCCCTATAGAGGGCAGGCCTGGGTAGTGGGACTCACATGGAGCAAGCTCCACCTTTGGCATTCAGGAATTGGGAGGCAAGGGTCTTGAGGGTGCCATCCAACCTGGGAGTCAGGAGAAGCCGCCCACAGTGGAGGGTTCTAGAGGGCAGGCAGTGCCAGACCTAACTCGCATGTCTGTCCTTTGTCTGCAGAAGAACAGCTGCCCTCGGGGTTCCCTTCCATCGACATGGGGCCTCAGCTGAAGGTGGTGGAGAAGGCACGCACAGCCACCATGCTGTGTGCGGCAGGCGGGAATCCAGATCCAGAGATCTCTTGGTTCAAGGACTTCCTCCCCGTGGACCCTGCCACGAGCAACGGGCGCATCAAGCAGCTGCGTTCAGGTGAGCAGAGGGCGAGAGTCAAGGGGCCACACAGACTTTAGGAAAGGTGTCCAGCTGGAGCCAAGCACAGCCTGGGTGCCTGGGAACCACAGGCGATCTCAGCCTGGGGCCGACCCCCCAGAGCTGTGCATAGGGGATCCAGTGGTTAGGCCGGATCTGGCCCAGGGAAGAGAGCTTGACAACGAGGTCTAGTCATCGGTGGTTCTTTTACCTTCCTGGAGTCCTCAGAGTCTAGACTTTGGTCCAGCCCGGCTCCTTGTGGCATGCGTGACGTGCCCAGCATGGCGTTGGGCCCTGCAGAGGTGCTCTATGCGTGTTCGTCCTCTGTCTTTCCTGAAGCCTTGCCTGAGAGGGGACCTACATGATGCTTCTCCTTACTTCTCCAGACAGCAGGGCTTAGCCAGGAAAAGAGGCCAAAGATGTGTTACGCATCTGGCTTCAAAAGGCTGGCCCTCAGGAGCTTAGAGCCAAGAGGACTTGCTGCCATCCCTTGGCCACCAGGGCCATACGTCTCCTCTGGATATCTCAGTCGAGCCAGCTCGGAGCCCCAGGAGCAAGGATGCCGTCATGACCAGGCAGGAGGTGTCGCCCCATTGATCGATCCGCCTCGGAGGCTCCCGCCAGGATAATTGATTCAGTTTTTGTGGGAACGATGCAGGCGGGAAAAGGAGGCTCAGAATCAGCTTAGCTGCGTTCTGCATTTGCCGCCAGCAAGGGCTGGACCGATAGGCCTTGGTCCAAAAGCTCTCCTGCTAGCTGCGGGCCGGTGGGCTCTGGCGAAATGGCTGGCACCAGCCAGGGCCCCTGCTGCCCGTCAGATGTGATGTCAGCGCTGCAGAGGAGGATGTGACTCGACCCCTTTCAGGACCCCGCAGACTTGAGAGGTGCCCCCGCCACTCCCTGGGGCTCCAGCCCCTCCCTGCTACCTCCCACCAGGTAGACGCCCCAGCAGTGCCCAGGGGAGGAGGGAGAGATGAGCTGCCCAGCAGGGCAGGATTCAGGGCCTAGCCATGGCCGCCTGAGACAGCCTACGAAGTGTTAGCTCATTTAATTTAATTAAAACTCAACAAGATGGAGGCAGCTGTAACACAGTTAATTAAAACAGCCATAATCAAGGCAGGAAATGGTCCGGTAGCATTTGCAACCACTGCCCAGCACTGCCCACTGGCCAGCATGGTTCGGCTCCTCTGCATTTCCCCACAGTTCCCCCAGGCAGGCTCCCCAAACAGCCAGATGGTCCTCCCTGCAGGCCTGGCCTCCACCCCAGCACGGCACTGACTGCCTGTGGCAGCAGTTCTGGGAAGGCACACTGTCTTGTGTGCTTGTTCATCAAGTATTTATGTAGTGCTTACTGTATGTAGGCCCTGTGCCACCCATTCACTGCCCGGTGAGTGGGCTCCTGCCCGCTACTCCACTGGCTGCTCTCCTCTGCCTGCCCCCCCACCCCCGCCCACCCCCTGCTGGCTTCCCTTTCACTGCTGTCTTCCCTGAGGCCTCCTCTTCCTCTGCTCCTTCCTCCAGCTGGGGAGCCCTGCCTCATGCACAGGGCCTTCCCTTAGGCCAGCTCACCTGCTCCTGTAGCTTCAGGTCTCCTCTCCACTCCCACACACCTAGTTCTGTCTCTCCGACACCACACAGCTTACCTGAGCTTTAGACTAAAATCTGTCTGCCTTCTTAGTGTCACCCTGGCCGCCCTTCACCCAAGGAAGTGGTGACTTCCTTCCCAAACAGCCGCACCCTTGTCCCCCCACCCCGAGCCTCTCCCTGCAAGTGGAAGCCCCCTCAGCCTGAAACCTAGGATACACCCCGACTCCTACTCCATTAAGGAAGAATCAGATGCCCTCATCACCCACATGGCTCTCATGTTGGACCCCTTCTGTCCGTCTGCTACCTTGACCACATCCCAGTGCTGAGCACTGCTCCCCTCACCTCCTGCCCTTCCGCATCCGGGCTCTCCCCAGGAATCCATCCCCTAACAGCTGTCACTTTTCTCTTCGGTGCCTCCAGTTTCCGACCACTGCAGTGGCATCTCCCTGCCCATGTGGCTGGGCACCAGCTCCCGAACAAGGTGCACAGAACCCCTCTCCATCTTACCAATGCACATCTCCACAGCTTTACCTCCTGAGATCTCAGCTACTCCACTTACTAGCTCTGTTAAGTCCTTTAACCTCTCTGAGCTTCTGTTTTCTTACCATTAAAAAGGAGTGACAGTAAGCACTAAGTGAGACAACAGCAGCAGAAGCTGTACTTTGCCGCCTTGCGTATGTGGAGGGCTCCGTGAACTGGGCTCTTGTTACCTGTGGCCACTGCCCACTCGCCTGAACCACCCTGACCCCGTCCTTGCCCTCTCCTCTAACTCACCAGGTCATGAAGCCTCTCCCTCCTCAGCCTAAGCAAGGCCTACTACTTCAGGACACACCCTGCCCTGTGTTGTTACTGCCTGGCTCTCGTTCTGCTCACTTACTAGGTGCTCCTTGCAGGGAGGGCCTGGGTCGGCTCCCCACTGCGATGGCTGGCTCCCCCAGCTCCCAGCACAAACCCAGCTGTAGGACCAGTGTCTCTGAGCCCTTGTTGATAAATTATTTCATGAACATGACCTTCGGGTCCTGTTCCTACAGACCAATGTCCAACCCTCCTGCTCCTTGGGTTCAAGGAAGACCTTGTTTGACCTTTACTGCCACCTGGAAGCTGTCACCTGAAGAGTTCTGGACCCAAAGTCCAGTTCCTAGGATGACACCCTCGGGGCCTCAATCACCCCACCTCTGTAGTGACAGACAGGATTCTTTCCCCCATTGCTGCCTGGTCCTCGACTCCAGTAGCTGCTGCCCCTGTCCTGCTACCGTTTAAAAGGGTGCTGGGGCGGCTTCCTGCACATGTGACAGGGATATCCCTTCAGTGGAGTAGAATCAGGCCCCCAAGCACTCAGTCGTTTACAGGGACCGTCACAGTTTACGCATCGCCAACAGATCACAAAGTATTTTCCTGCCTTTTGTTGCGTTTGATTCTCCCCAAGCCTGAGAAGTAGGACAGGCTGTGATTATCATGCCCACTTTATAGCTGCCCTAGGGGAGTCACCTGGGGTCACATGTGGAGATCCAGGGCCAGGGAGCCCCCCCCCGTGCAGTCACCCAGAGGCCTTCTAGTATCACATACACCAAATCTAGGGCTTAGGGAGTGCTTGGACACTGCGGGCACTCCAGAGTTCCAGGACCCCATCTTCTCCAGACCTCAGGCTCTCCCTGACTAGGTCCCCCGAACTTGTCAGGCACCTGCAGGCTAAGGTACAGCACATGTCACGGGCCGTGGCCTCTGGAACAGGAGCTGAGAGGAGGGCAGTTGGTGTGAGCCCTGCTCAGGCATGAGCTCTGCTCCATGGGCACCTTCCGCACTGAAGTGACGTGATGTGCTGACGCAAGGAGCCTCTTGAGAACTTGAACTTGAGGCCCATGGTGGGCCCAGGAGGAATGGAGACAAGTTCAGGGAGAATAGAAATCAAGTCAGGAGCAGATGGCATCACTGGAGCAGCTGGCAGGGGCTCATCTCCAAGCGGGGCTCAGAGCCACTGCTGGCTCCTGAAAGGAGCTGGTGGCCCACGTGCTCTGCCCAGCCTGGACAGGGCACCAAGGAGACCTCCCCTGCTCTGCTCATCCCAGTGGCCTGAATGTGCAAGCTGCCATCTCATCGCCGCCCAGGACAACCTAATCCACGCATCTATGTTCTCACCCAGGCCACAGCCTCCTTCCACACGCCCTGCCACCCGAGCTGAGACTAGAGGGCCTGAGCAGAGATGCCAGCATCTGGATGTGGTAGATAGGACCCAGAGCCAAGGGCAGAGCAGACTCAGGATGGGCCTGAGGCCTACAGTTCCCTCCCCTGCTGGCTGGCCCAGCTCTGACTGGGAGAGCCTGCTCCCCAACTCTCCCCACCCCTCAGCTGGGTCTGCCGGGTGGGCACACTGGCAGTGTATGGTCACGGTTTCCCTTTGTCCTGAGCACACTGGCCCCTCTCAGGAGTGATGCTGACTCCTGGGTCCCCGCCCAGGTGGCCCACACCCACCTTGTGAAATGGTAAGGCAAGTTCTTCTTTCAGTCTGGTGGGGAAGTGACTCTTCTGAGAGGTCCAGAGACTCCTCACATGGCAGGTTAGGTGTGGGGAGAGCAGAGGCCAGAAGCTAGGGGTCTGAGTCCTGGACCATCTACACTGCCACCCCCTGCCATGACAGGCCACAAGTGTAGATCAGTGATTGTCAACCTCTGATTGTAAATATTAGAGAATCTCAAGGAGTTTTCGTCTGCAGAGGTTTTTTTCCGTCAGCATTTACCACGTTAGATATTAGAACTGAAAAGGTTTTAAATATTTAAACTTTACATGACTTTTTTAAAGCCCATTATATGTTAAATAATATATTTTAATGAAAAATAATTATGTTTCATAAAACAAAAACATTACATGAGCACAGTGACACTGTTTTTTATGCTTTAACGAATCTCTTTAATTTGGGGCTTGATAGAAGTTGGTAACTGGGTCCTCACGTCTGCTTCTGCATTTGCTCTGTTGCCATATCACACTTCACGGAGCTTCTGGAAAACTCCACCGTATATTCACGAGACAGCAAAAGTGAAAAAGGCAAATAACTTCTTAGTACCATGAAAATAGTTTTGACCTTGTGGAGCCTCTGAAAGGGTCTCAGGGACACTAAAGGTCCCCTGGACCATGGCTGGAGGATCACTGTCGTGATAGTTCTTCCCAGTCTCTCTGCAGCCCCCCTCACACACCCAGCCCAGGTCCCAGCAGTCACCTTTGCCTCCCCTCCAGCCTCTGCACCTGTAGTGGAAAGGCTGTGCACCAGACCTGGTTAATTCCTGTCCCCGCACTTACAGGCCATGTGACCTTGGGCTTTGGGCAGGTCACTTCCTGTTCCTCACCTTGTTTCATCTTTCCCATGTGGACATGAACATGGATCATTCCTCCTAGGCAGGTGTCCTCAAGTTCAACGAGAGAATGATAAGTGTTTGTCTCTTGGCTTATTTCTGTCCCCTAGCCATGGGCAGAGAGGGGCAGGGTGGACAGCACTGGGCCCAAGCTCGCCCATGGGCTCCTTTCTCCTCTGGGTGAGGTGGTCGCAGAAGATGGGGCCCGAACACTGCCTCAGAGGAGGCACCCGCTGGGAAGGCAGCTGTTCAGACCTCATAACCACCCTGCACAGGGCATTTGGAAGTGTGTGTCTGGCCCTCTGGGCTTGAAGCACTGAACAGGCAAGGAGGGGACACTTGCCTCTGGCTCTCACCAGTCAGGTTGGGGATAAACTCAGTAGTCCCACACATTTTAGCAGGGTTGAGTGGCTCTGTAGGGCATCTGCTACTGGGTTATAAGTTTGGGGCTTATCAAATCCCATGGTGGGGCCAGGCTGGTATGTCTGCTTGAGGGAGACCTGGCCTGGTGGTGGCCAAAGGCAGGTCCTCCCTTTAACCCATTCTCTGTGCTTAACCTCCTTGGTTGCTTTTGGTAAGTGCTCTGGTTTTGAAACCTTACCCACCTGTGAGATGTAGGCACCCCTAAGGAGCAGGGTTGCTACTTCTTTTATTCACTTTCCCCCTCATTGGCTTCAGCCAGGAGGGTCTGCAGGAGCCCTGACTCCACCTTCCTAAGTCCCATCACCTCCAGCCCCGCTAACCCCAGTCCCACGTTCCCTCACCTCCTCAGAGCAATGCCAGTGACCCAAGGGACACTGCTTCACCTGCACTCTGCCTGGCTCAGCCTGGTGCCCGCGCACTTGTCACCTGCGTTGGCCTAACTCGGGCCTCGATTTCTCTGTATATTTAAGGCCCTTTCTCATGTTTTATTTTATCTGGTTTGGCTTTTTGTGGCTTTCCTTCCTTTTGTACTAATGCTTTTCTCTGATCTTATTTGCATTCAAATTACCTCGCCAGGTGGTTCACCAATCAGAGGTAAGAATGCTGTCCGTGCATCTCGCCACGCCACGCCACTGCTGTCACCACCACTCCATCCCGTCCAGTCCGTCACCTCCCCCATGCCCATCCCGACCTCTCCAGCCTCCTCATCTCCAGCTCCGGTCCCCTCAGCACCACCGGCCACCACACACCTCCACACTCGATCATTCCCTCCTGTGGACTCATCCATTGCAAGTCTGGACTGTAGAAATACCCCACTAAGCCCCGCCTTGGGGATAGCAAGCCCTACTTCCCGGCCCTTCCAGGCCAGCCCCACAGAACGGACCCTGTCAGCTCCCACAGTGAAGCCAAGTACTGATCCTCAAGCCCGGCCACAGACGGAGAGTCTTCCCAGGAAGTGTGGCAGCATGGCCGGGCCTTGCCTTTCCTCCTCAGAAGCCCCCAGTGACTTCTGGGGCCCCCAATGACTGCTTGACTTCCCTTTAACATCCTGGCCCTAGAACAGGGTGAGGACCATCCTGTAGATCCCGTTAGCCTGGCACACGCGAGGAGGAGCAGTCAGTGAAGGCTTTAGTGTAGGTGCTGCCGTGACACAGAATAAACAGGGTCTGCTGCAACCAGATCAGGTGACCTGCCAAGCCTGGCTGCTTTCATGCAGCAAAGCCCCACAGCCTGGGGCTTCTGAAATCAGACTCTGGATTCAGAGATCCGGGTGCAAGCTTGACCCACCTGTGTGACCATCAGAAAACCCATCCATCTCTCAGAAGTCTGCTTCCTCATCTTTAAATCGGGGCCAGGGCCCACCTCGGGGCTCATGAGGTTCAGAGGAGGAGACAAGGGTGCGGGCGGTGTCTGGCTTGGAGCAGGCACACTGTAAAATGGTTGGTTGCTCCTGCACTGATTGTATTCACTTCATTTCTTCACACGTCTCTTGGGCACCGCTAGATCCCTCAGTCCAGGGCCAAGGGGGTGTTAGGACAGAGGCTGGGCCGAGGAACAGCCGCCTCCCTATGGGGCATCTTGTCCATCACCCTCTGAGGACAGGGCTGGCCCTGCAGGCCCCCCCCCCCNGTGTTGGTTCCAGATTTGGGAGTTTCTTTGTGCAGTTAGGCTCAGGATCTGAGTTGGGTCCCCTGACCTGTCCTACTTTTTGCCACAGGGGAGCCTCCTCCCCCAGCAGGGGTCCCACCCAGGCACTACTTCTTGTCCCTGCCGGTGGCACCAGCCACCATGTCTCCCCTCCCTCCCCAACTGAGCTGACCTAGTGCAGCACCCCCACCCCGCCACCAGCCAGGGGCCTGACCCCACCCGCTCAAATGAACATTTTCTGTAACAGTGTCCATCCATCCCATACACATGACCTGTGGAGTGCCCGTCGGGGCTATTCTTGGAGGAGATGGGTATTTGGCACGTGTGCTGGGCCCTCATGCGCGTGCTCCCTGACGCCCACTGGGGAGGGCTGAGGCCAGGACCACAGAGCAGGCCAGCCCGGTGTCCCTCGCTGGGGTTGAGCCTTCGCAGGCTCTTCTCCCACCTCCAGTGCCCAGCATATTCAGGGCCCCTCCAGCTCCCTAGGTCTAGGCCGTGGGAGAGGGAGGGCAGGCAGTGAAGAGGCTGCAGCCAGGACCCGTGGCGGGCCTCCCCTGGGGGCTGGGCTGTGAGAGTGTGACGTGGAACTCTTCCCGTGGCTCCTGACCAGTCCAGTCAGGTGGGGTTCCTCGGGTTCTGTCTATGTCCTGTGTGGGTGTGGGGACCATCAGGCAGCCTGAGCCCTGGGAAGGTGGGGGCTGTCAGGGTCACCCCGGCCGTTCTGTGCAGGCGGCAGTTTTGTGTCAGGCTGTGCGCTGTGGGGTTAAGTGTCCGTTGGACTGTCCTGTGTGGGTTTGTCTGTCGGCTTGTTCCAGGGAGGGGGTGTTGCCTGTGCCTCGGGGTGTTACTGTCACAGACAGCTTGCCTGGTGTGCGCTCACGAACAGTGTTTTCCAGTGTTTACTGCCAGGGCTGGGGGGTGGCCAAGTCAAGTGGTTTCACCCACCACCTCCCCCTTGGCTTGGGCTCCACTACCTAGACCTGCCAGAACTGGCCCTCTGTGAGGGTCCTTTGCAGCTGCCCTTCCCCCCCTCGCCTGAATCCTGGCTCCTGTCTGTCCGTCTGCGGCCGGCCGGAGCAGCCCCTCAGGGCACTGGCCCGAATGGGAGCTACAGCCTCCATTAGCCTCCTGAATTATGCAGCAGCCGTGGTGGGTCGAAGCACTTTATCGGACCAGCTGAGGAGAGGAGCCGGAATGGGTGGGGCCAGTGGGGTGGGGATAGGGTGGGAGGAGAGGATGGGTGTTATGAGCAGAAGCTGCTGGGCACCAGGCCCCCAGAGCAAACCCCTTCCTTCCTGTGGACTTCTGGCCGGCGCGGTTTCTCAGGCTCTTGCCCAGTGAGGGCCATTGCATGCTTGCAGCTCCCAGGCCCCCAGGAATACAGGCCATCCCCACCATACCTGGCTCCACAGTGCCTGGCAGGGCTGACAGGCCTGGGGCCACCAGTGGGGTTGCTCACTGGCAAATGGGCTCTAGTGCTGGCCACTCCAGGGATGAAGGGGGTGTGATGGAGCCGCTGGCCTGGCCCACAGGCCCTACTAGACTTCGGGGCAGGACAGGCAGGATTGTGCTTCATAGTGTGACCCTTGCCTCCAACCAGGAGGCCCATGGGCTCATCCGGGAGAGCTTCCTGGGAGCAACACTTGTGCCCAGGCGTGGCCCTGATATCTGCAGCGTCTCGTCAACACAAGCCCAAATGCTGTCAAGCCCCTCCCCATGTTCTAGGCCTGACCTCTGTCACTGTGTCCCCGCAGGTGCCTTGCAGATTGAGAGCAGTGAGGAGTCGGACCAAGGCAAGTACGAGTGTGTGGCGACCAACTCTAAAGGCACACGCTACTCGGCCCCCGCCAACCTATACGTGCGAGGTAAGGATGCGGGCAGAGCCCAGCCCTGTCTCTGTGGAGCTGAACTGACCCTGCTGGGCATGTTGTCTGGAGCCCTTGGTGTGGATGGTGGGGGCTGCCGTGGGCCCAGTCTCTCCTCTTCCCACCTCTTCCTGCCGCAGCAAGAACAGCCGCCACTGCTCCCACGGGGCAGGCTCCCTATGTCTGCCGCTACTTTTCCTTCCTTCCCTGCAGGCCCTTTGGGAGGCAGTCGCTCTGGGGAGCATTTGTATCTCTTGTAGGTCCTGCCACGTGGGTCCAGAGCCCCATGGGAGTCTCAAGCCTTCCAAGCCGACTTCTCACTGTCATGTGTGTGTGTGCACACGTGCACAGGCGAGCACACATGATTGTGTGGAAGCAGGGGCATACCGGCCCGGCATTCCTTGAGTCTGTCCTGCCCACCCCAGCAAGGGGGATGGCTCCGGGCCAGGTGAACCTGCCCTCTCGCCAGGTCTGCCCAGGGCCTTTCGGGGGGAGGAGGCGGCTGTGCTCTGTCACCAACCAGGACCCTTGGAGACGGTCGGTCTGAGGCATCTGTGAGCCCCGACAGGTGTGCACCTACTGTGTTTCAGGTGTTTCTTGCTGGGCCTTAATGGATCGTGTGTTTTCACAAGTCCAGGTGCCCAGCATAGAGGCCCTGGGGACTGTTTTGGAGTGTCCAGTGTCTGCTCATAGGGTGACCAAAGCTGGCCACCTGCTCCTTCCTGAGGACACCGTGGGTCTGGTGTGCACAGCGCCTGGGAGGGGCCCTGCTTCTGCCCCCACGTCCCCTTATTTAACCCTCCCGCACAGATGAGCATCATTACAAGTGAAACTGTCTCCACTCAGGGGATTTGAAAAGGAAAGCGGACACGGCTTCCTTGCAGCAATGACTTCATCACGCTAAGTGCTTAGGGCAGCTTCTCCAGGGGGTCGTCTGCCCAGGCGGTGTCCGCGGCCTGTCCCACTCTTGGGGGCCCCATGGTTAGATGGGGCAGAGAGAATCAGGTCGTCGGCCGCGTAGTTATGGAGGAGCTGCTCTATGTCGGCACAGGTTTCCGAGAGGCCCAGCCTGCGAGCCCGCCGGGTGACTGGCAAATTGTGCCTCAGAGACCACGGAACCATCTTCCTCAGGGTTGGGGGTGTGGGGTGAGACGTCCCCACTCAGCCCCCTTGTCAGATGTCCTCATCAAGGCTCGCCTAAGTGGACCCAGCGCCTGTTTTAAGGAGCCGCACCAGAGCAGAGAGACAAGGCGCCTGAGAGCCACCCACAAAGCCGAGAGAGGTGTGAGGTGCACAGCCCCTGCCACGCAGCTGCAGGCAGAGCTCCTGACTGGCGCGCAGGGGTCTGACAAGGCCCTTCCTAGAGAGGAGCTGCCGAGACAGCCCTAGGCCCTCCTCCCCCCGGGACTGTCCATTCCAAATGCTGTAGGGTCCTGACTGAACACTTCTTCCAAAAGATCAAAGGGTCAAGAGCATCAGAGAGAAGAGAGGCCCAGCAGAGCCACTGAGAAACCCTTGGTGTCTGGGCATGGTCTGGTCATATGGGCACATTTCCTGGAGCAGAGCTGCAGGAGGCCCTACTGAGGCAGGGAAAGGCCCAGACATAGGTGATGGATCCTGCACTGTTATCTTGAGTGGTTGGTAGTCCCCGAAGTCACCATTGCACTGGCCTCACCCCTGAGGCGAGGCAAGTGGGTCTCTTCAGAGAGGAGGTGAGCTCAGCCAGCGTGACTGGCAGCCAGCACTAACCAGGGAATTCTTCCCTCCAGCCACGCATGGTGGACTCGGGCAGGACCCTGCCATCGCCCATCCCCCACTCCCATCAAGTCTTCCTAAATCACCTTTCCGGCCAATTCCCATGGGGCCAGGGAGTGTGGGAGTTTCTTTAGTTCAGCCCCACTTGCCAGGGACCCTGAAGCAGGCCGTCCCAACCTGGCTTTGTTTGTCTTTTCCTCCCTCACGCACCTGTTCCTGTGCACCCTCATATGTAAGGTTCAGTCCTGAGTTTCTATCCCCAAGACCTTTCTTATACCCAGGCCCCACCTGAACCTGTACCTGCCCTGTTTGGTCAAGGGCGATTTGCCCTGTAGCCCCAGGACAGGCCCTACAAATGAGACTTTTAGACACCTGGGAAGCCTGCTCCAAGGACTTTTGCATCTCGTGTCCCCACTGCTCCTCATCTCCATCCTGGCAAAGCCCCTGCTTTCCACCCCCAGCAGTGCCAAGGGCCTGTCCACCCCAGTTCCTCTGAGACAGCCTCTCCTGTGCTGGCCACCAGCTCTGTCCTAAAGCCTGCTTGTGAGTGGGCCACCCACGGAGAAACCCCCAGTGCCTGCCTGCCCGCTGCCCGCAGAGCGGTCATGACGTCTCCTCCAGGGCAGACACCTTACCCTCCAGGCCAGTGGGCTCCAACTGTCAGGATCGTCAGCACCTGGGCTGCTGTGGACCCTAGCCCCGGGTTCTCAACCTCGGTGTAGTTGATACTTGCAGCCGCGTGACTCCTAGTTATGTGGGGCTATCCTGGGCATTGTGTGATGTTTAGCAGCACCTCTGGCCCCCTAGATGCCAGCAATACCCCCTAGCCACGACAACTCGCAACCTCTCCAGACCTTGCCCAGTGCTGCCTGGGTCGGGGAGGAACTGCTACGGTAGATGGATGGCCTCCCTGCCAGCATTCACCTCCCTCCGTCTCTCTTCTCCTGCTGTGTCCACTGCACTGAAGGCCACATCTCCTCCTTAGATTTGTTTTCAGCGCCTCCCATCCCTCTTCTGTCCTCCAGAATCTCAGGGCTCCACACTCGGAGCCGCTGCAGCTGAGGCATTTAATGGGACAGCTTGTGTGAAACTCCGGGCACAGGGGCAGGCACACGGGAAATGCTAGATGGCCAGTGACCGCTGCTGCTGTTGGGAGAGCCGTTGGGGGTGCGTCATCCAGTTACACGTGCTTTTGCTCACAGTTGCCCACAGTCCAGCAGGCCCAGGCAGGCTGGGTGGACCAGCCTTTCTGTGTCACCAAACATATCCCTCTCCGAGTGACTCACCCTCTCCTTCCATCCACAGCGTCTCTCTCCTCTAGCTCTCAGGACGCAGAGCTGCCAGGGGCCAGGGTGTGGCCACACCCTACCTGCCCTCAACCTTCCCCCTTCTCTGCAGGGAGCTGGCCGCTGGCCATAGCTGAGCCTCAACGGGGCGGTGTCTCCACAGCCTTCCTCCCCATAGGTGTCCACACCAGCTCCTCACGCTGGTGCCCTGTGCAGTATGGGGCTTCCTCAAGGTGGTGGGAATCTAGCGGCCTGTGTGCCTTAGTGGGTTTGTAGGCTGGGTGGGCCCTGACCCCAGAGCCCAGCTCACTGGGTCTGTCGAGCCGTGGGGTGTGCGTGAGGCATGGGGGCCCGCCTGTGCTCCCCTTTCACCCTGCCCTGTCCCACCCTTGGTGTCCCAGCACCGGCCAGCGGGACCCAGCCCTGTCCACCATGTCCTCCATGAGTCCTGAGTCTTTTCGTGAGCAGCGTGGTCCGCGTGCACCTGCGTGCACGTGCGTGTGCGTGGGGCACAGTCTTGTCTTGTTTCCGTGCTGTGTGGGCAGATGAAGATTGGCCTGTTTTTACTCTCTCTGTGTTTCTCCTTGTCTTTTTTTTATTCCCTCCTCATCCTCATCGCACTCTGCCATCAACCCAAACTCTCATCTCTCAGATCAGCGAGAAGGTTGGTCCTTTTCACTTCTTACCCATCTGCAGTTCGCCCGTCGACGGGATGCTCCCGTCAGTAGGGCCCAGAGGGCTCGGTCAGCTCCCTCGGGCTCACTCCAGCCAGGCCTGCCCGCCAGTTGGGCTCTGTTCTCTGCTGTTCCGGCCGGCAGGCCGGCAGGACAAGGGGAGGGCGGGCTGGCCCCTTGCCCTGCATGTTTGTGCCGCTTGGGTCCCTGATTGCCACGTGCTGCATGTCCCCTTAGCTGGGCTCCCCTGCTGGGGCGGTCAGGCAGGCATGGTGCATGACACGAGACTCCCCCCCCCCCCCCCCCCCCCCCCCCNGTGGGGTTCAGGACTGGTTGGGGGAGCTGAGAGCAGTTGTACCTTACTTGTGCCTGTGGGGCCTTCCCTCCACAACCGTGTCACCTAAGCTCCCACCTTTGCCCGAGCTCAGCTGTAGCCACTGGGAGGATGAAGGGAAAAGGCTAATATAGAATGAGCTTACCCCACAAAGTCCTGCAGGTCTGCACTGACCTTGAGGTCCCCAACAAGCCCGACGGGGCACCCAGCCCCGATGTGCCTCGTCGAGTTTGGTGTCCACAGCACAGGAGGGTGGCATCATCTTGGGTACAGAGGAAACATCCTACACTCTTGTCTTTTCCCCGTCTCCAACCAGAGCTGAATGAAGATCTTCCCACCTTCCCCAGGCCCCTCTGCCCAGGCCCTCCCAGCCTTCTCGCGTTTCCTCAGGCCTGTGCTGGGCGCTGAGCATTCAGGTTCAGGGAGCTCACACGTGACTGAACAGTTGACTGCAACTTGGTGAGGCCCACGTGGGAGCTGGAAGAGGCCCTGGCCCAGCCACAGGTTGGGAAGGACTCCCTGGAGACTGTCCCAGCCCATTCCAGAACATTCTCACATGGGACTCAGTTCTCAGCCCCACCCTCAGGTCCAGACCTCTCCTCCTAGCCTTGGGGCCAGCAGCAGAGGCTGGCACTCATTCCTGTGTCACGTGCTCTCAGTAGTCAGAGGAGACTCACCTGTCCCCTGGGCTTTAGGCTGAGCCCCAGGGAGCGGGTTCAGGCCACCTGGTCCCCTCTGCAGCATCTCCTTGGCTTAGGTTTCCTCCGTGAGGGAGAAGGGAGCCAGTCCAGAGGAGGGCTGCAGCCTCAGCTCAGATATCAGCCCTGAGCATCCATCCATATGCGCTCCTGAGCTCTGGGGCATTCACTTACACCATTTCGCTGACCAGGCAGATCTGCTGGGGCGTCCAGAAAGCAGTCATCAGCAGACAGCCCAGCCTGCCTGCAGCCGCCTCCCCCTACACCCCTTCCCCCACCGTCCTGGTCCCTCGTCCCTTCTCCTTCTCCCACTTTGTGGTCCCACCAAAAATAAGCACGTATACAAATATTTAACGGGAAGGCAGAGATGAGTTTCTAAATATTCCAGGGGGATTTGCCGGGCTGGTAATTTGTTTGGCGCTGATAATTACATCTTACATTTTTCCAGCTTTACTTAAAACTGTGTGCCGAGCACGCCGGCATTTAATTACTGCTCTGCGGCAGCCACAAGGTTATTTATTAAAGAGTTATTTTATCTTGATACAGTGGATCCTGCCCCTCATCCCCTCCTTAATGTTGTGTTATTTTCATCAGAGAAATTTCTGTGAGTGAATGCAGATTGCGGGGCTGCCTCCCCCTGCGATTAGGCTGTCACTCCATTGAATGCTGATGCCTCTGGGCGCCACACCGCCCTATTATAGGGAGCTGTCAGCGCAAATAATTAGACTTAAAAGTTACAGCTGAAATATAATCCAGAAATGGCAGAGCCCTGTTTTGGAAATTGTCTATAAAATGTCAGCAGTAAAGATGCACGGGGAACAGTAATAGACCGGCATTGTTGGAGCCCAAGATTAGATCCTAAGTGCATTTTTCCTGGCTCTGGTTTTTTTCTTCCCTGCTGTTGCTCTGTCAATAGACTAAGTCCGGGGCGCGTCCTGTCCCTTTGGGAGGCCTTGTGTCTGGGACAGTGGGAGGAGTGACCATGGGCTGCTGCAGGGAGGCACCGGCCCCTCCTGGCTGTTAAGGCTGGGGTGGCTGTCCAGGCAGGTCCAGGGTGCAGGGCCCCACTGCCACTCGGGATCCCAGGAGGCCGTCTCTTACCTCTCTTGCCCCCACCCTCCCTCTGCAGACATACTTTCACCTCCCTGACACTGCGGGGAGGGTGAGCCTGGGCTTGGAGAGCTCCAGAGCTCCTTATGTGTGCCTGAAGCCCCGTGAAAGCATCAAGGGTGCATTCCCAGCAGCCTCTGGGCTTGAGACCCTTGCCCAGGGGCTAGGGATGATCCTAAGGGTCACACCTGCCCTCTCAAACTCATCATCGTTCGTTCTGAAGGGCCTCCACTTCCTGACGGTGGAACAGAAGACCTTGTGCTCCCGGGGCTATTTGGATAGGCTATAGTCCTATCAGCTTTCTACACTGCTCAGGTTGGGACCCAAGGTTTTTTGGCCAAGGACCTACCTCTTTTCCCTGGGGCTCGTTGTTTTTCTGTCCAGGGAGTAACCAGGCCCCAAGATTCTGCCACTGCAAGGGCAAGCTTGCAGCCATGGTGTCCCCTGGCACAGGCTCTCCAAGTCCCATCCTTCTTTTTTTGTTCTTGAGACAGAGACAGAGCGTGAGTAGAGGAGGAGCAGAAGAGAGACAGAATTAGAAGCAGGCTCCAGTCTCTGAGCTGTCAGCACAGAGCCTGACATGGAGCTCAAACTCACAAGCCGTGAGGTCATGACCAGAGTTGAAGTCAGATGTCCAAACGACAGAGTCGCCCAGGCACCCTGTCCAAGTCCCATCCTTCTGCCAACCGGAGAATATCTTCTGCTAGCCTTGGCTATCCAGAAGTCCAGAAGCTTCTCCCTGGAGCCTCCCAGTTGTCTTTTTTAAGCTTTATCAGCCAGGGCTCAAAAGGGTGTGAGCTTTTCATCACACAAGTGATCTCCTGGTAATACGTAAACTCAGGCATGTTGCTTAAAAGGATCAGCCTTAGGTCAGTTCTCTTGTCTGTAATTGGGAGGTGATAACATCTCTAGGAAGGAAACCTTGGGCACGTAGTAGATGTTCAAGAGTGGCTTCCCTCCGGGGCGCCTGGGTGGCTTAGTCGGTTAAGCGTCCGACTTTCGCTTAGGTCATGATCTCGCGGTTCGTGGGTTCGAGCCCCGCGTCGGGCTCTGTGCTGACTGCCAGCTCAGAGCCTGGAGCCTATTTCAGAGTCTGTATCTCCCTCTCTCTCTGACCCTCCCCTGCTCACGTGCTCTCTCTCTCCTAGAAATAAAAAAAAAAAAAAAAAAGAGTGGCTTCCCTCCTCGAACCTCTTTCAGTGCCGGTGACCGGGGAGGACATGGGCTGAGAATAAAGACCTGATCAGTTAAGGCTGCTCCCCTGTGCCTGTCTGCTCAAGCCAGGGCTGTAGGGACCCCTCCCTTCATCCACAGGCCTGACCCTGGTCTGCAAATAGACCTGCCAGCTTGTGCCTTTCCTCCCACAGCCTGCCTCCCAGGCCCAGCTCCGGAGCTCAGGGAGGGCCCGCAGCACCAATCTGGGTGTTGATTCTCTCTGTGCCTCTTGGTCTCACTCTGGTGCCATTTGAGGGAGGGAGTGCTCAAAGGGTGCTCTTTCTTGTGGGTCCCTCCTGTCAACTGTGCCCAGGGTCTGCCTCTTCTCTGCCATGCAGAACTCTCTACTGTGACACATTGTCATTGTGCCATGCAGACTCCCAGCTTTGGGACAAGTGACAGAAACCTACTTAATTGGCTTAAGCAAAGCAAGGATATTCTTGGCTTACCAAACTCCAATATGTAGAGGTAGGTTTGATGTCAGGCAGGGCTGGATCCAGATATTTTAAGTCTGGTCAGGCTCTTGTGTTTGTCTCTTAGCTCTGTTCTCCTCAATTGGCTTCTTTGTCCTCAAGTATGTTCTCCCAAGTGTTATGAAAGGTGGTCCCAGTCCCTCTAAGGTTAGCCACTGCAGTACAGAGAGAAAGTTGTTCTAATAGTTTTTGCACAAGTCCAAAGGCTTAATCTGATCTGGGTCACATGCCCCGTGTAGCAAGAACAGGAGGAGAGGCAGTTCCCCTAATGAAAATGAGGAAGCCAGTTCTAGAAAGCAGAACACTAGGTGTCCATGAGACCCACAGGGATCCCAAGTGAGCCTGGGGACACAGAGGGAAGTAGACTCAGCCCATGATGCCTATCACCCATGGTTTGCTTGGGGGTTCCTTCTAGAGGCCTCGGAGTGAGGTGGTGTGGACAGACTTGAGGCAGGGGCTGAGTGAGATGGGGTCTGGTCATGTGGTCTGAGGACCCGTGTAGGGGGTTTTTAACAGAGAAGTGACGTGAACAGACCTGTGCTGTTTGTGGAGGGGCCTGGAGGAAGCCAGCGTAGCAGTGCAGGGAAAGATGGAAGTGGCCGAGACTTTGGTGGGGGCAGTAGCCTCTGGGTTTAGAAAGAAATTTAGCGGGTTTGAAAGATACTGTAGCCACGCGTTACCAGGACCTGGTGATGTGTTGGGCCGCAGCTTGACCCCTGGGCAGTGAGCTCAGAGGTTGGACCAGGTGGTTTATGCACCCCGTTCCGGCTCGGATTCTGTGGTTTGGGGCTGTCTGAACAGCAGGGTCTGGAACCTATAGTGGACATGCTCCTGATGTGACAGCACGGGTCCTTTGCATGCCCGGGCTCCCTGGCAAGGGGCCCCGGAGACCCGCATGCACTCTCGGTGCCGCCTTTTGGTCCCTTAGCCTCGCTGCCTGCCCTTCTCCAACACTGTCTGTAGGGGTGCCCAGGAGGGACACTCCTCAGCCCCTGGCCACCAGCTGCATGACCCATCAGCATGCCATGCATGCCTGCCCCTGGCTAGGTCTTGCCTGCCTTCCCTCCCACTGCATGTTCCAAATGTCTGTGCCCAGCTTCCAACTTTCAGGGGGGTTCCAGGCTGCAACTTGGCCTGAGAAGCTCAGAACTGCTTCTGGCCTGGAAAGCCCAAGGCCAGAGGTCGTGGCCAGGCACAGCCACCCTCCCCCTTGAGACCCTTGTTCATTGGCACAGAAAGCCGTCTGTTCGGCGCCCTCATCGTGTTACTGCCATTGTCATGCCCATCCTGCCCGCGGACCACGTCCCTGGCCCGCCCCCCGCACTCCTGGCCAGCCCCTTCTGAGGGGCAGCCCTTCCCCTTGGGTTCCCAGGCTGTGCCTTGAGCCTGGCTGAGGTCCTAGCAGGTGGTCATGCCCCTTGCCCTCATGTCTCACCTTGGGTCACAGCCTGGAAGTGGAGGCCATGACTCCAGAGAAGGTGGCCATGTCATTCCTGGGCTGACCCTCTCCCCTGCCCCAGCCATGCTCTGATGTCCTCCACCCTAGGGTGCCTGGACTTCTCTCACTGGTGCCCCAGTTAGCCCCTCTGGAGAGGGTCAAGAGCAGGTAGAGGCGGGCACTGGAAGGCAGCCTGGGATGTGGCCCTGACTTGGCCCACAGTGTAGACCTGAGGCCCAAACCTTGCACTGAGTCCCTGTGTGACTCCGGGCAGATAGGACTTTTCTGGGCCTCAGTTTCCTAGGCTGTAAAATGGGAGTTTGGCTACGGAATCTCTTGTGTTCCAGTCTGAGTGTGGAGGCTACTTCTAGCCCAAAAGTGGGGTGGGAGGTGGTATGCTGGGGCTCAGGGACTCCACCCCACCTGTCTCTGAGGTGGGTATGGCTCTGACAAGTGGGGCTTCCTGGATGAGGGGCCCCTGCCCTTCCATCCTCCAGAGTGTCCTGCCCGGCCTGTGAGTGCCTCTCTCCCTCCTCCCACAGTGCGCCGTGTGGCTCCTCGTTTCTCCATCCCTCCCAGCAGCCAAGAGGTGATGCCAGGGGGCAGCGTGAACCTGACTTGCGTTGCGGTGGGTGCACCTATGCCCTACGTAAAGTGGATGATGGGGGCTGAGGAGCTCACCAAGGAGGATGAGATGCCAGTTGGCCGCAACGTGCTGGAGCTCAGCAATGTCGTGCGCTCTGCCAACTACACCTGTGTGGCCATCTCCTCGCTAGGCATGATCGAGGCCACAGCCCAGGTCACCGTGAAAGGTGAGTGCCACATGCATGCCTTCTGTGGCCCGTGGCCTGCCCTGTCGCACAGGGGGACAGGAGGGCCCAGCACCCATAGCAGGTGAGGATGGCTGTTGTGGGGATGGATGAGGTCTAGGGGTCATTGCTCCCTCCTGGGTGCCTCCTGGGGTCCTACTGGCCCTCACTGGTGGAGAGAGGGGTTTCTGTCATCCATAGTGTTAGTAAGAACAGCTAACAGGTATTGCATTCCTGTGGGCAGATACCGCGCTGCTAAGCACAGATGACTTTGGTCTGCCTGTGTTACACTGGGGGTGGACGCTCTCCCCAGTCTACAGATGAGGGAACTGAGATGCAGGGTCACATGGGAGTAAATGATAGAGCAGGGACTTGAACCACTGGGGATCTGATGCTACAGTATGACCCCTTAACCACTACACAACACCAGCCCCTCAGGTCTCCCAGCCTCCTGGCAGGAAGGATATGGTGAAATAGTGGTCAAGGGGTCTTGGGCTCTCCGCCAGACCCCTGGGATAGACATGCATACTCCTACTCCTCCAGGCTCCCTGCTTCCGCTCCTCCTCCCTCTGTTCGGCAACTGAAATGGTCTTTTGAAGATGTAAAGCAGGTTCTCGCCACTGTCTTTTAAGAGAACCTCCTTCCAGTGGCTTCCCGTTGCTTTTAGGGTAAAGGCCGGGATCCTCACCCACCTCACCCGGCCCTACTGGCACTGCTCGGTTCCGCCGGGCCCTCACCCAGCTCTTGCCATGGTGGTTCTCTCCCAGTCTGGGTCTCAGTTCTGTGAGGTCTTCGTGGACAGTCCCCGGCTCAGCACCCTGCTCTCTGCAGTCCTCGCATGCACCAGAATCATGATTACGGGCTTAGTGCTTCCCGCTCACCCTAAACTCCATGAGGGCAGGGATGTGGCTGTGTCCTCGGCCCCTGCGCAGTGCCCAGCACTTAGTAGGCATTTGATAATTATTTGTTAAAAGGTCGGCTCTGGGGCTTTTCCGCCTTCAACTTGAGCCAAGCTGCAGGTGTGTGGGGCCCAGAACCCCATCACTTTTTAAACTCCAAGCCTTTCCCTTAGGCACGTGTCTCCCCAACATCAGCCCCAGTCACATGTAGGTGCCCACGGGTGAGCACAGGCAAGCCCCAGAGGCAGAAGTCGGCCTCCCAGCCTGTGTGCACGAGACCTGGTCAGGCCATGCCTCCTCTGCGTCTTGTTAGGTGAGGATTCAGTGAGTACTAGAAATGATGTGGGTGGACAGTAGATGACTGAAGGCCCCTGGGGCCCCTGATAGGCATGGTCAACATCCCCCACTAGGTGCCCTTAGAGGTCACCTTGAGCTTTTCAAGCTGTTCTTCAAGGTGGGCTGTGGGGGTCAACCACCTTCTGGTTGGATAACCCCAAAGGCAGGCTTGGCTTCTGGAGTCATGACCTCAGGCAGTCCTGAGCCTCCCACTTTCTTCCCAGCTCTGCCGAAACCTCCAATTGACCTTGTGGTGACAGAGACAACTGCCACCAGCGTCACCCTGACCTGGGACTCTGGGAACGCAGAGCCCGTGTCCTACTACGGCATCCAGTACCGTGCAGCAGGTGCGGAGGGCCCCTTCCAGGAGGTGGATGGCGTGGCCACCACCCGCTACAGCATTGGTGGCCTCAGCCCTTTCTCAGAATATGCCTTCCGAGTATTGGCAGTGAACAGCATCGGACGCGGGCCACCCAGCGAGGCGGTGCGGGCACGCACGGGAGAGCAGGCGCCCTCCAGCCCCCCACGCCGCGTGCAGGCACGCATGCTGAGCGCCAGCACCATGCTGGTGCAGTGGGAGCCGCCTGAGGAGCCCAACGGCCTGGTGCGAGGGTACCGCGTCTACTACACCCCCGATTCCCGCCGCCCCCTGAGTGCCTGGCACAAGCACAACACGGATGCTGGGCTCCTCACCACTGTGGGCAGCCTGCTACCTGGCATCACCTACAGTCTGCACGTGCTGGCCTTTACTGCTGTGGGTGACGGCCCACCCAGCCCCACCATCCAGGTCAAGACGCAGCAAGGAGGTACGTGCGGGTGGCATGCTGGGGCGGGCAAGGCTGTGGCTGAGCCTCTTCCATCAGGCCGGGGACTTGGGGGCCATGGGAAGATGAGGGCCTGTATTCCACACGCACGTGGTCACTCAGGATGCAGGGGAGGGGCGCAAGGGTGTCTTCGGCTGCCCTCGAGGGCATCGGTGAGGTTCATGGCACCTGGCGTGGGGATGTTGCAGTGCCTGCCCAACCGGCGGACTTCCAGGCTGAGGCGGAGTCGGACACCAGGATCCAACTATCATGGCTGCTGCCCCCGCAGGAGCGGATCATCAAGTATGAGCTGGTATACTGGGCAGCAGAGGATGAAGGCCAGCAGGTGAGCGCCCTACAGGGGCAGAAGGGAGGGGGGCCCTCCTGACCCCTTAGAGTGACTCTGGTGGGTTCACCCAGGCAGACTCTCTGGATTTTGTGGTTGTACAGACACAGCCCCCAGGGTTCTCCTTGGGGCCCTGGGGCTCATGCGGCCCATAAGGTCCTGTAGTCTTTGTCACCCCCGTGCCAGGGGCAGGGCCTGTCCTTGGGTCTGTCCTTGGGTCTCTTAGGCTCTGTGGCTTACACGGCACCGACAGAGCCCTCAACTTCCCCACTGGAGCCACTCGTGCCAGGTGTTCAGGGCCATATAGTCTGTGCGATGTCCATGGCATGGGCTGGGCCGAGTCCCTTGGGTGGTCCAGGTGGCCATGTGACACGGAGCCGGCCCTGGAGCCACGGTGGGTCCGCAGGGCTCAGCTGCAGCCCACGTTGGGGAACAGCCTCTGAGTGACCTTTGAGGTCAGAGCAGTCAGTGAGTGCTCCCTGCTCTTCCAGCACAAGGTGACCTTCGACCCCACCTCCTCCTACACTCTAGAGGACCTGAAGCCTGACACACTGTACCACTTCCAGCTGGCCGCCCGTTCCGAGATGGGGGTGGGCGTCTTCACCCCCACCATTGAGGCCCGCACAGCACAGTCCAGTAAGTGTCTTCTGAGGCTGCTGCCTGCCGCAGCTGGGGGTGGGGCACAGACACGCACACCCTTCCCCCTCCACCAGGGGGCTGGTCAGGTCTGCCAGGCCCCGGACTGGACCTTCCGTCTGGGCTCCGGGTCTGGACCCCGATAGAGGGACAGGTAAGTTCCCACTGGTCTGAGTCCAGGTGGCCTCTGCCCGCGCTGCTCCCCACCCCCTCCTCCTGCCCCTCCCTCCCCCAGGTCCCCACCCACTCCCNCCCCCCACCCCACACAGCCTGTCTGTGCTGGCCACACTGGCCAACTTGGCCATTCCCAGTGGTGGGACGGCCACGCTTGCCCGGCCTCAGACACGCCCCCGCTTCAGCAGCTGTCCTCCCGCTCCATTTACCCACATCTCATCTCCCCTGTCACCTACATTCCCTGCCCCATGCGCCCCGCCATGAGAAGGCCATGTGAGCTGTGTCATCAGTCTGGGCCTGCTGCACGTAGGGACACGCCTGTGAGCATGAGACTGCGTGCCTGAGAGTGTCCACACGCCTGCCTTAAGACCACATGACCTCCCATGTGTGAGGTCATCCTGCAAGCACCGTGAGGCCATCTATGCAACACTTTGTGGCTTTATGTGTTACTGGGTTCCTGCCTACGTGTGACTGCCTGGCTGTACAGCACCTGCGTGTGTGTCCAGCGAGTGTCTGGTGTGCTCCTGTGATTGAGCAGCCATGAGGCTCTGAGCAATAACGGGGCCCACGGATGTGTGGCTGGATGGGATCATGGCATTGAGACAGCACAGGTGCCAACCCTCGACATGGCAGCGTCTATGAGGCAGCCCATGTGACCCGGGGCTGTGTGTGAATGTGCCAGTGATGTCGGGCGGCCATGTGTGATTCATCCTGCAAGCACCTGCTGTGCTCCCGCGTGCCTGTGCACGGTGCAGTGCTGGCAGTGACCCTGCCGTGGCCTTCACCTGCGGGGATGCCAGTCTAGTGGGGCACACAGATGTTAAACCTGCAATTACCCAAATGAGCATGTAATTACATTTGTGTTAAGTGCTGTGGAGTCATGGTGGGATGGGAGCTTCATTGGGTCTGAGGGGTCAGAGGGGCTTCCTTGGGTGACACAGGCCTTAGGCACAGGGTCAGCAGGTGCAAAGACCCAAAAGTGGTTGGTGGTGAGCAGGGGGCCAGTGTGGCTGCAGCAGCCACCAGACTACAGCCACCGGCTTCAGGTTCAGAGGACAGGTGGGAAGGCTGACCAGCCGCTGTGCAGGAGCGCACAGGACAGCCTAGCAGGTAGGGGGAGGTGCGGTAGTCTGAGCAAAAGGAGGCAGCTCTGATAAGGTGGGGGTGGTGCACCGGAGAGCTGGCTGGGACTTGGTGATGGACTGGGTTTGGGGTGCTGAGGGAAAGGGAAGTGCTGGGTGGACTCTGTGCCTTCTGTTGTGTGGACCTGGGCGCCACAGCCCAAGGTACCATATGCCGTGTCAGTGGTGATGTTGGACTGGAGGTGGGGGACCCTGAGACGGCAGGAACTCCAGGAGAGGGGAGCATCTTGGAGGAAGAAGCAGGCCAAATGCTTGGCTAGAGCGAAAGGAGCACTGGAGTGTCTACTGGGTTGAGGATTTGGAGGACTTTAGCTAGAGGGAAGAGCCTCTGCAGCTGGGTGGGGGGGTGTTGTGGGCCTGAATGTGCGTTTGGTCTTTTAAAATAGGATCTTGAGCATATTTAAACATTACTAGGAATGCGTTCCATTCGGAAAAGTCAAAAACTCAAGAAAGAAAGATTTTGGAGGCTTAGGGTGGGGGAAGGGAGCAGAGCATGGATGGGAGAGATCTGGGCGTACCTCTCCTCGTGGGAGGCAAGGGTGGCTCAGCGAGGTTGCAATTGTTGGGTGGGTTTGGTAGCGAGAGATCGAGGGAGCTGCTGGTGGGAGGCTTCAGTCTTCTCTGCAAAGCGGGAGACAGTTGTGTGCTGAGAGCCGGAGGTTAGAGTGTGGAGGAGGTTGAAAGAGTGCTGTGTACGGTGGCGAAGCGAGCTGGCAGAGGACAGAGGCCACAGGCAGCATGCAGGGCCCAGGTGAGGCCACTGGGGACACGATCGTAGGATGCCAGCTTTCTGGGGCAGGTGCCTCCCTGCCCCAGGGCTGCCTTGAAGAGGGCAGACGGTTGGGTCCATCCAGGACTTCGTACAGGCTGGGCCAGAGCATGGGAAGAGAAGTAGGTGAAGGAGTTGAAGGTGCACGTAAGAGCAGTGAGGTGTGGGACCTCCGGGTCTAAGCTCAATATGGAGGGTGGTAAGGATGGTAGATCAATGGGCAGAGGTCCCCAGGGGCCCTGAAGAGCTAGTATAGTGCTGGAGACCTTGAGCAGCTGAGCAAGAGGAGGGGAAGGTCTGCAAGGGGATGTCGGAGGCCACGGTTTGGGGGGTAGGGCCTTTCTGAGCCATGGTGGTATCGAGGGCATGGCCACAGCAGTGAGGGGAGGAGAAAGTCCTGGAGATGAGGGGCTTGGGGGCCAGGGAGGGGGACTACTGAAGTCACCCAGGCAGGGGGTGGGAGCAGAACCCCAAATGGTGAGGAAGCTGTGCTGGGGCCCCAGGTTCCTCCATGGGAATAAGGTCTAGAAACGTCACTGGGAATAAGGGAGGCACAGACCTGCCTCCTCACCCCAAGGAACTCCTTGAGTACAAGCACCTTCACAGGGCACACTTTCCCCAAATTAGCCAAGGCCATTGGCCTCTTTCCCATCTGGCCTCCAGTCTCCATGGTCACGTGTGGCTCAGGCTCAGGTGCCCTGTCCAAGCAGGCACAGGCCACAGCTACCTTGTGCCAGAAGAGTCGCTGGGGCCGCTGGTCCTGACAAGAGCTGTGGGCTCGGCAGCTAGAGCTTCTCCATACATGGCTGTGTGTGTGACTGGGGGCCACGAGATCAGAGTCCTGGCCCATGCTCAGGTGGGTCTGGCAGTTGTGTATGTTTTGTGAGAGATAGCGTATGTATGGGAGAGACCTTGTGTGTATGTGAGGTGCTGTTAAAGCTGCATGTGTGAAAAATGCCATATGTGTATGTGGGACACGGTGTGTGTGTGTGTGTGTGTGTGTGTGTGTACACGCACGCAGAGCCTGTGGCCCGGAGGGAGTCAGGCTGTCTTGCGGCAGCCCACCTAGGAGGGGCCCTGGGTTAGCCATTCCGCACTCAGGGAGTAGCCAGCCCGGGTGAGTTTCCCATCCTGTGTGACTTGTCACTGTGCCTGTGACCCCGACCCTCCATCTGCCTGCTTCCCCCCATTTGTCTTCCCTAGCCCCCTCCGCCCCTCCCCAGAAGGTGACTTGTGTGAGCACGGGCTCCACCACGGTCCGGGTAAGTTGGGTCCCGCCGCCAGCCGACAGCCGCAACGGCGTTATCACCCAGTATTCGGTGGCCTACGAGGCAGTGGACGGCGAGGACCGAGGGCGGCATGTGGTGGAGAGCATCAGTCGCGAGTACTCCAGCTGGGACCTGGTGGGCCTGGAGAAGTGGACGGAGTACCGGGTGTGGGTGCGGGCGCACACGGACGTGGGCCCCGGCCCAGAGAGCAGCCCGGTGCTGGTGCGCACGGACGAGGACGGTAGGCGCTGGCACCGAGAGGAGGGGTGGGGGGAGGGGAGGCCCCCCTCATGGACACCACCCACCGCGCATCCAGGGCCTCTGCCTTGCACGAATTGGGAAGGACTCCTCTTCCTGGTGCGGGCTTAATGCCCCGAAGTAGGGAAACATAGCTTGTGGGATAGCCCAGGCCCAAATCCCAGCCTCTGGTGCAGTCTCCAAGGTAGCTGGAGCCTTGAAAGGCTAAGACGAAAGCAGCAGCCCCACCTAAGACCTGGGAGGTGGAGACTGGGAAGACTGGTCCAAGAGGCACTCAGAGTAGAACCAGTGAGACTCACTCTTGGCCAGATGTTGGCATGATGTGGGTGCCAGGAGGTGATGGGACAGGTTGTGCCCACCTTAGGATGGCCAAAGGCCTGGTGCCTCACCACTGCCCTCCCCACCAAGTGAGATAGCTCTGGGCCCAGGGGATTGGCAGGGCTTCCTTGCACTAGGTGAAGGGAGCCCTCCTGTGTCCTCAGCAGGGACAGACAGTCGACAGAAACTGTGAGGGCCTTTCCTGGGGCAGTGGGGTGCAAAGGCAAGGCCTTGGAATGTGCTGTGCCCACCCTCCCCCACCCCCAAGCCAAGGTCCGTACCACTAGGCCCGACGTTCTTCTCTTCCCGGTCCCCAGTGCCCAGTGGGCCACCGCGGAAGGTGGAGGTGGAACCGCTGAACTCCACTGCTGTGCATGTCTCTTGGAAGCTGCCCGTCCCCAGCAAGCAGCATGGCCAGATCCGTGGCTACCAGGTCACCTACGTGCGGCTAGAGAACGGCGAACCCCGTGGCCCTCCCATCATCCAGGACGTCATGCTGGCTGAGGCTCAGGTGCGCCCCTGGGGGGCGGTGGGTTGGAGAGGTGGACAAGACCAGCATGCTCTGCTACCTTTTTGGAGCCCAGCTTTGCCCCCGTCACCTGCCTGCCCTCAGGGGACTAAGACCCCAAGGTGTCCTGCTGCATCAGGCTTGGGAAGTGCTCAGACCAGAAGGTTAGGGCTAGTTCCGTGAACACTCTCTCTTACAGCTTCCTGCCTGAGCTACCCCAGCCCAGGCCCTGCCAGCCCCATCTGCCCCAGTGACTATCCCAGCCTGGCAGTCACCTCCGTGACTCAGATGACAGCACTAGTTCTGTCTGCACAGACCCCGTCTTCCATTGTCACCCCCCTGCCGAGGCTTCAGCTCCCTAAGCCCTCCTTTGTGTTTTGCAGAAAGCACATTCACTGTCAGTTAGGCTGGGATTTAAGATTTGCCTTCCCCCTCAACAGTGCTGGGCTGGACAGCCGCTCCTCCCACAACCGGGGCAGGAAGAGCCCTCCTGTCCTCTCCCCCAACTCGGCCTTTGACCAGGCAGAGTTCTTTGAATGGCCCAGCTGGGCTGTACACCTGGCTCTGCACCTGGCCCCACACCTGGCCCCCGGGAGGATGGTTTGGCCCCTGGTGTTTACGCTCAAGGTCTGGGCCTGCCAGCCAGCCTCCTGTCTTCCTCTGTGCACTTCCCCGAGGGGATAACTGGCTCACCCGTGAGCTTGGGGTCAGGTCCCTGGTTTGCTGTTGAGGTAAAGAACCTGGGATACTGGGAGGTTATGTGAATGGCCCAGAGTCTCCCAGGAAGTAGCTGGCTGAGCTTGGATAAGAAACCCCATCCCTGGACTCTGGACTTCTAGAAAGAGTGGTAATTGTTATGGTGAGTTTCCTCCGCAAAGATTCTGCTGGAGAGTCATAACACCTGGTGTGGTCTGCTTTCGAGGTCTCCCCATCCAGAACCAGGGTCCTGGGGAGGGGGTTCACAACTCCATCCAGCTTTTCACCCCTACCTGGGCTGGGCCTGGAGGTGCAGGTGCAGATGCCGTGTTCTGCCTGCTGTACTCGGGGTGGGCTGGTGCACACGGACAGATGGGGCCTTCATGCCTCCCGCTGGGCTTAGCGCTCTGAAGCAAAATTCTTCTCTGGCCAGAGGGTGCTGTCTTCCTCCTCTCAGCCTGCCCAGTGCTGAGACGGAAGGGGGGTGGAAGGGGCGGACATGTGCACCCGCCTGCATTCCTGGGGCAGGTTGAGGACTCCTCCTGGAGCCTCCACGGACACACCCACCCAGAAACATGCCGGGAATGGGCTCCCTCCAGCCTCTCCCATCCTAGAAGGCCAGTGGCACAGCTGCAGCCAGTGGGGGTTCCAGAGCCGCCCCTTCAGGTGCTCCTCTCTGGTTCCAAGTGGTTTGAAGGGAGCTGGGCCACAGGACGAGGGACACTGTCCATCTGGCCTCAGACATCTCATGACAGGGGGCACACCCGAGCTCCAGGAAAGCCAACTGAAGATGGAGGGCCTGGTGGGGACCCAGCCCAGCCACAGGGCCCAGCTGTCCTCCGACCACCCTGTCAGGGACACCACAGCCTGTCCTTGTTCACCCAGCAGCACCATCTGCTTAGCCCAGCGTCCCCATCAGTTCTGGGAGAACCATGGGGGTCCTGCGCCCCTCGAGTGTGTAGCCAGACCCGTCTCCTCGTGTGTTTCTCCGTCTTGAGTTTGTCTGTTTCTCACTGTTTTTCCTCCCTCTCTCTCTGTGTCTCCTCTCACTGTCTGTGCCTGCCTCGCTCTCTTCCCCTCTCTCCTTTCCACTGCTCCCTTCTGTCCTCTCTCCCTCTGTTGTGCTTCATCTGCTCTGTCTCTCCTTCTCCCTCACTTTGCCTCCAACACGGAGAGGTGGTCTGTGAACACCTTCAAGCCCAGACCTGGCTGGGACAGCGAGCGTCTCCCTCCAGACAAGGACCCTAGAGCAGAGGCGGGCCCAGCCAGGCCCT
>NW_027527936.1:3534957-3546735 GCF_008692635.1 Crocuta crocuta
CCTGCCATACCCTTGAAAGTGTCCGTGGCCAGTAGGGACCTGTTGATGGCCTCCTGCCATATTCTGGCCCATGTTCCTCACGAGGCCTTTCCAACAGAGCTTCTCAGAACAGGAGGAGCTGCGGTCAGTGGACAGAGGCCAGACCGACACTTTGAGGACCCCGTGGTTCCTCTAGCCTGAAGTTGTCATGGGCCATCTCCCTTTGCTGTGCTGGACACTAGCCAACTTCAGTCCTCCAGTGTCCCCATACCACAGAATGGACACCGCCGTCCCTCCACCTTCATGCACCATGGCCTGATGAATGTCCCAGGGAACAGCGCCATTGCCAGCCCTGAACCATGCCTTGCTACCGTAATGAGGTCTTGGGCACCCCCAGGAAGGAATAGGGGCCTGACTGTTCCCCCTGTGCCTGTGGGGAAGGGCCTAGGCTCCAAGCGTGGCATTCACACTTCCATCCTCCTGCCAACCAGCCTGCCCCCACCTCCCAACCTGAGTGCAGCTCTCACTGCTCCTGGGACACCCTCCTGCCTGGCAAAACTGTATAATCAGTCTCCCAACTGGGAGACTTTGAGAGTGAAAGGAGACACTGACTAATCATACCAAGACAACAGGCATAGGCCAGGACCGTCCTGGGCAAACCAGGATGCAGTCGCTCTGCTCCTAGAGGAGTGGAGGGGTGTCTTCACCCCTGTCTGGCAGCCTCTCCTCACAGCACCTGTAGGTGGCTCTCTCTGGTCCCTCCCATGCAGGAGCCCTCCCCCTTCAAGCTGTGTGCCTCCTGGTCTCCCTCCCCTCCTCAGCCCTGACTCACGGCATGGGCTGGGATCTCCCGATGGGGAGTGGTCTCGGGGTGCTACCCTCATGGGCACTTCAGAGGCCCTTGCGCTCCCTCTGCCCTGCCGGGCCGGGCCCCCTCCAGCCAGAGTCCTTCACATCCTGTCTCCCTTTCTCTCCCTTCCGCGGTCAGTGGCGGCCAGAGGAGTCCGAGGACTATGTAAGTAACAGGTGTGCGAGCGCGGGCAAGACCTGGGTCAGGCTGGGCTCATGGGACGCTCCCCTCCCCCGCCTTTCCCCCCAGCCTGAGCCGCTGAGATCCGCAGGCCACCAGCCACCTCCAGAGAAAATTGGCGTTTAGACTCAAGCGGCGAGCTGAACAGCGATTGGCATTTCCTCTAATCCTTACTTCTCGCCTGTCGAGCAGCAATTTCAGGCCAGTGTTTGTGATCGACCAGGGCCTGGCCCCTGCTCTGGCCAGACAGGGATGGAGTTAAATCCGATCCTGATCATTAGGCCTTATTGATCCCTGGAGTGAAAAATCACCTGCTCCTGGGCCCAGGCTGGGAGGGAAACCTGGGGAGGCAGTTCCATCATTGGTGCATTCTGGAGCCCCAGCCCTGGGACACCCTCCAGCCGGGCCAGGAGGGTGTCTGTGAGGGGTTGGTGGCAGCTGCGGTGGCCCCACCTAAGATTTGGAGCTGGAGGGACACAGGGTTGGTGGTGACAGCTCTGTTCCCACTGCACGGTGGGCCCCTCCCTTCTTCCCACTCTCCCCGTATGGCATGGCTTGGCCTCCTGTGGTGTTTCTCCGCATGTCTGGAAATGATGCTGTGGCTGGAGATGGGTATATAGGCAGGGCCTGCCAAGGCTGGGAGACCCTGCCCTGGCTGACTTCTTAGGCATCACCAGAGGACATCGGGGTAGTACATTCCCCGGGGTGGGTGTTTTCTGTCCTCTTCATCTTTCTTCCCTCATCTTTCCTCCCTTCTCACAAGGAATTTGCAAGGCTTACGGTATTCACAGAGCCCACTCCTACATGTGGTCAGATGGGGTCCCAGACCGGTCATGCAGGGTAGCACCTTGGCCCACTCCACCGTGCTTGTCGGTGTGGGTGTGGGTGTGGTGTGTGCATGCAGGGCCCTCTGCCTGCTCATGCAAGAGAAACTGTAGGCTGCGTGCATGTGCGTGCCAAGAGCCACGCAAGGTGCCCTATGCGTGCGAAGCTCTGTGCCCTGTGTGTCATGTGCGCACAGACCTCCTGAGATGTCATTCACAGTGGAGCAGAGGAAGGAATAGTGTGGCCCTTTGTTCTAATCTGAAAGGAAGGGTGAGCTGTCTGCTCCTAGTATGCAGCTCCCGGGATGGGTGGGGTCCTCCTGGGCACACATGCCACCTGCCTGCCCTGCTTCCAGCAGAGCCCAGCATCGCACGGCACCGCCTCCCTGGGACCCCTGGCACTGTGTGCTCTAGGACTCCCTACCGGCGAAGGTCCTCAGGTGGCTGGCGCGGGCTAGCCTCCTGGCCCCTCTGTGATGGGAATGGGCCCCTCCTCCTCCTTAGGAAACCACCATCAGTGGCCTGACCCCAGAGACCACCTACTCCGTTACCGTTGCCGCCTACACCACCAAGGGGGACGGTGCCCGCAGCAAGCCCAAAATTGTGACGACAACCGGGGCAGGTGAGTGAGGGGTCAGGGACAGAGGCGAGGGCGGGGCGGCAAGGGGGGCGGCGCCAGAGCCCAGCGCGTGGTTGTTCAGTCCCAGGCCGGCCCACCATGATGGTCAGCGCCACAGCCATGAACACCGCGCTGCTGCAGTGGCACCCTCCCAAGGAGCTGCCCGGCGAACTACTGGGCTACCGGCTGCGGTACTGCCGTGCCGACGAGGCAGAGCCCACTATCCTGGATTTTGGCAAAGATGACCAGCACTTTACAGTCACCGGCCTGCACAAGGGGGCCACCTACATTTTCCGGCTTGCTGCCAAGAACCGGGCTGGCCCGGGAGAGGAGTTCGAGAAGGAGATCACGACTCCCGAGGATGCACCCAGCGGCTTCCCCCAAAACCTGCGTGTGGTAGGGCTCACCACCTCTACCACGGAGCTGACCTGGGAACCCCCAGTGCTGGCGGAGAGGAACGGGCGCATCACCAACTACTCTGTGGTGTACCGTGACATCAACAGCCAGCAGGAGCTACAAAACATCACTGCTGACACCCACCTCGTGCTCTCCGGCCTCAAGCCGGATACCACTTATGACATCAAGGTCCGTGCTCGTACCAGCAAAGGCGCCGGCCCACTCAGCCCCAGCATCCAGTCCCGGACCATGCCCGTGGAGCAAGGTGTGTGCTGTGGGCATGTGGCCGCGCCTGGGGAATTCTGCTCTCCTTGACCCACTGACCTCTGGCAACTATGATCCACCAGCCTCTGCTGTGTGACCCTCCAGTCTCTTATGACCGTGACCACTAACCTCTAGCGAACAGGCGCCACATTCTCAGTGTGCGACCCCTGACCTCTGCTCTCCTTGACCTACTGACCTCTGCTGTGTGACTCCAATCTTTCGTGACCTTGACCCACTGATTTCTTAGGACTGCATCACCGTTCTTGGGTGTGGGACACTAATCTCTTGGGGCCATGACCCACTGACTTCTAATGAACACGCCCCACTGTGCTGTGGCGTGGGGTCACGTGCTTCTCATGACTGAATCCCACTGACATCTGGTCTCTGACCAGCACCTCTGGAGATCCTGAGCACGGGTCCTGTGGCATCTGCCCGGCTCGGTCCTCACTGTGAAGAGGAGTTGGGGCTGAGAGCTGTGCTGTGTGATCTGAAGCTGGCTCGGAATGGGGTACCTGGCCTACACAGCCATTCCTGACCCTCCGCCCTGGCCAGCACCTCTTCCCGGCAGGGAACCCTTGGCCCCAGCCCTCCGTTACACAGCCGGAGCTGACTCCCCACCCCTCCTTGTGTTCCACAGTGTTTGCCAAGAACTTCCGTGTGGCGGCTGCTATGAAGACTTCTGTGCTGCTCAGCTGGGAGGTCCCTGACTCCTACAAGTCCACGGTACCCTTTAAGGTGGGTGAGGGCCACGGCCAGCCAAGCCCAGCATGCTGGCAGGCCTGCCGCACGCCGTCACGCCAGCCCCAGGTGTGGGCGTTTGTGATGCGATGTCCCAGTTAGGTGGACGCACGCGCTCTGCCCTGTAGGCCCGCGGTGGGGAGAGGGAGGGGCTCACCGCAAAGTGCTGCCTGTCCCTCTCCCTGCTTCCCACAGATTCTGTACAATGGGCAGAGTGTGGAGGTGGATGGGCACTCCATGCGGAAACTGATCGCAGACCTGCAGCCGAACACAGAGTACTCGTTTGTGCTGATGAACCGCGGCAGCAGTGCGGGGGGCCTGCAGCACCTTGTGTCCATCCGCACGGCCCCGGACCTTCTGCCACAGAAGCCACTGCCTGCCTCTGCCTACATAGAGGATGGTCGCTTCACTCTCTCCATGCCCCACGTGCAGGACAGCACCCTCATCAGGTGTGCAGATGAGGCCGTGGGTGGGGGCAGGGCAGGGCTGGCGACAGGCGCGTGGGTGACGACGGCCCTGATTCCCGCTCTGCCCGCCCAGGTGGTTCTACATCGTGGTGGTACCCATCGACCGTGTGGGCGGGAGCATGCTGGCCCCGAGATGGAGCACACCCGAGGAGCTAGAGCTGGACGAGGTGCCTGCGATGGGACGGGGCACCAGCCATGACAGCCCCATTGCTCCACTTGGCTGTGGCCCCAGTTACCCGCTCCCCCCTCCCCGAGATTGGAGTCCCTCTCTGGCTGCTTTGGCTGGCGGCTGGTCCTCCCTGGGACTCTGAAAGTGGCCCCCTGGGACTTTTCCAGGAAACTGGAAGGCTTACAGAGACTCCCTAGAGGGATTTGCTGAGGATCCCCCCAGGACAGGAAGACGCAGAGGCCCCTGTGCGGGTCACGAGGCTCCTGAGCCCTACAGACTTCGGGCAGTCCAGAGGGGCTAGAGTAGAGCCTCCTGCATGTTGGGAAAGCCCTGTCCTCTTCTCACAGAGGTGTGGAGCCAGCCCTCTAGATAGCGTGAGGGGCAGGTTCCCCAGAGGGCCTCTCCTCTCTGGGTGGGCAGGGAGGAGTGGCTTTGTGCCGGTGAGTGGCATCATTCTGTGAGGACAGTGGGCCAGGCCAGGCTCAGGCCCGCTACATGGACGGTGAGCCTCGGGCTCGGTCTGGGGAGAAGATGTCTGAGGCCACAGGCCCGGGGCACGTGGTCTGAGGTCCGGCGTGACTCCTGTGCTCTGCTCTGTCAGCTCCTGGAGGCCATCGAGCAGGGGAGTGGGGAACGGCGACGTCGGCGACAGGTGGAGCGGCTGAAGCCATATGTGGCTGCTCAGGTGGACGTGCTCCCTGAGACCTTCACCCTGGGGGACAAGAAGAGCTACCGGGGCTTCTACAACCGGCCCCTGTCTCCAGACCTGAGCTATCAGTGCTTTGTGCTCGCCTCCCTGAAGGAACCTATGGACCAGGTCTGCCTGAGCCGCCTGGGCTCTCAGTACCCCAAGACCGGGCTAGTCTCAAACACCACGAGACCCCAGGCCTAAGGTTGTCCCGGAGACCCCAGACCTGCACTAGGGATCTCAAAAGGTGCCAGCCCCTAGGACCCAGAAGGCCAGACCTGATCTAGCCCTAGGGACTCGGCCAGCTGGCCAGGCTCAGGTCAGCCCATTAGGATGGAGCCCAGCATAGCCCTGCCCCAGAGCCCTTTCTGAAGGTTTGGTGGGCGGCGGGTAGGGGGCCTCATGTTGAGCTCACCGCCCATGCTGTTCCTCCACTGGGCCACAGAAGCGCTACGCCTCCAGCCCCTACTCCGATGAGATTGTGGTGCAGGTGACACCAGCCCAGCAGCAGGAGGAGCCCGAGATGCTGTGGGTGACGGGCCCCGTCCTGGCAGTCATCCTCATCATCCTCATTGTCATCGCCATCCTCCTGTTCAAGAGGTGAGTGCTGCACTCAGCACCCCAAGAGGCAGCCACCCGCCCCTGGACTCCCAGGGCCTTCCTGGCGTGGTTCGCGCAGGGATAGGGCAGCCATGGCGGCCTGCGCCCCAGCCGCTGGGCTCGGCGGGAGCCCGGAAGAGCAGAAGCAGTGTGTGTGCACACGCGTATGTGTCAACCTAGGTGTCACGAGGAGCCAAAGCTTCACAGAAGGCTGGTTCACCCGCATCCCTGGGCACATGTGTCCATCTGTCTCTCTGTTTCGGTGGATGAGAACATGTTGTCTTTAAGCTTCCAGACACTGCCCTCTCCTGGTCTCCTACCCTCAGCACCTCCTCTGCTGCCATTCCTGGATGACTCTCCCCAGCCTGGCTCTCCCACGCAGGCCTAGAGAGGTCCAGACCCCTCTGCGGGCCCGTGCACCCCCAGACGTTAGCTTGGCACACATTTATTGAGTGCCTGCTGTAACCATGACATCCACACTCAATGTGTCTTGAACCTTCCCCTTAACTTTCCTCCCCTGCAGTCCTTATCACAAGGGATTAGTTAGCAGCCAGAAACCTGGGTGCCAGCCTCAGCCCTCCACTTCCCTCACCCCACCTGGTTTCCCAGGAGTTCTGTCCTAAAGATGGCTACATCTCCTCCTCCTCTCCCAGTAGGCACCCCACGAGGCATGCGTGTCCAGGCGTAGCTGGGGCCTGGCACACGGTATTCCTCCGTGCTCTCTCTCTCAGCCAGTAGAAGTCACCGGCTCTTGGAGCCTCCCCTTCCACCCATCCACCTGCCATCCTGAAAGGTACTTCCAAAGATTTGTCCCCGTCAGTTTAAAACTTTGCAGTGGCTCCCAAAATAAAGCCTGACCTCTGTAACCTGACAGTCAGAACTGCCTGGCTGGCCAGTCTGGCCCCTCCCGCCATTCCCAACATTGTCGCCTACGTAGTCCGGCTGGCTGGGGCTGTGCCCCCTCCGCTCTGCAGCGCTCCCTCCTGCTCACCCGCCCGCTGCCATTGCGTCCTTCACGACTCCTTCCCAGGGGCTCTCAGTGCAGAGAGTTTGCCAATCTTGACCGTGGGGTTTTGAGCTTAAGCCCCATGTTGAGCATAGAGCTTACTTTAAAAAAAAAAAAAGACTCCCTTCCCAACTCTGGGGCCCACAAGGCTGTCCCAGGTCCCTGTTTCTTCTCCCCCAGTGATGCTTCCTTGGGCACATAGCTCAGCCTGTGTTTCCAGCACCCACCACACTCTGAGCCCATCGGGCTTGTTCGTGAGTGTTTGTCAGTGAACACACATCATTCTGTGCGTCCGAACACGTCTCTGCACAGGAGTTCCTGTGCTCTGTGGCCCATCTCTCCCCTGTCCCTGTCCCCGCCCCCTGACCTGGACCAAGGGCCTCCTTCCGGAAGAGTTCATTCCTTCCTCCCAGGGTGAATAGGGACAGGCTTTTTTGGTCCAGGGCACGGGGACTAGTGGGGGGTGGACCCTGAGGAGTGTCCTCCTTCCCGTGCCGTCTGGGTCCTGGTGTCTGTCAGGAGAGCCAACCCCCTGCCTGTGAAGGCCATATAGGTGCCGTAAATAGGTCCCCATGTCGTGAGAGGGCCTGAGTGCTTGGCGGAAACAATGACCGTTCGTCTCTTCTGTCCTTGCCTATCTTTCGGGACCTAGTAAACAAGAAAGGTAGGACTCGTTCCTTCTCTCTTCACACGCCTCCCCCTTCACTCCTTATCCCTGTGCACATTTTGGGCCCAGCAGGGAGGGACAGTGCTTTGACCGGAAGCCTCCTGGCCTCTGCTTGTCTGGTCGGCTTGACCGGGGTGGGCTCTGTCACTGTCTCAACTTGTATGCTGCACAGGGGATGCCCCTTCCCCAGGGCACAAGCGTAGTGCAGATGTCAGCGCTTCCCCAGAGTGCACAGACTGATCCCGAGCTCACCAGAGCCTTCTACGAGCTCCCAGTTCTCTACGATTACCTAAGGGCTACAGGAGACCCATGTGCAAAGAGCACTGGCTGCAGGGCAGGGGGAACGTGTGTGTCTCCACACAACTCATGCACAATTATGCAAACACCCACGTGCACGTAGCAGGAGCAGGTCCTGAATGCTTGTCAGCAGCTAGACCCCGTAGTCTGTCTCTGACCCTGTCCTTGTAGAGGGGGGAACTGAGGTCAGTAAGGGAGGACTCTGCCCAGCTAGGGTGACGCCTTCCCTGTCCCTCCCCTGCTGCTCTGGACACTTACCCTGATACTGAGAGACAGACAGCCGGGGCCCAGCTCTCTGTGATATTTGCATATCGTATGTGTTGTTTGCATGTTTACTCCTGTTGGCCCCTGCTGCTCAGCTGTGGTGGCCTTGGGGACAGCAGCCACTGCCCGACAGTGACCTGCCCTCTCTTGGAAGGCGCCACCAGCCTCTGCAACCCCTTCCCCCTTCGCTGCACTGGCTCTCTGTCCACTCCCCAGTCCCGTCTCCCCGCCCGCCCCACCCTGTGTTCTCCATGTTAAAGCTGCTCTGCCACTGGCTCCCCTGTGCTCAGAGGCCCCAGGGTGGGGCAGTGGAAGGGACCAAGCCGGAGACACAGGGGCTCTGCCACAGCCAGCCACACCGCCCATCTCTGTCCTTCGCCTGGACCTCACATTCTCACCAGCCGATCCTTCTGCCTCTTCAGGAAGAGGACACACTCGCCATCGTCCAAGGATGAGCAGTCAGTCGGGCTGAAGGACTCCCTGCTGGCCCATTCCTCGGATCCGGTGGAGATGCGAAGGCTCAACTACCAGACGCCAGGTAGGGCGGCTCCCCCAGTCCACCTGCCCCCAGCCCAGGCCTGCAGGTCCTCGAGTCCAACCCAAGAGACTCTGGCCTCAGGCCCACATTTCCTATTCCTGTTTCTTCTTTCTGCCCCTCTCCTTATCCCCATCCACTTCACTGCAGTGACAGAAGCTTCTATATCCAACAGCTACTCAGGCCCTGCCTTACCTTGCTTGGGTCAAGAACTCCTAATATAGGCTAAGGACACCCACAGAGCCCACATCCCAGCCACAAGGTGGCCAGCCTCCATGCTTGCCCTTTGTCTCCTCTGCCCTAAAGAGGGGTGTGTTGGTAGGAAATGCCCACCAGTCACTTGTGGTGAGATAGAGTGCCTGGATTTGCGGTGTGAACACAGGGACCCCACACAGGGCTTTCCATTTGCCCTTCCTTCTCCAGCCACTCTCACATGGCTCTCTGGCTGTCTCTTCTTTCTCAAGTGTCCCTCCCTCCCTGAGCCCCGGTAGACACAGCTCAGACCCCTCCCCTAGAAGCTTCCCAGCCTGCCCCAGCCCCCACACAGGCCTGGGGGTCTCCCCTGGCTCCCAGAGCCTCTCTGCTTCTTCCACTACGACTACTCTTACCCTGGGCTAGAATGGCCTCAATGACAATGCAAGCTCTGTGGGGCCATGAACTGTGCCTTGTTCATTGTCATCCCTTGTGCTGTGCACACAGTGGGCTCTAATTGGATACCTGTGAAATGGACACACAGACAACTGAGTTGAATGAGTGAACTAACGTACAGCCAGGACTTGTGTGTCTGTGAGCTAGTTAAATCCGTGCATGTTAAAGTACTGCAAAACCTAATGGCTTAAAACAATGATTACGTGTTACTCCCTCAAAGTTTTTGTGAATTAGAAATTCAGACAAGAGTATAGCAGGAACAGCTTGTCTCTATTCCAGAATGTCTGGGCCCTCACCTGGAAAACTTGGAGTCTGAGAGCTAGAATCATTTAAAGCAAAGGTCAGCAAATAAATAAATACAAACTTTAAAAAGGGGGGTGTGGTGCGCCTGGGTGGCTCAGTCAGTTAAGTGTCTGCCTTCGGCTCAGGTCATGATCTCAAGGTTCATGATTTCAAGCCCCACATCGGGCTCTCTGCTGTCTGCACAGAGCCCACTTCAGATCCTCTGTTCCCCTTTCTCTCTGCCCTTCCCCTGCTCACACTCTGTCTCTCAAAATAAATACATTAAAACTTAAAGGTTAGCAAACTTTGGCCCATGACCAAATATAGTCCACTATCTGTTTTTGCAAATAAAGTTTTATTGGAACACAGCCATGCCTATACACTTATTAATTATTTATGGCTACTTTTCTGCTACAAAGGCAAAGTTAAGTCGCATCTACCATACATCCACAAAGTCAAGAATATTTACTGTCTGGCTTTTATGGAAAAGTTTCCTGTCCTTTCAATTCTGAAGACTCATTCATTTATATGTCTAGTGTTGATGCTAGAGTCGGTCATGAGCCCACCTGGGCTTGTTATCTGTGACAACCACATGAGGCCTCTTTTACGTGGCTTGGGCTCCCTCGCCCCATGGTGACTGAGTTGCAAAGTCATGTGTCATGAGAGCAAGTGAGCCAGGCGACCTCGCGGGCCGTAGCGACCCAGCATAATCACATCTGTAAGGAATCCATGCTTCAGGATGCCAGGGGCCTGCAGGGCAGAGAAGCTCCCTCTGAGAAGGGGTGCCAAGCCATGTGGGCATGAGTTAAGCAAACGGGGTGAGAGGGAGCTCCCTTCGGTGGAAAGAGTACTCAGAGTCAGCACATAAGCACTGGGTGTCCTGCTGCATTGGAGCTGGGGTGCTGAGAGCCCACAGGTGAGACTACAGGGCAGGCAGAGGTCTGTCACAAAGGAACCTGAGTGCCAGGCTCAGGGTTTGGACTCCATCATGAGGGTGCCAGGGAGGCATTAAAAGTTTTCAGCAGGGGAGCGACAGGGTCAGAACCATGGTTTGGAAATCTTGCTCTGGCTGCTGTGTGGGAGACAGATTGGAGGGGAGAAACCGGGAGACTGGAAAGCCAGGGAGTGAGTGAAAGCTGCTGAGGACCTGGGTGAGGAGAGCGGCCGTGGGGTGGAAGACAGTCTCAGGAAGCGTGAAGGGCTCGGGCTTACGGCTAAGCACTGAGGAGGGGCTTCCAGGTGGCACCCGCGACTGTGGGTCTGGACCTCCACACCACCGTCCGCCTGAAACCATGGACGTGGGCGGTGCCGAGTGGCCTGCAGTGATCAAAGCCGGAGGACAGGAGGGGGGCAACCAGGAAGAGGTGCAGTGTTGAGGAAGGACGAATGAAGAGTAGCCAGGGAGATTAAGAAGGAGCAGCCGAGGAGGAAGAGAACGGGAGGAGTGGAGTGTCCCTGAAGCCAAGGCCAGGGATGGCTACGTACCCAGGAGGACCACAGGCTTTGGTGGCCGGGTCCTGGGGGCAGAAGCCTCTCGGTTGGCTGAGGAGCAGTGAGTGGGGAATGAGCAGGTGGAAAGATCCCTTCCAGAGGGTGGGGTGCGAAGGATAGGCTGGGCAGGACCACAGCAGGAGAGGAGAGAGGGGTGCGGGCTTGAAAACGGATTTCTCTTTCTATCAGTATGGAAATTGTTTACTGACGATGGTCCTTTAATGCAGGGGTGGGGCACGCTCGCCTGTGGGATGAGAACCCGGAAGCCGGCTCCAGGCCCTTGGTTTGAGTGTGGAGGTGTGACGCAGCCCAGTGGGGCAGTGTGGTGATGCCTCCCTGAATTCTAGGTCAGCAGAGGACAGGAGGCAGGTGAAGCCGGTGTAAGGGCACATGCTGTTGGTCTGGGCCGGTGGCCTCAGTTTTCTCCACAATGAGAAGTGGCAGATCGGGGAAGGTGTGGCTTGGGTGTGGGCGCTGAGCGGGTGTGCCCAGGAGGATTGCCGAGCAACCAGGAGTCCCATCCTCAGTCACTGGCTGCAGGGATCTGGGAGGAAAGGAGGGACGAAGATGAGGTGTGTACATGTGGTAAAGGTCAAGTGCAGAGGATGAGGGCATTCAGAAGGGGCTGTGGACTGGGGCCGGTCATGGGTCCCCAGAGATGCAGAAGTCAAGGAACTGGGGCCGCCAGCGGGGAGAGGCATCTCTGGACACAGTGGTCCCCGGAGTGTTGAGAGAACCAGGGATCACAAGGGACAGAGGGACCAGGGGCATGGCAAGGTATCTTTTTTTTTTTTTTTTTTTTTTTTTAAAAGAA
>NW_027527936.1:3546748-3569770 GCF_008692635.1 Crocuta crocuta
TTTTTTTTTTTTTTTTTTTTTTTTTTTTTTCTAAAGTAAACTTTTTTTGCCCCTATAATTTAATCTTTATGCTGAAAATTGTTCAAAGCCACAGAATATATAGTCATTCCATGCACATTCTTGGGCAGACTGGCCCTGTCATTTCTGGCCATGCGTGCCTCATCTCTTAATACGAAAGCAGCACACTCCCCTTTTGCCTCCCCGCCTGAAAATAGCCAAGGTCAAGTTTTGATACCAGTAGGGATGAGGGTTGGTTTGGATCTAGAATTCAGTCTTAAAAAGAGGCCCGCAAGGCTGTCCTGGCCTCTGGGTGTTGGGAGCGCTCCGCTCTGGGTGGGAGATGGGTCTGTGTCCCTGGGAGGCAGGAGGGGCCCGTGGTGGGGCCTGCCCACCCCCCTCAGCCACTCCATGTGTCCCTTGTAACCAGAGAAGGTTGATGGGCCCTCCTCTCGTGCCCCGCTATTTTTTGTGTTTTCTTTCTCTACAGGTTCCAGTGTCCCCAGTTGCCCGAATATTTCAAGTTAGTTTTCCAAGTTCCGGGGGCTACTCTGGCTTCTGTGTGTTTCCTTCAACTTTTTCTCACCCCTTCGCCTCCACCACCCTTCCTTAGATTCTTTCCCTTCTCTCCTCTCTTCTCCCCTTCTCTCCCCAACTCCCTCCAATCCTGTCTTCCCTCCCGCCGGCCCCCGCCCTCTGCCTCTGTCGCCTCAGTCCTAGTCTGACACCCTTCTGGGTACCTCTCCTGTCTCCACATCTCCCTCCTTATCTCTGCTTCTCTCTCTAGATTCTTCTGGGTCATTCTGCCATGTCTCTGTACTTTGCGTCCACTCCATCCACACGCTAGGTGTGGAGACGATGATGTCACCAAGTCTCCCACAGTGACTGGCGCCAGTGAGGGGCAGGAGGGCTGTGCATGGGCAGGGTTTGTGGGGTGGGTGTGTAGCTGCCCCACCCCGCAACCTGGGCTTCCAGCCCCAGCCCAGGAGGAAGGATGCCTGGCATCCCTCCAGAGAACCCGCCGGGCAAGGCCCTGGTGCCCCCACTCAGCGCCGTGTCCTGCACACATGCTCACACGTGCTCTGGGCACACACACTCCTCTGTCCTCTCCCACCCTCTGGCCGCCGCCGTGTGCTCCACCATCCTGTCGCCGCATGTGCTGCTGTCTCCATGCCACCAGTGCGAGTGCTCCATGATCACACGTTTTCACATGTGCACATACGTGGATTGGGGCTGTCTCCGCCACCCTGCACAGGCCTTGCACTAACTCTGCCCTTATGTGCCTCCACCCCTAGGTATGCGAGACCACCCACCCATCCCCATTACTGACCTGGCGGACAACATCGAGCGCCTCAAAGCCAACGATGGCCTCAAGTTCTCCCAGGAGTACGAGGTGAGACATCTGCACCCCCTGCCATGTGCCTGGCCCAGGCCTAGCCCCACACCAGCTCCTGCCCTGCCTCCGGTCCCAGTTGTGGGTGGGCGGCCCCAGGCTTCCCAGAGCACAGATTGGAGGGATCGGCAGCGGCAAGTGGGGAGCCCAGCTCCTCAGGTGCTAGGCCTGGATGAAGCCCTTTTAAGCACCCCAAGTCTGACACTCAGACATGTGCCCACATGCAAAGAGAAGCAGACAGAAGGTCACGTACACACACACACAGATCAGTAGTAGTAGCTCATTTATCAAGAGCTTACAGCAGGCCAGGCCAGGCCATCCTGTCCTGTCTTCCTTGGAGCATGAAATGGTACTGCTGTTAATCCCATCTTACAGATGAGGGAGCTGAGGTTCAGAGAAGGGAAGTGATTTGCCCAAGATCAAAGAGCTGATGCGTAGTGGAGCCAGGATTCAGACCCAGGCCTGCCGGACGGCCTGTGTCCTGCGCCTGCACATGCTCATGTGTGTTCTCAGGGCCTCATGGGTCACAGAGTGGACAGCTGGGGGACTCCAGGCTCGCTGCTCACACTGCACAAACCTTCCTGCTCCCGGCCCTCCCCATACTCTGTGCACTCTGGTCTTGACTCCTACCTGCTGGGGCTCTGATTTCAGAGCTTCTGGGGTCTGAGGGCCTCCAGGAAGCCCAGCCAGGTGGGGTGGCTTTGCTAGAGAAGCAGATAACGAAGGAGAGCCTCACGTCCTCTAAGGAGCACAGACAGGGGTGTCGTTTTGCCCCATCGGCTCCTCTCCCGCTGTCGCCCCTGCTCCCAGCACAGGCCTGGCCCAGGACTCAACTTTGATCAATGATGGATGGACAGATGATTGATGGGCTGACTCAGCCCAGCCTGCAAGTCTGCTCCCTCTAGTCAGATGTCCGCCCTCAGCTGTGTGTAGTACCCTGGGGTCCCAGGATTCCCCTTCGAGGGCTGTGGGCCAGGTTTCCACAGAGGAAATTGAGCTTGGCAGGCAAATTGATGAACGTGTCTGCTGTGAGGAGAGCCTACCGCCTCTACCCGTAGAGCACCCGCTGGGGCCTGCTCTGCTATAAGCCCCTGCTGCAAAGGTAACAAAGTTGATGAATCACGCAGCCTATGCTTGCACTGGTCAGGGGGGCCTTCAGTGGTCTCTGCCCACGCTCATCCAGTCCCATGTCCCACACCAGCCCTTCCTGCCTACAGGTCTCTGCGCCTCACTGTCTAGGCTCGCCATGTTCCCCCTCACACCTTCTGCCCACTTCTCTACTCGAGTGTGAGCTTTTCCTCCTCCTCCAGGAAGCCTTCTCTGCCTGCCTGGGCCTGCAGTAGGCTTTCTCTCAGCCCAGATCCCATAGCTCTGTCACCTTTGTTGGTCAGTCAGTCAGTCATCACGCGCTGTCGAGCACTTACCCATGCTGAATGTTGGGGATATGGAGACAAATGCCTCAGGCAGCTCAACCAGTGGGGGAGACGAGCTCAGACAGATAATCAACACTGCATATGACAGTATACCCTAGTATTAAATATGACAGGATGTGCAGAGAAAGTAGGCTGACCGCACTGAGGCAGGCTGAGGGGCAGGGCAGGCTGGAGTGTCTCAAAGAAACAGTGCCTGCCGTCATGCGGAGAGTAACTGGCTGGCACCAGAACATGGAGCGCATCATGGGCTCTGCTGAGACCTTCGGATCGTACCTTCTGTAAAAGGCGGGTAGTAACAGAGCCTGCTTCGTAGGGGAAGTACGTGAGGGAATACACGCAAAGCGCTCAGAACAGTGCCAGGCACACGGGGAGTTCTCCCGGAGACGCAGCCGTTAATGGTCATTATCATCTGTGGGGATGAGGAGCCGCGGAAGGCATTGAAGCAGGAAATTGATAATCACATCTGTGTTTTTCTGAGGATTGTTCTGGCTCCAGGACAGAGGGAGTCAGAGTGGGGCACAGGCAGAGAGCGAGATGCCCAAGTCTAAGCTGCAGTGGCCTGGCTGAAGAGAGCCGAGGGGGCGGGAAAGCACAAGGACACGGTGACTGAGGGGGGCAGGGGCACAGAGGGGTTTTTGAGGATGGCTTGAGGGCTCTGGCCAGGGTTTTGGGGGATAAATGCGTGAAGGTGCCTCTGACCGAGATGGTGCTCCAGTGGCAGAGCCGGGTGTGGAGGGAAGCTGATGAAGTCCGCTTAGCAAGGGTTGAGATGGCGGGACCTGTGGGGACCCCAGGTGGGATTCCCCAGGAGGCTGCTGGCCACTCAGTTCAGCTTGCGAGCTCGGGGCACCCAGGCTACAGCCAGGGTTGTGGGCAGCTCCAGCACGTGAGTGCAAGATCCTGTGAGCAAACGAGGGCCCTGCAAGGTAGCGGAGTGCAAAAGCTGGCACACGAACCCTAGAGGAACACCGTGCCCTGCCTGCAGGGAAGAGGGCTGGGCAGGGTGGCCCACTGCACGTGTTGGGCACTGCACGGCTGAGTCACATTGCTCCTTCTTGGTCTGGACTCATTTCCTTAGTTGGGTGCAGGGCTTGAGGGACATTCCCCTGCCTCTACTCCACGCCGACCACCCTACTGGGCAAGGGGATTTGGTGCCATGGTCAGAAGGGCCTCTGGTCCATCACCTCCCCAGCAGGCGATGTGGCAGCCTCTGAGTGCCACAGCTGGGGGCGTGGAGCTGGTCGTGGCTTCAGAGCAAAGGCAGCATGTGGCTGCCACCTGGCAGGCTGGGTCTGGGGGCCAGTAGGGAGACCTCAGCTCTTACCCTGCTCTACCTGCCACCTCTACTTCCTACAGTCCATTGACCCTGGACAACAGTTCACATGGGAGAATTCAAACCTGGAGGTGAACAAGCCCAAGAACCGCTACGCAAATGTCATTGCCTATGACCACTCACGGGTCATCCTTACCTCCATCGATGGTGAGCCGAGGGCAGTGCCCCTCCCATCCCCTTGCTCTCCTCCTTGCTGGCTGGGGTGACTTTCCATCCGTGGGCCCCATGGGTACACCAAGGGATGGTGGGCTGGGTGGGGGGCTCTGGCATAATGCTCTCCCGTGTCCCTTCATGCCCATAGGTGTCCCAGGGAGTGACTACATCAATGCCAACTACATCGATGGCTACCGCAAGCAGAACGCCTACATTGCCACACAGGGCCCACTGCCTGAGACCATGGGCGATTTCTGGCGGATGGTGTGGGAACAGCGCACGGCTACTGTGGTCATGATGACGCGGCTGGAGGAGAAGTCCCGGGTAGGACAGCGCAGGGGCCTGCCGGGAGTGGAGGGGGGAAATACTCAGCCACCAGGTGACTTTCGGCACCTTTTTCTGTCTCTGTTGGAAGTTCCTCAAGGAACTCGCCAAGTGCTATTGTCTTCTCGGAGCACTACCATGTGCCCTGGCTGCTGGCTATTCCTGGGCTATGGCGTGTTCCCTAGAAGCCAGCAGGTTCCTAGGATGTTACCGTGTCATACCAGATGCTGTCATTTTCCAGGAATGTTAATATGTTCCCCAGTTGCTAGCATGTTCCCGAGACGTTCACATGTTCCCCAGATGCTGGAGTGTTCCTGGGGCAGTAACACATCTCCTAAGTTAATTAGTGGGAAGAGCTGCTGTTATCTGCTTTTGCACTGCAAAGCATTGACTGGAACGTAAAATTTACAGAGCTTGAAAATGGCGCATAAACGTTATGGGTAAATTTGGCAGAAAATGTGCCTGGTACGATCTGGTCATGAATAAATAATTTTCAGTTACGGCCTTCATTCCCCCAGCTCAGGCACGGATGGCAGTGTAGCGTGAGAACTGATACGGTCTGGTGAGAGGGTGGCATAACAGATCTGCGAGTTCAGGGCCAGGGGCCTTGCGGCCAAGTAAGCTAGACCTCCCACCCTTCTTTGCCCCGGGGCCCCTGCCTGTCCGAGCCTCTAAGGACCCTCACACTCCCCACTTGTCCCTCTGTAGGTGAAGTGCGACCAGTACTGGCCCGCCCGGGGCACTGAGACCTACGGCCTCATTCAGGTGTCCCTGCTGGACACAGTGGAGCTGGCCACGTACACTGTGCGCACCTTTGCACTCCACAAGGTACGGTCCTGCTCTGGGACTCATCCCCCACCCGGGCCCCATGAGGACAGCAGTTTGAGTTAATTGTGCTGGGGACAGGCGAGCAGGAATTTGCTCCTAGAAGCCAGGGCTTAGAGGTGTGCAAGTGCCCTGTGGCAGCCCGGGCTGTGGGTGGGATGAATGAAAACCATGCTTCGAGCTCCTTCAGTCCATCCTGTGCGGCTTCTGAGTCCCGTGAGAGCAGCAGATCCGGCCTCAGCGTCTGGTCACCATGCCCTGAGTCTACAGCAGGCATACTCCTGCCACACTGTCTGTCCCCACTGTTCTCCCCAGAGTGGCTCCAGCGAGAAGAGGGAGCTGCGTCAGTTCCAGTTCATGGCCTGGCCAGACCACGGGGTTCCCGAGTACCCGACCCCCATCCTGGCCTTCTTGCGGCGGGTCAAGGCCTGCAACCCACTCGATGCAGGGCCCATGGTGGTGCACTGCAGGTGAGGGGGTACAGTGCCACCAGAGGGGTGGGGTGGGAGGTGGGGTGGACCTCTGCCCCAAGCCGAGCCCGTGTTCTGCAGCGCGGGCGTGGGCCGCACGGGCTGCTTCATCGTTATTGATGCCATGCTGGAGCGGATGAAGCACGAGAAGACAGTCGACATCTACGGCCACGTGACATGCATGCGATCGCAGCGGAACTATATGGTGCAGACAGAGGACCAGTATGTGTTCATCCACGAGGCACTGCTAGAAGCCGCCACATGCGGACACACGGAGGTGCCTGCCCGCAGCCTGTATGCCCACATCCAGAAGCTGGGCCAAGTGCCTCCTGGGGAGAGTGTGACTGCTATGGAGCTCGAGTTCAAGGTGGGCTCGGGGGCCTGGACTGGGTCATGGGGATGATCCCCTCCTAGAAAGCCAGGCCTGACCAGCCCCTTCCTCCGTCTAGTTGCTGGCCAGCTCCAAGGCCCACACATCCCGTTTCATTAGCGCCAACTTGCCCTGCAACAAGTTCAAGAACCGCCTGGTGAACATCATGCCCTATGAATTGACCCGGGTGTGTCTGCAGCCCATCCGTGGTGTGGAAGGCTCTGACTACATCAATGCCAGCTTTTTGGATGGCTACAGGTCAGCGTGCCTGCAACTGCACACCATGCCCTATGGGAGCCTAGGCCTGCAGCTGGCTAGCTGGGGCACAGCAGAGCAGGGTCAGCCCAGAAGATCAAAGTGGGCTTCCTGGAGGAGGGGTAGTCAATCAGGGCAGGGCTCCAAGGGACTGGGCGGTCTTAGGGAGACTCAGGGGGCAACAGCACCTCCGGCATGTCCGGTCTTGTGTCCACCGCAGACAGCAGAAGGCCTACATCGCCACGCAGGGGCCTCTGGCCGAGAGCACCGAGGACTTCTGGCGCATGTTGTGGGAGCACAACTCCACCATCATCGTCATGCTGACCAGGCTTCGGGAGATGGGCAGGGTGAGCAACTCCCCTCCCCCGGGCCCTTCCTCTGCCTGGGAGCACACCAGCCATGTCTTCACCACTCTGTCCTGTCACACCCAGACCCTCAGACCCCTTCCTCACCACCCAAGATGCCCAGCCCTGGAGTCCTCTGAAACCTGGAGCTCCCCTCCCCCACTCCCTCCACCTGATCACGGGGGCTGGGTTCTTTGTCCACAGGAGAAATGCCACCAGTATTGGCCAGCAGAGCGCTCTGCTCGCTACCAGTACTTTGTCGTTGACCCAATGGCAGAGTACAACATGCCCCAGTATATCCTGCGTGAATTCAAGGTCACGGACGCCCGGGTAAGTGTAGAGAGGGGAGTGTGCATCTTTGCACAAAAGCACGTCTGCAGCACTTCCTGAGCACTGTGTGGCATGGTGGCTGCCTGCACCGTGCCCTGGCTCAGGCTCTGGGAATCTGAGGCAAGGGTGCAGGTGTGGGGGCATGGGCACATTTCCTGGGGTGGCTTCAGGTATTGTGGTTTCACGGGTGCACACCTGTGTCACTGTCCCGCCCGCCTGGCCTGGTGGGGCTGCAGCGTGAGGCACGAGCGATACGCCTGTTCCCTACCCACCTCTCCCAGGATGGGCAGTCGAGGACAATCCGGCAGTTCCAGTTCACAGACTGGCCCGAGCAGGGTGTGCCCAAGACGGGTGAGGGCTTCATCGACTTCATCGGGCAGGTGCACAAGACTAAGGAGCAGTTCGGGCAGGACGGGCCCATCACGGTGCACTGCAGGTGGGGCTGACCCCTCGGAGGGCTGGGGGAGGGGGGTGACTGTGGGCAGGGTGGGCAGGACCCCTGATCCGGTGCTGTCCCTGAGCAGCGCCGGCGTGGGCCGCACCGGGGTGTTCATCACTCTAAGCATCGTCCTGGAGCGGATGCGCTACGAGGGCGTGGTCGACATGTTCCAGACCGTGAAGACCCTGCGCACACAGCGCCCGGCCATGGTGCAGACAGAGGTACGCAGGCCCACTGGTTGGTGCATGTGCCCAGCTCCCCGCACACACGTGCCGCCAGCATCTACCCTCACCTGCTTTGCGCGAGGTGCCGGATAGGATGAGGGGAGCACACTTCTCGTTCAGCAGCTCCCCACTGAGCACAGCAGAGTGCCTGCTCCCCGGCTAGGGTTGGACGGGAGTCCTTATGGGATGCGTGGTCCAGGAGCAGATAAACTTGATTGAGGTGGCCGTCGGCGGGGAGGGGACGGTTAGGTATGAGGCAAGGGGTGGGGGAAAAGGTGAGCCTTCAGAGGCTCCTCCGGGCTCTCTGGACACTACCTGGGGCAGATGTCTGGGTCTAGCACCTGCTCGTGGCCCACCATCTACCGTGTGAGTGCCCTTGGCAGCCTGTCGGGAGCCTCCACTCATACCACCTAAGGCTGACCAGCCCCCTGTTCCGGCAGGACCAGTACCAGCTGTGCTATCGCGCGGCCCTGGAGTACCTTGGCAGCTTTGACCACTATGCAACGTAACTACCGCCCCCTCTCCTCCGCTGCCCCTGCCTGGGGCTCCGGAGGGGACTCAGCTCCTCTGAGCCATACCGACCATCGTCTCGCCCTCCTGCACGGATGCTGTTGCTGGCAGAGCACAGCCCACTGGGGTCACAGCGTTTCAGGAACATTGCCACACCAAATGGAGAGCCCAGAACACCCCTGGGCGAGTGGGTGGGCCGGCAGGCAGGTGCCGTGGCCCGTCTCTGTCCACCAGGCCCGCCCAGAGCCTGCTTCGAGCTCTCTGTTCTGCTGCCGCCGCGTTTCTCATGCTTCTTTTCATGGGGTGGGGATGGGGGCAAAGTCTCCTTTTTTATACATTAAGTGGGGTAGACTGAGGGATTCTAGCCTTTTCCCTCTGATTTTCCTTTTGCAAATCCTTAACTGCAGAATGGGCTGCTGTGGGGTTGGGGGCTCCATTTGTTTTCTTTTTTGAGTTCATTCTGGACCTCCTTTCTGTATGAGTCTTGCTGCTGAAGGACAGAACATGCCTTCCTCGTGTGGAGCTGGGGCTGCCGGCTTAAGTGCAGGCCCAGCCGTGGGCCTGGAGCCGTCCCCGGTCCAGCTGCTCCTCCAGCCGTTCCGACAAGATCGTGTTTCAGCCAAATGCGGGGACACACAATTCTTTTTTTAAGTTTTGTTTTGTTTTTCCTTCAGAGCCTTATTTTAGGCCCCACAGACAGTGGTGGGCGGGGAGGAGATAGGAAACACTCATCCCCAGATGTCTGTTCCCGTGTGTGTGTGTAACATTCACAGCCCAGAACCACAGACGTGTCTCGGGGAGCCTGGCAAGGCATTCCTCATCACCATCGTGTTTGCAAAGATTTAAAAAAACGCAAAGAAAAAAAAACAAAAACAAAAAATAAAAAACAAAAACAAAAAAAACCCACCAAGAAAAACAGAGTCATCCCCCTGGCCTCTGCTTCAAACCCCCAAGAGGGGAGGCGGCTCTGTGTGCCTGGGCTGCCCAGGGGAGCCGCCAGGCCGGCCTCTGGGCCCACAGAGCCTTGCTCTTGTCCCCAGCATTGCGGTATGGCGTGGTGCTGGTAAGCTGTGGATCTGGCCGTGGGGCCAAGGTGATTGACACAGGTCAGGGTGTGTACCACGCCCCGCACACCTCAGGGCCGAGCAGGGGCACAGCTGGCCCTTCAGGTCTAGGCCAGTGGGCCTGGTAGCACATGTCTATCCTCGGAGCAGGGGCCAGATGATGTCTCTCCCTGGTTTGCAGCCGTTTTCAAAGCCCCTGAGAATTGCTCTTTTCCACTCCTTCAAGATGCCCTTATAAACCAATGTGGCAAGACTACTGGACTTCTCTCAATGGTACTATACTCAATCCTTATTATCTTGGCTTACTGAGGGGCAGGGAGAGGGCCTCTTCCTCTGGGCAGCACTATCTAGATAGGTAAGTGGGGGCGGGGAAGGGTGCATAGCTGTTTTAGCCGAGGGACATGGAGCAGACGTCCCCAGATCTAGCTAGGCTCAGTCAAGATCAACAATCCAGGGTTGGTAATGTTGGATGAAACATTCATTTTTACCTTGTGGATGCTAGTGCTGTAGAGTCCACTGTTGTACACAGTCTGTTTTCTATTTGTTAAGAAAACTACAGCATCATTGCATAATTCTTGATGGTAATAAATTTGAATAATCAGATTTCTTACAAACCCGGGCCTCTGTCTCAGCTCTTTCTGGAACCAAAGAGAGGGCTCCGTAAGTTCAATACCTAGGGGTACCTTCTGGAGATGGCCTGCTCCTAAGGAGACAGTGAGGCTGCCCCAAGTGTTTGCGGCAGGTCGGGCTCCCAGCATGGCTGCCCACTTTCAGGAAGGCACATTACAAACCCTGAAAACCAGATGCCAGTGTGTGCCAAGGACGGCCCACAGGGCACCCAGCTCCCTAGGCAAAGGGCAGACCCTTTGCCTCTCCTTGCCCTCAGGATGTTCTGGGTCATCGTGTCAGGGATTCTCCAGGAGCCACACCCCTCCCTCCCCTTTCCTCTTCTCCCCTGCTGTGAGGAGAGAGATGGCATGTGCCAGTGGAGGCTGGGACCATACGGAAATTGATTAACGAGGACCCTTGTAATCCTTGATACCGGACACTGTGGCCATCTGACCCCCAGCAACATCTTGTTGAACCCTGTGGCCTCTCTACCAGTGGTCAGACCAGTGGCATCAGTGCGTGGCACCCCATCCACCCAGGTCTGCCTGCCCCCACCAACCCATTCTCAGCACAGCGGCCAGAGTGGCTCTTCCTGTGGGCAGACGTGACCGTGTCACTGTCCGGGCCAGACCCTGCCAAGCCCTCACGGTTGGCCCAAACACCCTGGGTCTCCAAGGCTGCAGACCTGGCCTCTACAGTCTCCTCTTTCCTCCTGGCCCCTCGCCCCCTGCCCTCCAGCCACGACACGGTCCACTCTGTCAGCCAGTGACCTGAACAAAGACTTCTACCCTTGTGGTATCTATACTCATAGGAGGAAATATGGTGCGTATGAAAAATAATAAACAGACGTATATGTAGTTTGTTACCGATGAGTGCCATGGGGGCGGAATTAAAATAGGAGGGATTAGGCACGTGGGGAAGGGTGGTCAGAGGAAGCCTCATTGAAAAGATGGGATGGGAAGAAAGACCAAGCTGATGAGGGATTCTGCTCCAAACAAAGCTTGAGCGCCTGGCAGAAAGAGCAGCTGAAGCAAACGCCTCAGGAAGGAATGTGCCTGATTGTGGAGGCTGGTGTGGCCCTGACACCACGAGCCACCCACGGGTGAGAGAGTAATGGGAGATGACATCAGAAAGGAAATGGGGGGGGGGCCCGCCTGGATGGCTGAGTCCAGCTTCAGCTCAGGTCATGACCTCATGTTTTGTGGGTTCGAGCACCGTGACAGGCTCTGTGCTGACAGCTCGGAGCCTGGAGCCTGCTTCCAATTCTGTGTCCCCCTCTGCCCCTCCCTCGCTTGCACTCTCTCTCTCAAAAATAAACAAACATTAAAAAAAAAAAAAACTTGTAAAAGAAAGGAAATGGGATGGGGTGCCTGGGTGGCTCAGTGACTTCAGCTCAGGTCATGATCTCATGGTTCATGGGTTTGAGCCCCGTGTCAGGCTCTGTGCTGACAGCTAGCTCAGAGCCTGGAGCCTGCTTCAGATTCTGTACCTCCCTCTCTCTCTGACCCTCCCTTGCTCACGCTGTCTCTCTCTCTCAGAAATAAATAAAGCATTAAAAAAAGAAAAAAAGAAAGAAATGGGAACCAACTCCTAGGCCATTAGGGAGAACCTCGGTGGAAACCCAGGTGTGGTGAGAAGTGGCCAGATATGCTCATATCTCGGCGATGGCACTAGAAGAACTTGCTTATGGGTCAGATGAGATAAAGAGTCAAGGCAGAGTCAAGGTGGATCTCACAGGCTTTGCTTGAGAAACTGGAAGGTTGAGGTGGTCATTCACTGTGATCAGAAAGGCTGAATCTAAGTGAGCTTTTTTTGGTTTTGGGGGGTTTTGAGGGGGGGAGGGTTAAATATATAATTCATTGTCAATCAACAAAACTAAAATGCAACCAACGGAATGAGAGAAGATTTTTACAAATGACCTATCAGGTAAAGGATTAATATATAATTTATTGTCAAGTTAGCTAACATACGGTGTATACAGTGTGCTCCTGGTTTTGGGGATAGATTCCCAGGATTCATCGCTTACATACAACACCCAGTGCTCATCCCAACAAGTGCCCTCCTCAATGCCCATCACCCACTCTCCCCTCCCCCCCATCCCAAACCTAAGTATTGAATAACCTACTCCAGGTCCCAACTGGAACATCGCACTCCCACGTCTGCTTGACTCCAGGGCGCTTTCCACACTGCCATCTGCCTATAGCTAGGAGCACAGACGCACTGAGACAAACAGTATCTGGAAGAAAATACACCAAGAGTTGTGAGGTTGGGTGATTTTCTTCCTAATTTTTCAAATCTTCTGTAAAGAATTAATATTGCTTTAATATTTTAAACACAAAGTTGTACAATGAATACTTATTTGTTTTTATTTTTTTATTTTTTCTTTAAATGTTTTTTATTTATTTGTAGGAGAGAGAGAGAGACAGCGTGAGCAGAGGAGGGTCAGAGAGAGAGGGAGTCACAGACTGAAACAGGCTCCAGGCTCTGAGCTGGCAGTCAGCACAGAGCCCGACGCGGGGCTCGAACCCATAAACCGCGAGATCATGACCTAAGCGAAAGTCGGACGCTTAACCGACTAAGCCACCCAGGCGCCCCTACTTATTTGTTTTTAAAAACAAAAATCAGGGCTCCTGGGTAGCTCAGTCAGTGGGCTCAGGTCATGACCGCAGGGTCATGGAATTGAGCCCCGTGTCTGGCTCCGCTGCACTGAGTGGGCAGCCTGCTTAAGGTTCTCCCTCTTTCCCTCTGCCCCTCTCGCCCTCGTGCACTCTCTCGCTCTCTCTCTCTCTCAAAAACTAAAAAATATTTGAAATAGGATAGAAGTGGAAAATGTTAAAGTCCCCATTCTTTCCTTTCCTTTGAAATCTCTGGACAACAATTTAGTCTATATTCTCCTGGGCATTTTCTATGAATATACAAACATGTATATAATGTATATAAACCTTATTTATGTATTTTTAAATGTTTATTTATTTTTGATAGAGCGCGAGCAGAGTAGCAGAGAGAGAGGGAGACACAGAATCCGAAGCAGGCTCCAGGCTCTGAGCTGTCAGCACAGAGCCCAACACAGGGCTCAAACTCATGAACCACGAGATCAAAGTCAAACGCTCACCCGACTGAGCCATCCAGGCATCCCACTTTATTTTTTATACAACTAGAATCCTAGTGATATCTTTCTGTAAATTTCCCTTTTCATTTAAATATGTTGTGGATCTCTTTCCATGTCAGTACCTCATCTTTTATTTTTCAGTACAAAAAGGTGTTTTTATTAAAGCACAGGGACAGGACCAGTGGGCAGAAAGAGCTTTAGTACCTCATCTTTTAAACAGCTACACAACGCTACTGTTAAAGATGTACCATAATTTTGTTAAATGGTTATCAGTATAGCTTTTTTTTTTTTTTTTACTAAAGAACAAAGTGGATGCACATTACAGATAAAAATAATTAAGTCTAGGGGCACCTGAGTGGCTCAGTCAGTTATGCGTCTGACTTCAGCTCAGGTCATGATCTCGCAGTTTGGTTTGTGGGTTCAAGCCCTGCATCGGGCTCTGCACCATCATTGCGGAGTCGCCCTAGGATGCTCCCTCCCTCTCTCTGTCCCCTTGCATGCGGGTGCGCTTGCTCACTCGCTCTCTCTCAAAATAAATAAATCAACAAATTTTTAAAAATAACTAAGTCTTGAGGGTACAAAACAAGAGATCAGCTTTCCTCCCTCCTCTCCCCAGCTCCGGTTTCATTCCCTGAAGCTGCTGGTTGTAGTTTTCCCAGGCCGGAAGCATGCAGCTTCACACTACGCATTGCACTTTCAGTGGACAGTACCCGGTGACTCCAGGTGTGGGGTTTCATCGCATTATGTGACCTCCCACCTGTGCCTCCTGCTTCTGTTAGATCTATTATTACTTTGCGTTTTTCCGGAGCTCCGTCAGGACTTCAAACATCCTTACACATCTCTGTCTTGATTTCTCGTTTTAGGCAGTACCTACTGATTGCCCTCTAAGAAGAATGAGGACATTAGCTCCCTTCCCACTAGCTCCCTTCCCACGATTCCCCCTCCTCCCTCCTCCCACTACAATTTTCTGTTGTTTCACGTGGTCATGGTTTACAATCCTTTCTGTCCTATCAGTACAATTAAGTCTTCCATCCCAGAAATTGAAAACCGATAAACGCCATTTCAGTTGTATGTTGATGAAAAATCTGTCAAGCGCCAATTTCAAATAAGTTTTTTTTCCCCCGATTTCTTCCTTCTTTCCCTCACATGTGGCTCGCACTCAGCTGCCGTCGTTTCTTGTACAGCCTGCTCGCCTTTTTCTTCAGTGATTATTCCCCCATGAGAGTGTTTTCACGCAGGATTAGAATCTTTCCGAGGTCTATAGGTCTGAAAATATCTTTTACGCTCACTCATGGTTTTAACTTTGCCTGGTATGGACTTCTTTATAAAGGAAAAACTTGTTTTCCCCAGAAACCTAAAGATATTTTTCCTAGTTTTGTATTAACTAGTTGTTGGAGGAGGGATTGTACTGGCAAATGTTGAGGCTTTGCAAATGGGATTCTGTACCAAATTACCCTGATATTTGCCCCGCTCATCACTTTGATTTTTTATTTGTAGACTCTGAACTCAAAACCTGTCCAAGCTTCCCTTGGGAAGAACAACCTTTAACCCAGATATCTTGGTTTTAAGAAGAACGTGGATTTTTTTGGTTTTGGTTTTGAGAAAATGTGGTTTTCTAAGCTCTGACTTCTCTATCTGCCTACTATTTTTTGGAATTCTTACTTTTAAATACTTTGGAGGCGCCTGGGTGGCTCAGTCAGTTAAGCATCTGACTTTTGATTTTAGCTCAAGTCTTGATCTCATGGCTCATGAGTTCAAGCCCCTCATCGGGTCTCTCTCTCTGCCCTTCCCTCATTTTTGCTCTTTCTGTCTCTCTCTCACTGTCTCAAAATAAATTTTAAAAAAGAGTAATAACAATAAAAAAATACTTTGGTGGGGGCACCTGGCTGGCTCAGTCAGTAGAATGTGCAATTTTTGTTGTTGTTGTTTATTTATTTATTTTGAGAGAGAGAGAGGGCAAATCGAGTAGGGGCAAAGAGAGAGGAGAAAGAGAATCCCAAGCAGAGCTGATGTGGGGCTCGAACTCACAAACCATGAGATCATGCCCTGAACCAAAATCAAAAGTCACATGGTTGGGGCATCTGGGTGGCTCAGTCAGTTAAGTGTCATCTTTAGTTCAGGTCAAGCCCCGTGTCAGACTCTGTGCTCACAGCTCAGAACCTGGAGCCTGCTTCAGATTCTGTGTCTCCTCTCTCTATCTCTCCCCCACTCATGCTCTGTCTTTCTCTCTCCTTCAAAAGTAAATAAACACCAAAAGAAAAAAAGTCACATGGTTAACTAACTGAACCACCCAGGTGCCCCAAATGTGTGACTGTATGACTCTTTTTTTTTTAATGTTTTTTATTTATTTCTGAGAAATAGAGAGAGAGAGAGAGAATGAGCAGAGAACGGTCAGAGAGAAAGGGATTCACAGAATCTGAAACAGGCTCCAGGCTCTGAGCTCGCTGTCAGCACAGAGCCCGATGCGGGGCTCGAACCCACGAACCGTGAGATCATGAGCTGAGCCGAAGTCGGACGCTTAAGCAACTGAGCCACTCAGGCGCCCCAGTATGACTCTTGATCTCAGGGCCGTGAGTTCAAGACCCACAGTGGAGGTAGAGTTTACTAAAACAAAACAAAACTTTGGTGTATGGTTAATGTATCTAAATTGGGTTTTTCCCCCCAAATATTATTTGTTAGATCACTATTCTTCCAGCACTAATTTGTAATGCCTCTTTTTTTTTATCACCAGTGAAGTCATTACGTAGTGTCTACTTCTGAGCCTCAAGTCTATTTCATTCATCTGTCTAGTCTAAGTCAAAACTATTCAGGGCGCCTGGGGGGCTCAGTCAGTTGAGTGTCCGACCAGCTCAGCTCATGATCTCACGGTTCATGAGTTCAAGCCCCAGGTCAGGCTCTGTGCTGACAGCTCAGAGCCTGGAGCCTGCTTCAGATTCTGTCTCCCTCTCTCTCCCCTCCCTGCTTGCACTCTCTCTCTCTCAAAAATAAACATAAAAAAAAAAAACCTACTCATGAAACCGCTATGGCTTTGTTTTATTATCTGATACAGCTAGTTNGGACGCTTAACCGGCTAAGCCACCCAGGCGCCCCTCTTTTTCTTTTTTTTCAAAAGCAGTGTTATGCCCCTATTTTTCTTCCAACCGGACTATAGAATTTTTTTTGGAAAATTCCCATCCCTCAATGTTGGTTGCAGATTTTATTGCACCTCAGTAAATAAAACTGATAACAATATATCTAAGAATATGTGTTAACATAAAACAAGGAAAAAGCTGGCTGAAGTCTCAATGAAACCTAGGATCTGGGATCAAAAGAAAGCTGTGCTCATCCAGCGCTGCTGAAAAGGAAGAAACATTGGTATCTGCAGCCATCTGTTTCTAGAGCAAATGTGGCTCAAGGATGTCACAGGCTCTCCACATCCCCAGCATTGACAACCTGGCATTTGAGACCATCATACTCTTCTTCAAGTGCAGCTCATCTCTCCTTGAACCCTTTACCCCAGGCTTATCTAAATACTTGCTATTTATTAAGTACATCATGCCAAACAGCTTGTAACAATGAAAGGGTTAAGTCCAAAACTACTTTCGAATCAATAAAAGCAAAAGTAGACACCCTAGGGGCACCTGGGTGGCTCAGTCAGTTAAGCATCCAACTCTTTTTTTTTTTTAACAGATTCTTTTTTTAATTTTTTAAAAACTTTTATTCAGTATTGAGAGCAACAGAGCACAGGCAGGGGAGGGTCAGAGAGAGAGGGAGATACAGAATCCAAAGCAGGCTCCAGGCTCTGAGCTGTCAGCACAGAACCTGACGTGGGGCTTGAACTCATGAACCGTGAGATCATGAGCTGAGCTGAAGTCGGACGCTTAACTGACTGAGCCCCCCAGGCGCTCCCATCCAACTCTTGATGTGGCTCAGGTCATGATCTCAGGTCGGTCATGAGATTGAGCCCCGCTGAGGTGTCCACATGGAGTGCGGAGCCTGCTTGGGAGTCCCTCTCTCCCTCTCTTTAAAAATAAATAAACATTACTGGGGAGCCTGGGTGGCTTAGTCAGTTAGGCGTCCGACTTTCGCTTGGGTCATGATCTCGCGGTTCATGGGTTCGAGCCCTGCATCGGGCTCTCTGCTGACTGCCAGCTCAGAGCCTGGAGCCTGTTTCAGAGTCTGTGATTCCCTCTCTCTCTGACCCTCCCCTGCTCATGCTGTCTCTATCTCTCCCCTAGAAATAAATAAAACATTAAAAAAAAAGTTTTTTAAATAAATAAACATTACAAAAAAGAAAGTGAACACCCTAATGGAAAGATGTGCATGGACACAAATAGGGAATTTGCAAAATGGGATACACAAAGTCCAGTACAAATGTGGAAGATACTCAGCCTCACTATCAAAGAAATGCAAATTGAAAAAAAAATGCAAATGGAAACAACAAGGAGGTACTACTGTTTGACTATCAAATTGGCAAAAACTGTGTGTTAATGTGGTATGGGGAAGTGGATGCTCATTATTGTTAGTGGGAATATAAGCTGGTTCTACTTGGGGTGCCTGGGTGGCTCAATCAGTTGGGTATCTGACTTTAGCTCAGGTCATGATCTACGGTTTGTGGGTTCAAGCCCCACATCAGGCTCTGTGTCGAACGTTTGCTCAGAGCCTGGAGCCTGCTTCAGATTCTGTATCTCCTTATCTCTCTGCCTTTCCTCTGCTCATTCTCTGTCTCTCAAAAATAAATATACGTCAAAAACAAAGTTCTACTTTTCTGGAGGAATATTTGCAGTTATCTATCAAAAGCCTTAAAATATGCTTTATCTGTAGCCCAGAGATAGATATTTAGAAATTTATAGAAAAGAAACAACTGACAAATATTTTAAAAATTTATGGGCAAAGATTTAACACAGCCTCATTTATAATACTAAAAAGTTGGAAACAACTCAAAATACCCACACCTACACCCACACAAACGCCTAGATTTCAGGCTTCTTCAAGTGAATTTGGAGCCCATCAGTGTCCTATCCCCTGGGGACATGTTAGAAACACACTTAGGTCCCACCCCAGACCTACTGAAACAACTTTTATTCTGACAGCTCCTTAGGGTATTTGTAGGAGCATGAAGATTTCTGAAGCCCAGGCAAGGATATATACCAAAATGTTGACTGTGATTTTCTGGGTAGTGGCGCTCCCCGTGTTAACTGAATTTGCTAGTTTTTCCACCTCTGACCTGCACTGTTTTTGTAAGAATGTGTCAACTGTAGTAGGCACCATGTCCTGGTGAAATTTGCCTAGACACCCTTCCGGGCACACCTCATCCAAGACCAAGGATGGTCTCTCGGAAATTTTCCTCTCGGAAATCCCCATCTTAGCCCCTTCCTTCTCCACCCCCAGCTAGATGGCCTCACCTCCAGCTCTGTTGTTGGTACAGTAACCATAGCACTGCGCTGAAATTACTACCATTGCTTCTTCAGCTGCTCACAAACTAAAATAGGAAAAAAAAATACCAAAGAAATTATCCGGGCTGCAGTGCAGAAAAGAGATGCAAATTGACATTATAATTACGGTCTGATTCATCGGTCTCCTCCAGTGGACTGTGAACTTCTTGAAGGCAAGGACCGTGTCTCACTTGCCTCCCAGCTTAGTGTGGCCCAAAGCAGGGACTCAATAAATGTTGGCTGAGTGGATGAAGGGGGAGGTGTTTGCCCTGGCCCGGAGGCAAGGAGTAAATCTGATCAGGGCAGGAGGGATTCAGGCGGGGACTGTCAGAGCACACAGTCCTCAGTACCTCTGCTCCCAGCCCCCCTGACGCCTGCCTTCTAGAGCCTCAGACACACCCTGGTGTCAGCTCCTAGAGGGACTTCCCACCCTGCAGCCACCTCAACTAAGAAAGGACCTGCATCCACCACACCAGACTCGACCTTCTCCCTGATGAGCTGCTTTCCTCCCCTTCCCCCACACCAGAGAGGTTTTGGGCCCCAGAACTGGGGTGCTCCTCAATCGCCTTGTGTCCCAAACCCCAATCCAGGGATGGCCTTTTCCAGCCTCACCTCAGAGCAGTCTCTGCAGTTAGTCCTGTCTGAGTTCCATGTAGTCCTAACGATTTAAATCCAACAAACATGGTACACTTAAAAAAAATATGTATTTTTTGTGTGTGGGGGGGGTGGAATGCAAGCAGGGGTAAAGCAGGGAGAGGGGGATAGAGGACACGAAGTGAGCTCTGCGCTGACGGCAGAGAGCCCGAGGCTGACTTGAACTCACAAACCATGAGATCATGATCTGAGCCCAAATTGGATGCTCAACCGACTGAGCCACCCAGGTGCCTCAACACACTATTTTTTTTAAGTTTATTTTTTTATTTTGAAACTGAGAGAAAGAATCCCAAGCAGGCTCTGCACAGAGCTGGATGTGGGGCTCAAACTCACAAACAGTGAGATCATGACCTGAGCAGAAATCGAATGCATAGCCCACTGAGCCACCCAGGCGCCTCACGGTGTACACTTATCAAGTGCGGTAATAACACCTACTAGTTATCAACCACTTAAATGGACAAGCACTCTACCTGTGTTGCTAAAATTTTGTTCCCCCAACAGCCTTGTATAGTTGGTTGTATTATTATCTCCTTTTGCAGCTGAAGACTAAGATTCAGAGAGGTCAAGCAAGTCATTCTAAGGCACACAGGAAAGGAGCAGAACCTAGATATTACCCTGGATGTGGGTGATCCCAGAGCCTGCATGCTTTAACTACTATACAAATCACAGTCCAGGTGGTGTCATTTATCCATTCTTTCCACAAATAATATTCCAGGAGTGTTAGCTGAGCACTTGGCATGAACCAGGCTTTGTACAAAGTGGATTCGGTGGTGGCAAAACAAAACCCCTCCCCTTAGAAGCCTAGCCTGGCAGGAAACAGACAGACATCTGTACAGAAACCTCACGTACATAACTACAAACTCTCCTGGATGCTCTGTGGGCAAAGCACCAAATACAAAGGAAGCAGCACAGGACCTGCCTGGGACTCAGAAAGGCCCTGAGGAGGGAGGGAACGTCGCTACTTCAAAGAGTGCTTTAGGAAAACAGGACAAGGCCTGCCTGGCTGGAGCCCAGAGAGCGCCCAGAGAGTGGTGCAGGGCTGGGAGGAGAGTGGGCGGGGCCAGATCACCGATGGCCTGCTACGCCTAGGCGGGGAACTTGGGAATATTTAAAGGGTTTTCAGGAGAGGGGTGATTCAGGCTTACTTTTTGTCTTTTTCGTTTTTGTTTTATTTTATTTTTTATTCATTTTTTAAATGTTTATTTTGAGAGAGAGACAGAGCACGAGCAGGGATAGGGCAGAGAGAGAGGGAGACACAGCATCCACAGCAGGTTCCAGGCTCTGAGCTGTCAGCACAGAGCCTGATGTGGGGCTTGAACTCACAAAATGTGAGATCGATCATGACCTCAGCTGAAGTCGGACACTTAACTGACTGAGCCATCCAGGTGTTCCTATTTATTTTTGAGAGACAGAGACAGCGTGAGTGGGGGAAGGGCAGAGAGGGAGACAGAATCCAAAGCAGGCTCACAGAGTCCTACGCAGGGCTCGGATCCAAAAACTGTGGATCATGACCTGAGCTGAAGTGGATGCTCAACCAACTGAGCCACCCAGATGCCTGCCTCCCCCTCCCCACCCTGTGCTTGCTTTTTTTTTTTTTTAATGTTTTTTATTTATTTCTGAGATTGAGAGAGAGAGAGGCAGCATGAGCAGGGGAGGGTAGAGAGAGAGGGAGACACAGAATCAGAAGCAGGCTCCAGGCTCTGAGCTAGCTGTCAGCACAGAGCCTGATGCGGGGCTCGAACCCACGAACCTTGTGATCATGACCTGAGCCGAAGTCGGATGCTCAGTCGACTGAGCCACCCAGGTGCCCCTCGCGCTTGCTTTTTGAAAGATCTCTCTTGTTGTCGTTTGGAGAACAGATTGGAAGGGACAACAGTTACGTGGTGCATGCAGGTAACTGGTGATGGTGATGTGGGAATGGTAGTAACAGGCAAGGGAAGAAGAGGGGGTTGGGGGACATCATTTTGAAAGTAAGGCCAGTAGGATTGAGTGTGGGCTATAAGAAGATGAAGAATGCCTGGGGGGTGCCTGGGTGGCTCAGTCAGTTAAGCTTCGGATTTCAGTTCAGGTCATGAGCTCAGGGTTTGTGGGTTCCAGCCCCGTGTCAGGCTTTGTGCTGGCAGCCCAGAGCCTGGAGCCTGCCTTGGATTCTGTGTCTCCCTCTCTCTGCCCCTCCCCCACTTGTGTTTGCGCACTTTTTTTCTCTCTCTCTCTCAAAAGTAAATAAACATTAAAAAAAAAGAATGTCTGGCCACCTGGATGAATACTGGTGCCTTTTCTGAGATGGGGGAGCACTGAGGGAGAGGCAGGTTTAGGGGAGAACCAAGAGTTTGCCTTTGCTGAGTTTGAGGTGCCTGTAATAGTCTGAGTAGACCATTAGAATTGTCTTCAACTCTGGGTCCCTAGAATCAGCACAAAATTGGTGGTTATTTAAAAATCTATAAATAAGGGGAGGCTGGGTGGCTCAGTAGACTAAGAATCTGACTTCAGCTCAGGTCATGATGTCACAGTCCCTGAGTTCGAGCCCCATGTTGGGCTCTGTGCTGACAGCTCAGAGCCTGAAACCTGCTTTGGATGCTGTGTCTCCCTCTCTCTCTGCCCTTCCCCCGCTCATGCTCTCAATCTCTCTCTCTCTCTCTCTCTCTCTCTCTCTCAAAAATAAATAAACATTAAAGTTTTTAAAATCTGTAAATATTTTAATGTGTTTTTATTTTATTATTATTTTTTTTAATATTTATTTCTTTTTTTGAGAGAGAGACACACACAGAGTGTGAGCAAGGAGGGTCAGAGAGAGAGGGAGACACAGAATCCGAAGTAGGCTCCAGGCTCTGAGCTGTCAGCACAGAGCCCGATGCGGGGCTCGACCTCCTGACCTGAGCTAAAGTCAGCCGCCTAACCGACTGAGCTACCCAGGCGCCCCAATGTGTTTTTATTTTTGAGAGAGAGAGACAGCATGAGAAGGGGAGGGTCAGAGAGAGGGGGAGACACAGAATCTGAAACAGGCTCCAGGCTCTGAGCTGGCTGTCAGCACAGAGTCCGACGTGGGGCTCGAACCCACAAACCATGAGATCATGACCTGAGCTGAAGTCAGACGCTTAACCGACTGAGCCACCCAGGCACCCCTAAATCTGTAAATAAAAGAATTCACAAATGGGTAGAATTTGAGCCAAGCCTTTTTTTTTTTTTTTTAATGTTTATTTAGTTTTGAGAGAGAGGGAGCCAGGTAGGGACAGAGAGGGAGACAGAGACTGGAAGCAGGCTCTATGCTGACAGCAGAGAGACCAAGGTGGGGCTTGAACTCATGAACCAAATCACCAAATCACCAACTGAGCCACTCAGACACCCCACTGAGTCAAGTCTTGAAGAAGGGATGGGATTTGGCCTTGAGCTGAAGACATTCTGGAGCCTGAGATCCAAACAAAAACCAAATACAACAGTTGGTGGAAGCAAATAAAGAACCAAATGTGATGTAGAAGTGGCCCACGGGGCGCCTGGCTTCGCCTCTTTGTGCCTTTGCCTCTAATGATGAGCCATCCTCTGCTGAGCAGGGAACTAAGTCAGGGCAACAAAGAAAAAGTATGTTTTTATTAAACGGAGGAATCCGGGGTGTATTTATGGGTATGTGCGTGCCTGCCTCTAAGCGTTTTTATATTTGTATTTTTATATTTCGTAGGCTAGAAGGCCCTGGTCTTTCCAGGTGACCTTGCCTGCAAGGCTGAATTCCCTTTTCATTTACATGGACTAACCTGACTGCAGAACCCCCACCCCCCCC
>NW_027527936.1:3569881-3625546 GCF_008692635.1 Crocuta crocuta
CCCCCAGCGAACCAGGCCGAGCAGGTCGGGCTGTGTCAGTGCATTCCTGTTGCTTCAGGAGCTCAGGGCTTACTTTCCTGAGCAGGTAACAGGCTCTTTGCCCAGAGCCTCCAAGGCTCCAGAGAGATATGTTTAATTTGAGTAGGTAGTGCCCACGGGCAAGGGTAGGAATGTGGCTGACCCAGAGGTGAAAACGGAAAGCATCATTAGCATACAAACAGTCCTTCCTGTTTGTTCACTCATTTCCTTCATCATTCATTAGGTTATTCAACAAATAGCCTCAGGTCCAGTGTTCAAGTTACTGAGACTCTCTGCCTCCCAATTCCCTGTGCTATAGGCTATATGAGAGGGACAGTAATAATGCCTTCTTGTAAAGTTCATTGCGAGGATGAAATTAGGGAATATCATTCATTCACTCAACAAACATGTGGCACAAAGAGCTGGGGCTGCCCTAAGTGCTCAGGATAGTGGGGAACAAAACACAGATCCCTGTCCTCACAGAGCAGATCTTCTAACGAGAAGAGTTGATAGAAAAATAAATAAAACATAGAGTGGTGGGCAGGGAAGTCCTCCCAGAGGAGGCCATATGTCAGCAAGGCCCTGAAGGGGTAAGGGAGCAAGCCATTAACACAAGGGAGACTGGGGACACCGGACCAGTGACCTGGGGGAGCACTTGAACAGGAATGGGGGTAGGGGAAGGTTGAAAGTCATCAGAGGACTTGACTGCCCTCCAGAATGAGACAGTCAGCCTTTTGATGTTTTTGTTTGTTTTTTAATTTTGTAAATGTTTTATTTATTTCTGAGATAGAGAGTGAGAGGCAGTGTGAACAGGGGAGGGTCAGAGAGAGAGGGAGACAGAATCGGAAACAGGCTCCAGGCTCTGAGCTGGCTGTCAGCACAGAGCCCGATGTTTTTAAGAGGAGGAGCCACGCGATGTGTCTGGGTTCTAGAATTGAGGCATCACTCTGTCCGCTGTGTTGAGAAGACTGTAGCGGACAGGGCCAGAAGCAGGAGAATCATCCTGATGAGGCTGCAGATGATGGTGGCTTGGACCAGGGTGGTGGCGGTGGAAGGGGACGGAAGTGCCGGGTTCGGAATATATTTTGGAGGCAGAGCGGAACTATATAAATGTTAATGTCAATGCACCGAAAGCACAATTCATAAAAGAAAATAATTCAATGAATTAGACCTCATCAAATTTAAAATCATTTGTGGGGCACCTGGGTGGCTCAGGTCATGATCTCACAGTTCGTGGATCAAGCCCCACATCGGGCTCTGTGCTGACAGTGTGGAGCCTGCTTGGGATTCTCTCTACCGCTCTCTCTCTGCCCCTCCCCCACTGACAAGGGCTATCTCTCTCTCTCAAAATAAATACATTAAAAAAAATTAAAAACCTTTGCACAAAAGATGCTATTAAAATGAAAAGACAAGCCACAGAGTGAGGGAAAATATTTACAAAGTCTATATCTAATAAAGGACTTATATCCAGAACATGTAAAGAACTCTTACAAGTCAATATTAAGACAATTCAGTTTAAGAGTGGACAAAAGGAAAAAAATGGATAAAAGATTTAAATAGATATTTCACCAAAGAATATATATATGAATGGCTAATAAGCACATAAAAAGATATTCAACGGGGACCCCCGGGTGGCTCAGTCAGTTGGGCATCCAACTTCAGCTCAGGTCATGATCTCACAGTTCATGAGTTCGAGCCCCACATCGGGCTCTGTGCTGACAGCTCAGAGCCTGGGGCCTGCTTCTGATTCTGTGTCTGCCTCTCTCTCTGCCCCTCTCCAGCTCATACTCTGTCTGTCTCTCTCTCTCTCTCTGAAAAATAAGCATTAAAAAATTGTTTAAAAAAATATTCAACATCATTCATCATTAGAGATATGCAAATTAAATCCTCTATGAGATACCACTTCACACTCATTAGAGTGGCTCTAATCAGAAAGATAGACAATAACAAATGTTGACAAGAATGTGGAGAAATGGGGACCCTCATCTATTGTTAATGGAAATATAAAATGGTACAACCATTTTGGAAAAGTTTGGCAGTTTCTTAAAAGATAACACAAATTTACTCTATGACACAGACATTCCTTAATGATCTACATATGTTCACACAAAGATTTGCACATAAATGTTTATAGAAGCCCTATTCATAATACCTAAAAAGTGGAAACAACCCAAATGTCAATCAATACTGTAATCTAACTCAGAAGGTTCACTCCTTGGAGTGCATGAAATTGAACACAACCCAAGGAAATGTGGAAAGCAAAGGAATTTTTATTACTTGTTACAAGTAAGGAGACAGGGAGAGAGTGCTTTAGGCAATTACGGGGTTAGCAGGGGAAATTTTTATTCAGCATAATAGGGGATGGGGGCGGGGCGCTTGCCTAGACACTTCCAATTCAATTGTGCATTCCTCCTAACATCTCAACACGCTAGTGCATACATCTTATGTTTTAAAAAATGACAATAAACTCCACATATAGAAGATGTTAGTATTGTAATGAGCTAAAGGTAACCTCAGAACAACTAGGCGCTTGGGGACATCTGCGCAGGTCTGAAGTTCCAATCCATCCCAAACTGGCTGGCATAAGGGGCTCTCAGGCAAGACATACTTAGCAAGGGGTTATCAGGTGAAAAACCTATTTGGGTATCTCCTTGGCTGGATCAGTTGGTTCTGCAAAACAAAACATATTCCCTGCATTTGTCTTTTCCCCTCCTCCTTTCCGCAGAGCAACTTCCCATGGCATTCTAGCTAACAATACTACAATGGGAAGGCACCGGGCTGGCTTGGTCAGTAGAGCATGCAACTCTTTTTTTCTCAGGGTCGGGAGTTCGAGCCCCACATTGGGTGTAGAGATTCCTTAAAAAAAAAAAAAAAGTACTACAATGAGATACTATTCAACATCAAAAAAGGAAAGGAATACTGGTGCATGCTATAATAGGGATGAATCTGAAATAAAAATTATGCTAAGTGAAAAAAGCCAGAGGTGTGTGGCTGGCTCAGTCGGTGGAGCATGAGACTCTTGATTTTGGGGTTGTGAGTTCAAGTCCTACCACTGGGTATACGGCTTACTTAAAAATAAAATCTTAAGGGGCACCTTGGTGTCACAGTTGGTTAAGCATCAGACTCCAGCTCAGGTCATGATCTCACTGTTCGTGAGTTTGAGCCCCAAGTCGGATTCTGTGCTGACAGCTCAGAGCCTGGAGGCTGCTTTGGATTCTGTGTCTCTTTCTTTCTCTGCCCTCTCCCACTTGTGCTCTGTCTCTCTCTCAAAAATTAACATTAAAAAAATAAAATAAAAAATAAAACTTAAAAAAAAAAAACACAACAAGGCAGCCAGACACAAAAACCACATATTGTATGGTTCTATTTACATGTGTAGAAAAAGCAGACCTCTACAGACAGGAAGTGGATGAATGGTTTTATGGGGCTGGTACTAGGGTCAGTGGTTGTAGCTGAGCACAAGGGTCTTATTCAGGTGGTATTTTATTGAGGTGATGGAATGTTCTAAAACTGTATTGGGTGATAGTTGCACAACTTAGTAAATTTATTAAAAATCATTAAATTAGAGGCACTGGGGTGGTTCAGTTGGTTGAGCATCCGACTCTTGATTTCGGCTCATGTCCTGATCCAAGGGTTGTAGGATCAAGCCTTGCTTTGGGCTGTATGCTGAGTGTGGAGCCTGCTCAAAATTCTCTTTCTCTTTCCCGCTGCCCCTCTCCCTCACTTGTGTGGGCTCTCTAAAATTAAGAAAAAATTAAATTAGGGGCACCTGGGTGGCTCAGTCGGCTAAGCCTCCAACTTCGGCTCGGGTCATGATCTCACGGCTCGTGGGTTCGAGCCCTGCATCGGGCTCTGTGCTGACAGCTCAGAGCCTGGAGCCTGCTTCAGATTCTGTGTCTTCCTGTCTCCCTGCCCCTCCCCCTCTCATGCTCTGTCTCAAAAATAAATAAAATATTTTTTAAAAATTTAAAAAAATTAAAAAAAAAGAAAAAGTTAAATTAAAAAATCATTAAATCATACCCTCAAAATGGGCAGATTTTGTGGCATGTAAACTATACCTCAGTAAATTTGGTTTTGGGGCACCAGGGTGGCTCAGTCAGTTAAGCGTCTGACTTAGGCTCAGGTCATGATCTCACAGTTTGTGGGTTCAAGCCCCATGTAGGGATTTCTGCTGTCAGCACAGAGTCCACTTTAGATCCTCTGTCTCCCTCTCTCTCTGCCCCTTCCCTGCTCTTGCTCTCTCTCTCTCTCTCAAAAATAAATAAACATTAAAAATTTGTTTTTATTATTTCTTTATTTTTAAAAGTATATTTATTTATTTTGAGAGACAGTGAGCACAAACAGAGAAGGGGCAGAGACAGAGGGAGATAATCCCAAACAAGCTCCATACTGTCAGTGCAGACCCCGATGCAGGGCTCGAACTCACGAACCATGAAATCATGACCTGAGCCGAAATCAAGAGTTGGACCCAAGTGCCCCAATAAAGTTGCTTTTACAAAAAGAACAATGTCAATGGCAATGTAAACAATTTATGTGTATATAAAGCATTTAGCATACTGTCTGGAACATAATAAGCGCTCAATAAATGTGGTTAACTTTTTAAAAAAAGTCTAGGGGCGCCTGGGTGGCTCAGTTGGTTGGGTGTTTGACTTCATCTCAGGTCATGATCTCACCATTTGTGACTTTAAGCCCTGCATTGGGCTCTGTGCTGACACCTTGGAGCCTGGAGCCTGCTTCAGATTCCGTGTCTCCCTTTCTCTGCTCCTTCTCCTCTCACACTACATCTCTCTCTCTCTCTCAAAAATAAACAAAAATAAAAAAATTAAAGTCTATACTCAATGTAGGGCTCGAACTCACATCTTGGAGATCCAGACTTGCATACTCCACCAGCTGAGGCAGCCAGACACCCCTATAGTTAACCTTTAATGCTAATAATATTGCCATTATCATTACTGATGTAACGCTTACTATGTGTTGGGCACCATGCTGAGTGCTGGATAAAGTGATAAAGTAAAGCTCCAGGGAAGAATCCTTGAGCTAGAAGCATGGCATAAACTTTATGCTATAAAGATGAACTTTAATGTTCAGATCCCACTGCCATTGCTAGCAAGTCACCCTTAAAAGTGAAAGTTGTTCACCCCTGTTTTTTTGCCTTCATAGTAAGCACAACTTCTGTGATTTTATTTTTTTATGTGAGCACCTGTTTCATGTCTGTCTCCCTCACTGGATGAGGGCAGGTAAAGTTCTGTTCCACTCATTACAGCAGGTAGTCACCTTCTACTAGACTTTTAGTTTATTTTTGATTTCGTTTAAAAATTTTTTTATTTATTTATGATAGAGAGAGAGTGAGGAGGAGGGGCAGAGAGAGAGGGAGACAGAGGATCCAAAGCAGGCTCTGCATTGACAGCAGAGAGCCGGATGCTAGGCTCAAACTTACCAATGGTGAGATCATGACCTGAGCAGATGTTAGATGTTTAACTGACAGAGCCACCCAGCCACTCTTTATTTTTAATTTTTTAAAAGTAATCTCTACACCCAACATGGGGCTCAAATTCACCACCAAGATCAAAATCAAGAGTCAGATCTCCACCAACTGAGCTAGCCAGTGCCCCATTCTAGGAGACTTTTTGCTGAGTCTGATAAGAGCAGTAGTTGCTGCTGATACCATTCCTTTCCTCCTTATTCCCATGAATGCAGATGGGATGTCTGGAGTTTCAGCAGTCACCTTACAACCATGAGGTGCACCCCTCTGAGGGCCAAAGCCAGGTTGTGAAGTGTGGAGAAAGATAGAATGAGCCTGTCTCTTTGGCGACTTGGTTGAGCAATGAGCCAATGTCAATAAGTCAGACTTATTATACATCAGAGAAAAAACCTTATATTTATTTAAGACCTTGTTGCTAGGGTTTTCTATTTCTGGTAATGGAACACATGACTAAACGACAATATCGGTAAGACTGAAGCGATACTCTTGAGAGATTTTTGTCTAGTGGAGGAAGATGGGGATGTAAATAAATCCAGGCATTTGTAGAACACTTGTTTATGGAACTCTGTACAGGGTGAAGTAATGGACCCCATCAAGGAATCCCTAGTTAGATAGGCTTAGGTGGTTGGGTGGAGAACTGCCCCCACTAACTGAGACAGAAAACCTAGGAGGTAGAGCTCATTTGTGGGGCAAATAGATTAGTTCTTTATTGGGCATGTACCTAAATAATTTTTAGGTACCTGTAGGGATTCAGGGGTAGGGGTCCAGAGATAGGAGGAAGTTTGGATCTGAAGACAGGGGAGAAGACTGCACTGGAGTACAGAATAGGTGTCATCAATGTGCAAAGGAGTGAAGCCTGAGAGTTTAAGTGTTTTGAATTCTTGTTTCAGGCTTTATGCTAAGAGCTTATTATTACCACCTCCATCATCATCGATTCCACAGCTAACATTTACAGAGCACTTAATACATGCCAGTTTGACTACTAAGTGCTTATGTGCATTATCTCACTCAGTTGTCACTGGAAGAAAGGGAAGTACCAAAAAAGGGAAGTACCGTTCCAATTTTAGTTATAATTGAAGATTAGAGAAATGAAGTAACTTGCCCCAGGTCATACTGTTAGTGAGTCGTGAAACCGGAAACATCTAAGGAGTTTGGAGAATGAGAGGAGAAGGCAAAAGACAGAGAGCCATGAGAACATCAATATATTTTTAGTTCTTGAAAGTTTTTAAATTAAAAAATAATTTTCTAGGGGCGCCTGGGTGGCTTAGTCGCTTAAGCGTCCGACTTTCGCTTGGGTCATTGAAAAAAAAGAAATACTTTTAATATAAAAAAATTTTCTAATTAAAAATTTAAGGTATCATGTATACTGAATGTTATGGACAAGTTATAAGTGTACAGCTCAATGACATTTTAAAATGTGAACACACTACTGTAATAACCATCACCCAGATCAAGAAATAGAATGTTACCCCTCCAAAAAAAAGAAAGAAAAAAATTAGAAACTCAATAACAACAAACTTTACTAACACTCCAGAAGCATTCTTTTTTTTCCCCTTCCAGAATCATTGTTTACATTACTCCCCCATCATTGCCTGCCCCCCACCCAAAGGTAACCTCACCTTTGACTTCTTTCATCATGATTAGTTTTGCTGTAAATATCAACATTTAAGGGGTGGGAAAGGAAAGATGAGCTTAAAAAGGTGACAGGTAAACTGGTCAGAGAAATGGGAGGATGTCAAGAGAGCCCGAAGGCTTCAACTTTCACCAGGGTGCACCGATTGGAATCTAGCAATACAAAATCCTCTTTGGTAGCGGTGGGAATTGTAGCAAGATAAAATTCATGAAGTAGTTGGTGGTGACAGCAGTACTAGCAACTGTATCTATGCCCAGCTTAGTGGAGTTGGTAAAGCAAGGTGGCAGCAGCAAGAACGACAGCAAGGAGAGCAGTAGGTGCATTCTTTGGCATGGTTTGGGGTGGTTTTCTTTACTAGGTTGGATTCTTCAGGCTCTTAATTTTGTGAGCTACCCCATATAATCTATTATCCAATATATTCTCTTACTAGGTCAAGAGAGAACAACTTCATAATTGTGAAAGGCTATTGGTTGCCTACCTAACCACCAACGATCATTCCCTGGTCTTTTTTGAAACAGAACTCTCCCCTCTGCCCCCTTTCTTGGGACACATGTACCCAGTCCAAGGGGAATAAATCACGATTGATCTACCTCCATGCCACGTAGGTAATAGCATCCATTTTGTCAGCATATATTACCCCTCATTTCACAATAATCCCGCAAGGCAGGTATTATTGTCTCCATTTTCCGATGGGAAAACTCAGGCTCAGAGGAGTGATTGATTTTGAACACAGATCTGACTCCATAGCTCTTTAGAGTGCACTACACCCTAACTCATCTATGGGTAATTTTGCACATTTTTTATGATTCGGGTTGAATATTCTACTTTTCTACTGGACGTATCAGAGGGTCCTGTATGGAGGCTTCCTTGCCCATCATCCGTGGTAATATGGACGTCCTTAGGGCGACTAAGTACCCCTTAGGAACAGCTCCTAATGACTTCTAGGCACCCCCTCAACTCTCCAGAAGTGCGTCTAATGATTCCCTGGATCTTCTCCCTCGCCCCAAGAGCTGCTCTTAATGACCCCCAAATCCCTGCTCATCGAAGAACTGCTTTTTAATGACCCTAAGGACATCCCACCTCAGAGCTCTTTCCCTTTCAGGAACTGCTCCCTTCAGGAAATGTCTCGGTTTGCCGGCGGGTGAGGGGTTCCCCAGGATACGGGACTTTCAGCTTTAGAAACCAAGGCAGTCTCTGGCAAAATGAGACAAGTTGGTCACCCTATCAGAAACTGCTTGATCTCGGAAGCTGGCTCTAAGGGCTCCCAGGGCACTTCTACCTTAGGCAAGGGTCTCACCCTAAAAAGACTCTGCCCCACCCTTTCGTTAGTAACATCCTACAATAATCTCATTGCCTCTACCCTCGCCCCCATCCTATTTCCAGGCACTCGCCTCTTTCAATTCTGATTAGCTCTGGTCGGTCAGAAGCCCGCCTATGATTGGCCAGCCCCGTAATCCAGCCAAGATGCTCAGTGGCCGCAGTCCCGAGTGGTACAGCTTTTCCTCCTGGCAACAGCCCGACCCTGCGCTCATAGGCTGAGCAGATTGATACGCCCCGACTTTGGGCGACTGCAGCGCGTGCTCATTGGCTGGTTGAGGAGTGATAGCGGCCGTCAGATTGGTTGACCCTGTACGGCTGCGCAGAGGCCGTTCTTTCTTGAGGAGGCGGAGCTTCACCTTTCGCCGGCTGAAAAAGCAGTAGATACAGCTAGTGGCGACAGCAGGAGCCCAGCCTTAGCCCTTCCGGGGCGGTGGGCTCTAGGTAAGAACTACAGGGTTTTGGAATCCTTTGGATTTGTTGCTGCCCGTAGCCGTGATCGTGAGCTCCGGTGGGGGGAGGGGCGGGGTTGCCGTCAGCGGTGAGTGATAGGCATGGTTCTTGGCCAATGGGAACAGGAGCTTCTAATATGGGTCATAAGATTGGTCCTTTCTAATCCCTTATGGCCAATGCACGTCGGGAAGGGAGGCGGGTGTACTAGGCCTTATTTTCTTCTTCCTGCGGCCGGGCCTCACTCGCCTAGGCGGCGGGGCCGGGAGGGGCTGGCCGTCTACGCGGTGAGGATCGGGGACCTTGGGAGCGGGGGCTACCTTGGGAGTGGTACCCGCGGGGGCGGCCGTGAGGGGAGGGGGCGGGAGTTAGAGGCGGTTGTTAGCAACAGCGACCTTTATTGAGTTATTAGGTACAGGGCCTAGTGCTTAGCGTTTCGCTTGCATCATCTGAGTTAATCACAGCAACCCTGCTGGGCAAGAAGGTTGGGATCCCCATTTTACAGGTGGGGAAACTGAGACTTGGACAACTCACACAGTCAAGGTCACACAGCTAATAAATAGCAGAGACCGGATCTGTATTCAGAGTTGTTTGGATTCCGGAGCCGGTGCTCTGAAACTACTAGGCTTTGTTGCTGGATGGGGGAAATGAAGGAGTCAAGGAACCAGAGCTTTCCCCAGGGAATAGATGGGGGGAAGGGAATCTTAGGGTTGAAGAAAGGGAGTGAGCTACTGGAGTGGGGGCGAGGAAATCAGTTATTCAGTAGTTACCAAGTGCCTACTCTGTGTCGTGCATTGTTCTAGGTTGTAGGCATAACAAAGATGACTAAGTCCAGAGGCAGGTGAAGCCCCGTGAGTGGCTTCCAAGGCCCAGGTGACGGGGCCTCACACTGCGTTCACAGGATTGTATATTGTTGTCAGATTTGTTGAAGATATTTTGCAGTTTTAAAAAAGAGGGTCCTGGACATTGATTAAACTTCAGAGGTTCCTCCACCCTTGCATCTGCGCTTGCAGATGGCTTTAGTCTAGGTGGAAGTTACGATGTAGGCAGCATCGGGTAGTGGAAGAAGCGCTGGGAGTGCGTTGCAGGACTGTGGGGGAATTTCCTGGTATTTAAAAGGAGGATAAACGTAAACCTGCCGTGTAAAGTTTTGGTGAGGTGCGGGAAAAGCTCCTGGCCAAGAACACACTTTTATTTTTGGTGAATGGAAGCTTGAGAGATGTGGGTAGTGGCTCATTCTCTCCTACCTTAGGTAGGTCTGTGCCCATGCTGTCTTCCTAGTCTGTTACTAGGTTGCTGGTCGATTGGAGACAGATTTCCCTTCTGAGCTCTCCTCTCTGGGGAACTCTTGAAGCTGAACTGCCATGGCTTTGGGGCCCATATTGGGGGAATGGAGGAGGGAAATGTTTCTGCTTCTAAAGTGGCCCCTTTTATCTAGTATGCTTGGTTCTAATTCAGCTGGAATAGTCTATTGTGTTATCAGGCAATGGAGATGCATCCACTTAGTTGAAGGCCTCTTCTAGAAACACAATATTTGACCTTTTCCAGTCAGTTTGAAGTTTGCCCTGTATTGCTAGTTTATTGCCCATTTAAATTTTGTCCTTTGAATTCTGGGTACGGTACACTTGGACTAGTCTTCTTGCTTGATCTCATGTAATACTGCTGAAATTACATTTTGGTTTAGATATGAGAACAATTTCACTTTACGGTTTTAAATACTAATAACAGTGTACTTTTTACGTCTTAAACTTTGTAATCTTGTAGCCAAGTAACTGTCTTTAGGAATCTAGAATAGATAGGGCTTTAAGCCGTGCTCTAAAAGGGAGCCCGTAGGTTGTTTTTTAAATTTGGTTGTACTACATTGTTTAATATACCCGAAAGCAGTTATCAAAGGTGAATAAGGGAGCAACTTGAAAAGATAAAACTAAAATAGGGGCAGGGCAGCAATAGTATTGTTAGATACGATCAACGCTCTAGTAACAGTTTAGCTGAAACAATGTCTCCATTTAAGTGAGATTTGAATACATACAATTTTGATACATCTGATTCTTTTTTTTTAAATTTTTTAATGTTTTTATTTATTTGTGAGAGAGAGAGAGAGACAGCATGAGCAGGGGAGGGTCAGAGAGAGAGGGATACACAGAATCTGAAGCAGGCTCCAGGCTCCGAGCTAGCTAGCTAGCTAGCTGTCAGCACAGAGCCCGACGCGGGGCTTGAACCCATGAACTGTGAGATCATGACCTGAGCCGAAGTCGGCTTTATTTTATTTTTAATGTTTTATTTTAAAATTTTATTTTAAAATTTTTAATATTTTAATTAAAAAAATAATTATTTATTTATTTATTTTGAGAGATAGAGAAAGCACAAGGGAGTGGCACAGAGAGAGAGAATCAGAATCCCAAGCAGGTATTGCTAAGTGCAGAGCCCGATGCAGGGCTCAGAACTCATGAACTGTGAGATCATGACCTGAGCTGAGAGTCAGATGCTTAGCCGACTGAGCCACCCAGTTGCCCTAGTATATCCAATTCTTTTAAATAGAAACTTTTCTGTCCGTGTTCTTGTTCATTTAAATAACCTATGTAGAGGCAGATTCTAGGTGTGAGGTCGTAATACTTCTTCAGAACTTCTACATCTTTTACTGTTTCAGCACTGACATTCCCAGCATTTTTTTTCAAGTTCTATTTAAATTCCAGTTATTTTATATACAGTGTAATATTAGTTTCAGGTGTAGAATTCACCTACACCATCCAATGCTCATCCCAACAAGTGCCTTCCTTAATTCCCATCACCTATTTAGCCCATCCTCCTTGACGTTCCCAGCATTTAACTCTAATTACATTTTATATGATTTTATGTTCTTAATGTATTTCTTCAGATTCCTGTCAGACCAGAGTGACCTCAAAAAGGAGGGAAAATGGCTTCTGAATCTGAAACTCTGAATCCCAGTGCTCGGATAATGACTTTTTACCCCACCATGGAGGAGTTCCGCAACTTCAGTCGATACATGGCTTACATTGAATCCCAAGGAGCTCATCGGGCTGGGCTGGCCAAGGTGAGGGTGGGTGGGATTGTTCCACAGGGCTTTGTGAGGCGCAGCAGAAGTCTTTCCTAAAGGCAGGGTGTGGAGTATATACTTCCTATTTGCAAGTTAATGCCTTCTGTTAACATATGAAACACCTTTTAGGTAGGAGGGGAGCTTGGAGTCTTTTTTTGGAGTCTTTTTTAAAGGGAGGTAAAGAGCTTGCCTCCTGGGCCAGCTGCTGTGGTGCTCCGATCCCCTTGGAGATGGGTGCTTTAGTGTTTGCACTTGAGGGCTTATATGCCGTGTCCACCTTCTCTCATCCTCACTTCAGTCTCATCCAGCACTCTGATAGCAGGCTGGCTTCTCTTGCGCACTTCCGTCAGATTAAGAGAATCAAGTCTTCAGTCTCCTCTCTCGGTGCCCAGATGAGATAGCTGAGAATGAGTATTACTCATCTTTGGTCGTTGCAACTAGGCGGCTAGTTGGTAGCTGAACTGAATCAGGGTTAGCACAACAGTGTGACTTGCTCTGTTGGGGTGAGTGTGGTTAAATCAGTCACTTTGTAGTAAAGTTGGCCGGTTGGATAGCATCCTACCCACATCCCGGACTATGAGCCGCTTGCCCCATTTCTGATCTCTCTGTTTCCTGTGTTCCCTACAGGTTGTACCTCCAAAGGAGTGGAAGCCTCGAGCGTCCTATGATGATATTGATGATCTGGTCATTCCTGCCCCCATCCAACAGCTGGTGACTGGGCAGTCTGGCCTCTTCACTCAGTACAACATACAGAAGAAAGCCATGACTGTTCGAGAGTTCCGCAAGATAGCCAATAGTGATAAGTGAGTGAAAACGCATTCCTTCCCACCTAGGAGCTCAGGTCTCACCTTCTTAGCTGTCTGCTAAGACTGCTGTCGTGAGCCTGAAGAACACTTTTCTCAGCTCTAGCCTCTGTCTCCCTTTCTGCTCTTTTTTGGAAGCATTCGTACTCTCAGTACTGTGTCACAGTCTAAACGCATCCGTACCGTAATTTTGCCTAAAGTAATCCCATTCTTTTTCCATCAGAAGCAGAATCATTTTCTGACCCTGGTAAGTTGCAGAGTTGCAAAGGGGAACGTTGGAGTTGGTTCAAAAGGAGTTTTTGCCCGATGTATTGATAACACCTGCTTATTGAAAAGCGGCCTCAGCAGTTGATTCTCTTTCTTCGGGGTTCGGGGTTCTTCTGTCTTTTATTGTGCTCAGATTCCTCTCTACCGGTCCAGCATCTTGACAGGACAAAATGTGACTAAGCTTCTGAGCTGGTCGCTGTTTCTATCTCCATGCTTTATCCTGCATACATTCTTATCTCTGTTAGAAACGTCTTTGTTTAGCCTGCTGTTTTTAGTTGTTTTCTGTTTATAATATTGAGCTTCATTTGACCTCCCATTTATAGAGGATGAATTGTGTGGTTCCCTCACTGAGCACTGACTGTTCCTTCTTAATCTTCTCTCTCGGACTTTTTCCTTTCCCATGTTATTCCTTAATTTTTGAGTCCACAAGGGATTCCTTCCCTTTACTCTTGCTTTTATTCCTGAGCCCTTTTGATCTGTGCATGTTATGACTTCAGCCAGTCAGACATTATATTTTGTCTTCGCTGTGTATGAGCCCAGAGCTAGATCTGTAGCTGGCCAGTCTTCACGCTCCTGGGGGCGTCCCTTCGTGTGCTTTATTCAGTGCTCTGTCTCACATCAGATCTTGTTCTGTTTCTGTGCTTTGCCTTCTTTTCCTTTGACTTACACAATTCGAAATGTGGCTTTCCAGTTTTATTGACAGCTTAACTTAAAAAAAATTTTTTTTTAAATGTTTTTTAAAATTTATTTTTGAGAGAGAGAGAGGCAGTGTGAGCAGGGAAGGGTCAGAGAGAGAGGGAGACACAGAGTCCGAAACAGGCTCCAGGCTCTTGAGCTAGCTGTAAGCACAGAGCCTGACGCGGGGCTCGGACCCACAAACCGTGAGATCATGACCTGAGCTGAAGTCGGATGTTTAATCCATTGAGCTGATGTTTAATCCACTGAGCCACCCAGGCGCCCATACAGCTTAACCCTTAAAAAATTTTTTTTATGTTTATTTTTTTTTTTTTTGAGAGAGAGGGGGAGTGTATGTGTGAGCAGGGGAGGGGCAGAGAGAGGGAGACAGAATCTGAGTTGTCAGCACAGAGCCTGATGCCGGGCTTCAACCCATGAACTGCAAGATCATGACCTGACCTGAAGTCGGTCATTCAACTGATGGAGCCCTGGCAGTGCCCTGGCAGCTTAACTTTTAAAAACACCTGTATTGCTGACCCACCTGCTGTCTAACGAGTGAGTATGTTAGAGCCTGTTGAAGAAGAGTGACATGCTCTGCACAGGAAAGGCTGTGCTGTCCTTTCTGTCTGGTTTCTAGCCATGCCCTGGGGCCAGGGCCCTCAGCTTTCAGGCTCCTATAGCGCTCCACCAGAGGCCTCAGCCTCTCGTATCCAGGTTCTCTTCTCAAAATGGTAGGTCTTCCAGGATACCTCTTTTCTTTTTAAATTAGCAGGCCCCTTTTTTCCCCTCTATCTGAAAGGCAACAAATTCTTGCCCTTGATTTCTTATCTGCTTGATCGGCCAGCTTTAAGAAAACCCAGCAGGTAAAAATCTAAATTTATAAAGCAGATCAGTTGGAGGTGGGAGAGTTACTTCTATTTCAAAGGGAATTTAAGAGTCCTAAACTGTATTATTCAATAGGTGGACCTGAAAATGTAAGGCTGCATTTAAAGTAAGATGGTTTTCCCACCAAGGTCATTGTCTCCACAGTTTGTTGTGGGTCTTTGCTTCTATTGTTTATCCATTCATAATATTTCTTTGCCATTTGAGTTGTAATGTTCATTTTCAAATATCTATTCAGTTTACACCTTATTCTTTTTAAAATTGCTATGTAATAATTTTTAAGTGGTTTGAATTTTTTAAAAGATTTTTTTTGGAGTAAGTTCTCAGTATGTGATAATTGAGCTGAAGAGTATAGATATTTTTAATGTCTTTATGTAGAGAGATAGATATAGACAGCTGTGTATATATATATAGAGAGAGAGAGAGAGCGTGTGCGCTATATATATGTATACGTACATATATAAAAATACCTTTTTAAAAATACCTTTCTTGGGGCGCCTGGGTGGCTCAGTTGGTTAAGCGTCCAGCTTTGGCTCAGGTCATGATCTAATGGTTCTTGGGTTCAAGCCCTGCGTTGGGCTCTGTGCTGACAGCTAGCTCAGAGCCTGGAGCCTATTTCAGATTCTGTGCCTCCCTCTCTCTGACCCTCCTCTGTTCACGCTTGCTCTCTCTCTTTCTCTCTCTCTCAGAAATAAATAAAACATTTAAAAAAATAAAAATTTTTTTAATTGAAATACTTTGTTTTTAGGCGTGATAATTTGTTGAGTTAGGCACTGCATAATGGGGACGTAGCAATGACAATGCAGATGAGCTCCCTTGGAGCCACTTCCTTTACAGAGCGTAGTACTGTTCTAGAATGTCAGCTCTCCACATGCTGGCAGGTCTGGTTGTCTGTGGATGTATAGGGATTTGCTTGCTTTCTCCTTGGGTGGCCGGGCCACTCCTGATTCTGGCAGGATGTAGTTTTCAGTGGTGTCTTGAAAAAGTTGAGGGTGTTCTGCTTCTCAGGGAAGATGCGCTTAACATCTTCATATACGTTACCTTCCTCAGGCCCGGAGCTTATGGAAGGGATGTTGAGGAGGTGACTGTGTATCGGAACCGTGAAGGCCAAGTTTATGTCTTGTTCGTTTGAAATGTCTATTTTCCCTAGAACAGGGGATTGTGTCTTGTGTCTTGTCCTTTCATCATGCCTGATGAATTTAGTCCTTGTAAGTGGTTAACACTTTTTTTTTTTTTTTTTTACTTTTGAAAGGTACTGTACCCCACGCTACAGTGAGTTTGAAGAGCTTGAACGGAAATACTGGAAGAATCTCACATTCAATCCCCCAATCTATGGTGCAGATGTGAATGGCACTCTCTATGAAAAGGTGAGACTTCTGGGAAGGCCTCTGCAGCATGTTTGTAATTTAACACCGTTTTTACCTGCCCAGCACTTAGTAGGCACCCAGAAGCTGCTTGCTGAGTGAGAGCTTGAACAAAAGAATGACCCACCACCACCTGATATGCTGTGCACACTTAATTGTGGGTATTTTTGCATGTGACTGAATTGTATTTCTCCCACTCTCCATTTGAATCGGGTGATTTAGTGTTCTTTGCGAAGGCTGTTAGACTAGTCTGTGGGTGGTAGCCTGGGTGGTAGCCCGATGACTTCTTGAAAGGGTGGGCTCACAGTATATGGGGGAGTGGTTTCTGCAGAAAAAAGATCACTGACTAATTTAGTGAAAGGGGCATATTTTTAAGAAGAGAAACATTTAGGTTTTCAGAACCCTCAAACAAGATACTTCAGCAGAACCTGTTTTAACAACTTGAGTCAGATTGGGGTGTAGTGCTTTTCGGAATAAAGAACAACCTTAAATATGATATAGGGAAGGAATAATTGGGACCGTTTTTGGATGATAAAAAAATCTGTGGGGCATTTTAGGGATTATCACCCAGATTAATTTTAATGTGTTTGTAAATTACTGGAAAGAGGGAGTTTGAAAAGATTCCGTTTGTCAGTGACAATTTTTTGAGTGGTGGAAAGTGAAACTTACAGATGTTAAATGGCAGGGCGTAGTAATCCAGAACATAATTAGAAAAGGTGGGCTTCTAGCTGACCATTTAAATTTCAGAAAAGGATTTTGGTGACATTGTAGACTTTTTACTGAAGACACTGCCTGGTGGAACCTGGGGCTAAACAGTCACAGATTGGGATGATTCGTTCCCGTGTTTTTGTTTTTTTGTTTATTAATTTTTTTTAAATGGTTTATTTATTTATGAGAGAGAGAGACAGACAGACAATGTGAACAGGGAAGGGGCAGAGAGAGAGGGAGACACAGAATCGGAAACAGGCTCCAGGCTTTGAGCTAGCTGTCAGCACAGAGGCTGACGCAGAGCTCGAACCCACGAGCCGTGAGATCATGACCTGAGCCGAAGTCGGACACTTAACCAACTGAGCCAGCCGGGCGCCCCTCCCATGTTTTGTATTTTTAGTGATTTAAGAGTTCTTTCCTATTTTGGCCTCAGTTTCTTTAGTTTCAGATCAAACTCTTCCCCCTGGGGTTGAGAACAGGTGCCTGCCCCCTGCTTATTCATCTGTCACATACCCCTTTTCTTTCCCAAGTGGGGTTTGCCTTTTGGAGGTCTGATGGCGTCACTTCTAGTGGTGGCTGTGAAGAGTGAGTGGGGGAGGCCGTGGTCCTCATGTCCAGGCAATTTTGACATTGTTCCACATCGTTATTAGAGGTGACAGGTTACCTGTGAGCCTCCCGTTGTATGTACTGTAATTGCCCTCAACTGTGACTTGACTTCGCAGCATGTCGACGAGTGGAATATTGGGCGGCTGAAAACCATCCTGGACTTGGTGGAGAAGGAGAGCGGGATCACCATCGAGGGTGTGAACACCCCATACCTGTACTTCGGCATGTGGAAGACCTCCTTTGCCTGGCACACTGAAGACATGGACTTGTACAGCATCAACTACCTGCACTTTGGAGAGCCAAAGTCCTGGTAAAGTCGGGTTGCAGTTGGCACCGGGGCGGCGCGGCGGGGCCTCTCAGCTCTAGTGTGCAGAGGTGGCAGCTTGAGGTCTTGTTAGAATGTGCATTCAGGTTCCGTAGGCCTGGGGTGGGACTGGCATTTGACATTTCCCCCCAGGTTTTGAAGCTACTAGATGCTCTTAGAGCTCTGGTGCTCAGACCCCTCCCTGAGTAGTGAGGCCGTAGAGGGCTGGTCATTGAATAACACCCGACGCAAAGAGAAGTTGGCTGAGTTACCGAGAGCCACAGAGGCTGTTCCAGGCTTTCCTAGGCTCTCCCACTGCTTTCTGATTTCTTTTTCCGAACAGGCCTGAGGCATTTCTTAGAGGCAGACTTCCAAGACTGGAGTCGCTCCTTCAGATGATAGAAAGCTTTCTTTTCCTCATGGAAAAAATATTTGGTGAGCAGCAGTGTGTGCTTAAACCCAAGAGGGGACGCAGGGCTACTCCGTATGCGCTTCCTGCTCTCCAGGATGGCCTCCGTCTAGCTGGGGAGACAAAGATCTGTTCTGTCCTCTCTCCCTGTGCTGATCCATGTCTCAATCCCAGCATTTTAGTGAAGATCCTGCGTTCGACCGCAGTGACTGAGACAGATAGCTATGCATTGTCACCCAGATAGGAGACTGGTCAGGAGAGAGAAGGTGGGAGAGAAGCTCTGATGTGGGTACTCTAGATCTTGGTGGAAGGGTACACAAAGGTGGGGTGGGACTTGGAGAAGGCTTCCCTGAAAGAGGTGACCACCAAGCTGAGGCCTAGCTGGGTGGGGCGGTGGCGGGTTTCACACAGGGAAGACTGAGGAAAGTGTGTCCGGGTGGTTGGAATGAATGACACGTACAGAGGCCCTAACCTGAGACGGAGCACAATGTCTTTGGGAACTAGAGGAAGTCCGTTGTGGTTTGGGTGCTGTGGATAAGGATGGAAGAGCGAGGAGGCCGATGGGGACACCGTGGGCCAGGTCATGGGGAGTCATGGAAACCGTATGCATCTCTATGTCCTTTTCCATCATTTTCAGCCACTTCTTTTCCTAAAGGTTTTCCTTTTTCCAAAGGCTTTCCAGTCTCTAGTCTGGGGGGTGGGGGGGCCGACCTTCTGAGCCTGTGCAGACTCCCTAACTGCTGTCCCATCAATACCTTTCTTAGATGGCTAGACTTCTAGAATCTGTAAAAGTAGTTTTTGTGCTTTCCCCCTGTTTATTCCTAAGTTCCCTGAGATTGGATTTTCATTTTCCTGTAGAGAGAAGATTTTTCTAGTTATTACATAAACTCTTTTAGGTCATCTGAAGAGGGACCCCCCCAGAGACTTCTGGGTAAGGCTGCCTGATGGATCCCAAGGTCCCTTTGGGTGACCAACATTTCCCTCCACTCCCCATCTGTTTTGTTTCATAGTGAAACTGTTTGGGATAGGAAGTTTCTGTTATTGTGGAATAATCTTTACAATTAACTATAATGGTTAAAATAGACTTAACTGTGAGTTTCAGAATATAAAGTTTAACAGTTCTGCAAAACTTTTATTTTTTAAAGTTTTTATTTTTTTTATTTAGAGAAAACAGGGGAGAGGGGCAGAGGGAGAAAGAATCTTAAGCTGGCTCTGCGCTGAGTGTGGCTCCATCCCATGGCCGTGAGATCATGACCTGAGCCGAAATCAAGTGTCAGATACCCAACTGACTGAGCCACCAGGCACCCCAGTTTTGCAAAAATTTTACATAGTTACAGGATTTTTGTGTGTGTGTGTGTGTGTGTTTATGAAGAGCAATTTCTGTGGTGTCTTGCTACCCTGTGTGGGTAATCAGTGTAGCTATTATGGGGATGATGTGAAAATGGGGTCGGCAGCAGCTAATAGGGCCAGGTCTCTGGTATCAGGTCTGTTTTCCCCATTCCTCCTCCATCATGTCCCCCTTAGGGGGACAGGCTCCACCGGGAGCACTTTCATGCTATCCTTTAAAAAATTTTTTTATTGCTTCAACATTATAAAGGAGAACAGTGCTGATCGCGTACTAGAAGTTCTGACTCATGGTAAATGTTCAGTAAAAGTGTCGGTAAATGAATGAAGACTAGAGAAATAAATTCACTTGTACTTTGTGGGCTTCTCTCCCCGAAGTCTAACATGTCATTTCTCCAGACTCCTTTCCAGTTTTTGTGGTTGGGAGCTGTTTTGAGAGGGGGGCTGAGCCCCTTGGGTGCTATAGCATGCGCTCCTCAGCATCCAGTGCCTCTGTGTAATTGCAGGTACTCTGTCCCCCCGGAGCACGGAAAGCGGTTGGAGCGCCTTGCCAAAGGTACTGTGTCTCTTTCCTGTGCCAGCTCAGGCCCTCAGGCCCTGTGAGCTATGCTAATTGCTCTAAAATGTCCATTCTCTGTAGTCAGATTTCTTACTTGTCCTTTAACAGGCCTTCGTGTAGGTGATGAGCTAGACTGCCAGAGTGGGTACCCTGGCAGAGCAGTTAAAAATCTGGAAACTTCCTCCGTTTGTCCTAGGAAGGGACTAAGTAATTCTTAGTCTTTGCCTTGGTTTTATCAAGTGTGGGCTTATTTGACCACGGAGAGTATACCAGTCACACTGGTTCTGGTTCTTCTGCCAGAAATCTATAGGTTAAAATTAAATTTTTGTGCTTTGGTTCTTTTAAGTGGACTTTAATAGATTTGTACCTCTACGGGGCCCATTTCAAGAGAGCTTGGGTATACGGTGCTGTAGATGTGTTACTAACAAAAGATTGAGGGATACAGAGTGACGGAGGAAGGTCTTAAAATAGTTTCCAAGCTCTCTATAAGAACAGGACGGGTTGGGTGATCTCAGTTTCCCAGACAGAATGTGATTACCCAGGTAAGCCGTTAGAGAGCCCAGAGGCTCATCGTAGAATCTTAGGATTGGCCTGAAGCTAGACAGATGTGCGGAGATCGCGTTGCTGATTTAGCCTCCTGACAGCCAGATGAGATGCACAGGAGTCTAGTGGCTGCAGGGTTGCGGGGCTGGTGTGGAGCAGTATATTCACCTGTGCCCGTTTTCAATGAAACAGGTTTTTTCCCTGGAAGCGCTCAGAGCTGTGAGGCTTTTCTCCGCCATAAGATGACCTTGATTTCTCCTTTAATGCTGAAGAAGTATGGAATTCCCTTTGACAAGGTGAGCTGACTGTACATACGGTCCTTAGGCTTACAAGGAAGACGGCCACCCTTTTTGGCTGTTTCACAGAGGGCCTTTATTCTAGCTCATCCCTCTGTACCAGGTAACCCACATAGCAGTACTTGATCCAAGGATATGAAAGGTGGAGGAACTGGAGCTCTCCGTTGCCGGAGGAGAGTCACATCCCCTTAAATAGTGTTAACTTGGGGGAATGGTCAGTTATAGTGCTGGGGGCTGATAGGACCAGGCTTTGCACCTTACAAAGACCCCAGTGGTTTTATGACTTGGCTGGACTACTCCGTGAGGCTGGAGCAGAGCGCAGAGCCCCGGTCCTGTAGGCATCAGCCATTTGATGCAACTGGTTCAAGTCTCCTCTTGTCCAGGTGACCCAAGAAGCTGGTGAATTCATGATCACCTTTCCTTACGGTTACCATGCCGGCTTTAACCATGGCTTCAACTGCGCGGAGTCCACCAATTTTGCCACTCGGCGGTGGATTGAGTATGGCAAACAAGCTGTGCTGGTGAGTCTCTTTGCTTTCTTTCCACATGCCATGACTGAAAGTGTCTGGTGAGCAAATTCTTGTTAGATGCACTGGCTGGTGGTTCGAACATTCTTTGAGCTGCTGGAATTCAGAAACTGACGGGGTTGTGCCAAAGTGCCAGTATATTGCATCCATGCAGAATTTAGAAGAATTTGTTCAGGCTTGGGATGCGTAAAGTGAGATTTCCATGCTCAGAGTCCATTTGAGCACGAGAACTGCACCCACGCACATGGATATTTCTTGCTTTGACTGCTCTGGGATTTCTCCATTGAGGAAAGCTTAGGGTCAGGATGCAAGCAGGGCTGGCCACTTGACTGGGAGCACACTCACTGATGTGGTCCTGGCTTGGATGTGTCTCAGAGGGAAGGTGGATGTTGAGCCTTCCAGGTCCAAGCGCAGAGCCTCACCTCCAGCATTTCTTTATGCATCCTAGTTCGTGCCCAGGTGGGCTCACCCCAGCGCTGCACATCCCTCTCTGCCTTTTTCCCTGCTTCCCTCCATGCTCGAAGGCTCTGCAAGGACAATGTGGCCTCAGCCTGTGAACGCAAACAGTTTGGCTTTCAATTGTCTTGTGTCTTTTGCACTTGGAGTGGGGAGATGGGGTTTGGGGGTCACACGGAAGCCATTAAAGAGTGTTGACCGGAGCTCTCCTGGTTCCCTGGGATAGTGCTCCTGTAGAAAGGACATGGTGAAGATCTCCATGGACGTGTTTGTGAGGAAGTTCCAGCCAGAAAGGTACAAACTTTGGAAAGCCGGGAAGGACACCACAGTTATCGACCATACTCTGCCTACGCCAGAAGCCGCCGAGTTTCTTAAGGAAAATGAACTGCCCCCAAGAGCCAGAAGCGAGGAGGAGTGTCCAGAGGAGGATGACATGGAAGGGGTTGAGGATGGAGAGGAGGGCGACTTAAAGAGAAGGTAACCCAACAGTCCTCTGGGCCCAGCTGTTTGAGGGAAGGGTGTCAGGCAACTTCCATAACCTGCCAAGAGGCTGTTTCTGTGTAGGGTGTTTGAGCCACAGCAGAGGGAATATTCTTCTTGGGAAAGGCTCCAGAATCCTCAGAGCAAGGGCATTCAGGCCCTTCCTTACGGCTGTTTCCCAGGAGTGATCACCTCCATATGCGAGCCTGTAATTAGCCAGAGCGAAGGTCACATAAGAGAGCATGGCTCCCTCCGAACCAGAAGAGCCATATTTTCTCCTTCCCATAGGAGGCATTTTTTTAAAAAAGGAGAGTATGGTAGTGGGAGTGAAGCTCACAAGGGCAGGGGGGTGGTGTGATTGAAGTTGGCCAGCACCGTTGGTGTCTAAGACAGAGAATCTGGGCCACGGGGAGGAGGAAGGAGCATTCGTGGGGTCCCTGCTGTGTGCCAGGTGCTCTGTCAGGCACTCTGCGCACCCTGAGCTTCACATCAGATCTTTGAGGTGGATGGTGATAACTATTTCCCATTGGGTGGAACAGGCTCAGAGAGGTGAGGTCCCTTGTCTCTCCCACAGATAAGAGGTAGGACTGAAGTGTGACGCGTACTGGACAGGCCCTGGCCATTCATTCATTTTGGGCTGTGTGTGAATATGTATGTAGGTAAATGTACTTGCGGGCCCTTAAAAAGTTCGCTCTCCTTGCAGCCTAGCCAAGCACCGTATAGGGACAAAGAGGCACCGAGTTTGTCTTGAAATACCCCAGGAGGTGAGTCAGAGCGAGCTCTTCCCCAAGGAGGAGTTGAGTACGGGGCAGTACGATATGACGGAGTGCCATGCTGCCCTTGCTCCCGTGAGGCCTACCCACAACTCTGTGCGGCAAGTCGAAGACGGCCTTCCCTTCCCAGGTTCGTTGGTTATGGTATTTTCCCCACAGGTGTAACTGTGCTCTGTTGTGAGTTGGATGCTGTGTTGGTTGCAGGGTCACAGATCTGGAAAAGTAGGGGGGGAGCTGTCTGAGGAGAGTGTCCGTGGAGCGTGAGAAGTGAATCGGTGTGAGAGAAGCCCTTTGGGTAGGGACATTCGAGGTGGAAGGTAGGGGAGTCCCCCTTCCTCTATACCTGGTGAGGGCTCAGGGAGTCACTGAAGGTTGGTGAAGTGACCGTGAACCAGCTCTTACAAGAGAAGTGGGAGCTTTCTGGGGCAGCAGGGAGTAGGGGGCACGTGGAAAGGGCACCTAGAGGGGAGTAGCAGGGGTGATGGTGTGCAGGTATGGAAGCACGTGAGCTTTCCTGTAATTGGGGAAGCTGGCATCGGTGTCCTGTAATTTGAAGATAGGGCTGGGAAGGGAAGACTGCTGTGCTAGCTGGAGATGAGGCGAGAATAGGAGTGAGCTGGTGTGGGGACTGATTGCCATTTTAGAGTTTGCTCAATCGGGGTGGAGGGGCCACTTGTATTTTAGGAAGGAAGTGGCGTCCTCAGATGAGGTGTGGCGGAGCAGTCACTAGGAGGTTGTTGAGGGTGGACTTGGCAGGGAGGGGCTTGCGTCAGTCTCAGGTGAGGCTTGGAGTGTCTGTACTGAGGGTGGCCTTTGTGTCTGGACAGTCGGATGGCACTGTGGATGCGGCCCTGGGGCCTGTCTCCCTCTGTTCAAATTTTCTAGCTTGAGGTCACCAGGTCTCTGCTGAGTGCAGGCCTTCGTTTCCTGCAGGAGACTCTGAGGAAACGGCAGCTGCCACTTAGTGTCTGCTGCATGCCAGGCCACACTCCCGCCATAGACCCAGAACCTGGAGATTAGGTGGTAGATGGCTTGCATCCCACGGCACGGAACTGGAGGCCTGAGCGGCCCCAGATCACGCAGTGACCCTGAAGGTGACAGAGCCAGAATATGACACCAGGCCTCACTTGCCACGCATGTTCCTTTGCGCTTTACCACTTTACTTTTCACTAACGTCAGACGTGCGGGAGGAAGTCGGCTCTGGCCAGCGTGTCTGTGTGTTTCAGATTATTCTGACTCCACGGAAGTCAAATTCGAAGAGCTTAAAAATGTCAAACTGGAAGAGGAGGATGAGGAGGAAGAGGAGGAACAAGAAGCAGCTGCCTTGGATCTTTCTGTGAATCCTGCCTCTATAGGAGGACGGCTTGTCTTCTCAGGTTCCAAAAAGAAATCATCTTCTAGCCTGGGCTCCGGTTCTTCACGGGATTCTATTTCTTCCGACTCAGAAACCGGTGAGCCTTTGGCCTGCCGAGCCCAAGGGCAGTCGGGAGTTCTCACCGTGCACAGCTATGCCAAAGGGGACGGCAGGGTCACCGTGGGAGAGCCTTGCACCAGGAAGAAGGGTGGTGCTACCGGAAGCGTCAGCGAGCGGGAGCTGGCAGAGGTATGGGCCCTGGACAGTGCTCGTGGGGGAGGAGCCGCCCTGGCAGGGGTCCTGTGGAGCAGAGGTCATCCGGGGGCTGGAGGGTGCTTCTGTGGGTGTCGAGGATGGCAAGGGGAGACCCCCAGAATGGACCTCCAATCTGCAGTGTCCAGCAGAAAGCCAGGTGGCCTGGGTCCCGTCCAGTTAGTTCTTGGCCGGGAATTCCTGTTCTCTTGCCCCTGGGTGAGTGGGACAGAGGACTGTGGCCTTAGTGACAGCCGCAGGTCCACAGCTATGTGGCCACCCTGGAGCCTCCTTGCCCTAGGGCATGAGGGTTACCGAGGAAGTGCTTGCAGTCCAGTGGTCATCTGTTTGGGGCGAGGTGGTCTTCCTTACTCTATAAAGTTCAAGATTTTTTCCTTACAAAATCTTTCTTTCCAGTATTTAGTTCTGAGAGCGAGAGAGTGCAAGTGGGGATGGGGGTGGTGTAGAGGGAGAGGGAGAGAGAATCCCAAGTGGGCTCTGCACTGTCAGCCTAGAGCCGCGATGCGATCCCATGACTATGAGATCATGACCTGAGCCGAAATCAAGAGTTGGACAGTCAACAGATTAAGCCACCCAGGCGTCCCCTAGATTTTCTTACAATCTCAACTGCCTTGTAGATGCTGGGAGGGATTCTCCCTCCGCTCCCCCCACGCGTTCATCTTCAAGTACAACACTGTTGACAGAGCATCCTCTCAGAGACTAGGATGAATTCCCAAAGCTGTAAATGTGCACGTTTGTTCAGGCTTCCTTCTAGAACATGCTGTCATCAAAAGCTGTTCTCTGTTTGGTGTAAAAAGGCTCTTGGTGGATCTGAGTGGGATACAGCAGAGTGGTGTTGAATGCAGCCAGACTCTTGCTTCCCAAGGGACCTGCTCTTACTCCCCAGCTTCACAGCTTATGTGGGTCAGGTTGCAGCCGCGAAGGGGGTGGAGGTGGGCGTGGGATGGGGTCAGTGGCAGATGGAGGTCCGTGCAGAAAGGTTTCATTTATTCCCCATTTCCTTACTTCGGTCCTTTAAAAGTTTTTATTATGAAATATTTTATTTTTATTTTTTTGTTAAAAAGTTTTTTTAATGTTTATTTATTTTTGAGAGAGAGACAAAGTGTAAGTAGGGGAGGGACAGAGAGAGAGAGAGAGCGAGACCCACAGAATCTGAAGCAGGCTCCAGGCTCTGAGCTGTCAGCACAGAGCCTGGCATGGGTCTCGAACCCATAAACCATGAGATCATGACCTGAGCCAAAGTCGACTGCTTAAGGGACTGAACCACCCAGGCGCCCCTATTATGAAACAAAGTATACAGATAGAATAACCATCACCAGTCGTTTAGTATACTCATTGTTGCTGAATGTTCACATTTGGCCTGTTGGCTTTGTCTCTTTTTGTCTGAAGCACTGACCCTGAGTGCATATTACAGTCCTTCTAGTTTTCCCAGGAGCCCCTTTGTGTGTTTGGTTTGTCCCTTGTCTTGACTACCCACATAACTCCTTTCTGCCTTCTCTCAGTCTCAGAGCTCAGTTTCTGTCTCTCTCCTTCCCCCTGTGTGTGTCCCTCCCTCCGTGGGGGTGGTGTGGGCGGACAGAAGCTGAGGGGCACATCTCCTCATGGCTTCCAGTAGCCACTGTCTGCTCTCAGGCAGCTTCTACAAGAGGCGGCTTTCCAGCTCGGACCCCAGAACCCCTCACAGTCCCCGTTGCCACGCCCAAGCCACTCTTCTTCACAAAGCTCCCCATCCTTGTTCATCCTGCTGTCACACTGCAGGTCACGCTGTCCTTGTGCAGCGTCCTCCTGACTTTCTTGTCTGCGATTGCACTCACAACCGCCAGAACAGCCGATGATAGCACGCGGTTACTACACGCAAGATACTTCATACACATCATGCAGACTCTGTGTTACTGCTCAATTAATCTGACCAAAGTCAAGGGGTGTGTGTGTGTGTGTGTGTGTGTGTGTGTGTGTGTGTGTGTGTGTGTGTGTGTGGTGGGAGGAGCCAACAAAGAACCCACCTTTTTTCCTCCCAAATTAGGAACTAGATAAAGGAACCATATAGATGTCAGGCATATGGAGCTCAGAATGTCACTTCATTGACAGTTAAAATGATTGAAGAGAGTGGCTTTAAACTAATGGCCAAATGGCTTTGCTGCTCCTTTACCCTCAGTGAGGCAGGTAGGCCTGGAGGATGCAGGCCTCTCATAGTGGCTGGACATTGCCCACTTGTCTTTCATGTGTTGTGGACACAGACCCCAGTGCACTCACTCTGCAAAAGGCAGATTCCAGCCGAGGGAAGCTCATTAACATCCAAGGGTTGGGGAGAAAAGCCTGGAAGCCCTCCATATGGAAACATGCTAGGAGAAGGAGGCTTCTCTGACATGCTTCTTATTCCTGCCCAAAAATCATTGAGTGCCTTCCTGGCTCCTTTTTATTTCTGTGTGGGCTTCTCAGCTGCAATCGGGTGGTAATGCCCTTCTCTGCGCCATCCCCACCCAACCCTCTGTCCCCACCCTCCCTGACGTGCTGCCATCTTTGAACTTGAAGATCTCTTAGCTGTTTTGCCCTTTTGCTCTACTCCCCCCTAATCACTTAGGTGTGCCTACTCTGGGCTGGGACTCTGCCTTCAAAGAGCTCATAGTCTCTCTGCGAGCAAATGAGGGTGCTCCTTAGGGATAAATCTTGTAGGCCAGGTGGAGGAGTTGGCAGCCCAGCCTGGGGTTGGGGTGCTGAGTTTGGTGGACTGCAGAGAAGCAGACATTGTAGCTAGGCCGAAGGTTTGCAGAGTATGCCTGCTGGCTGGGGTGAAATTGGGAAGGGAATCTGGGAGAGGGGTGTGTTCTGAGTGGTGATGGTAGCTCCTGCTGGGGTCAGAGCATTTGGGAAGCTGCCCTTGGTCTCAGACATGGTTCTGAGAGGAACTGGGGAGATGTTGCTGGAGGGTGCCAGGTCACAGTGGCCTTGCCTGTGTTCCGTGAAGTAGTTTGACTTAGGAAGGTTCACCACCATGTGTTTTCTAAAGTTTGTTTATTTTGAGAGACCTAGCACATGAGTGGGGGAGGGGCAGAGAGAGAGGGAGAGAGAATCCCAAGCACTGTCAGTGCAGAGCCCGATGTGTGACTCGAACCCATGAACCATGAGACCATGCATGACCTGAGCTGAAGAGCCAGGCACTTAACCGACTGAGTGACCCAGGCGCCTCCAGAATAAATTTTTTAAATGCACAAAGATGCATGTGGATGAACTAACCGGCAAGTGCTCCTCATCCTGGCCTGATGGTTGTCAGTTTGCTTTACTGGCCCTTCTGTCGTTTGAAGTATGTTAAAGCAAATCACAGGTATCATGTCATTTCTTCCCTACTCCGTGTTACCTCCAAACACCGAGGGTATTTCTGGAATCTCTGTGCCATTATTATGCCTAGAAAAATTAGAAAACTTCTTAGCATCTAATACTTAGTCCATATTCAGGCTTCCCCAGTTGTTAAACAATTGATTTTATAGTGGTTTGTTTGAATCAGGATTTAGTCTAGTCTCACAACTTTTTATTTTTATTTTTTTATTTATTTTTTATTTTTTATTTATTTTTTTAAATGTTTTTTTTATTTATTTCTAGGAGAGAGAGAGAGAGACAGCGTGAGCAGGGGAGGGTCAGCGAGATAGGGAGTCACAGACTGAAACAGGCTCCAGGCTCTGAGCTGGCAGTCAGCACAGAGCCCGACGCGGGGCTCGAACCCACGAACCGCGAGATCATGACCCAAGCGAAAGTCGGACGCTTAACCGACTAAGCCATCCAGGCGCCCCTATTTTTATTTTTTTTAATGTTTTTTATTTCTGAGAGAGAGAGAGAGAGAGAGAGACAGCGACAGCATGAGCAGGGGAGGGTCAGAGAGAGAGGGAGACACAGAATCTGAAACAGGTTCCAGGCTCTGAGCTAGCTGTCAGCACAGAGCCCAACGCGGGGCTCAAACCCATGAACCGTGAGATCATGACCTGAGCCAAAGTTGGCCGCCCAACCAACTGAGCCACCCAGGCGCCCTTCACGCCTTATGTTTATTATGTCTCTTAAATCCTTTCTTCTTCTCAGGTAGTGCTCCCCCCACTCCCTGATGTACCCAAGAAACCATGTCAGTTATTCTTTAAGTTGTCTCGCAAAGGGTTTTAAGCTCTGCACTGGTGTTTTGGAAGATTGCTTTGAAAATGGTATGAAGGTTTTGGGGCGGGAGAAGGAAGTAGGCAAAATTAGAAACAGCAGAGGCTCTCCTGAAGGTGGTATTATGGATGATTTTCACTTACATATATAAATTATTGGAACAAGTTTTATGATTACTGTGTATCAAGTATTGCTATTTTGGGAGGAAAGAAAGATTTGCAACGGGGAAATCAATTTGGAACCTGTTCCTTTGGTCTGAAAGAGAGGTGGTGTGCACCTGCCTGTGTAGTGGCCGCAGGGATGGGGAGCGGGAGGTGGACCTGAGAGCCACCAGGAGGGCAGGAGCGCAGGACTAGGGGCTGGCTGTGGGGTGGGTAAGGACTGACGAGTTATTGGATGGATAGGGTGCATTAGTGGAGAAACCAAGGGGTATTTGAATGTGGCTCGGGAGGTGAGTTCAGTTTTGGAGCATGCTGAGTGTGACCGGCATGTGATGGCCTGTGATGGGAGAGGTGTGTGCACAGGCGTAAAGCCCAGGAGGGGTCTGTGGGAGGCAGTCTCCAGCAGGGAATCGGTGGGCATGAAGAGCTCATCTCTGGAGTGGGAAGAACACCTCTCAGTTAGGGTGGAGGCAGAGGCTGGGGAAGAAGAGCTGCCTGAGGTTTTGGGGAACCAGGAGAGGGCCGTGTGTCCAGGCCCAGCTGAGGAGAAGGACTGAAGACCTGGGAGCAATGGCCAAGTGCGGTCGTGTTGTTGGAATTTACGTGGGTGAGGTGTGGGGACTGGATCCTGCAGGACCGAGCAGGAGGGAGCGTGTATGGCTCCAGCGCAGCTGGGCACAAGACGGGAGGGCTGCAGTTGGGTTGGGTTTTTTTTTTTTTTTAAACTTGTAATTAACTCCTTTTAATTTGTTATATTTATTTATCTTTAAAACATTGGGTTGATTTGTTTTTAATATATGTGAAAGATACGTAACGTCAGATCTGTCATTGTAACCATTGTTGGACGCTCAGCTCAGTGGCCTTACATGCGCTCTCCTTTGGTGTACAGCCGTCAGCGGGCTACAGGTCCCCCCTCCATGGGTGGGGGTACCAGGGAGTCATCCGCACAGGTCTCCTGCAGCAGTTCTCTGCTCATTGGAGCCCCAGCCCTCTTCCAGTCCCTGCTCCCAGAAACCTTCCAGCCGCCCACCTACTTTCCTTCCTCTTCAGAACACCTGCAGCACTTGGCCCCTTTTTAACAACTGTCTGTCTTGCTCTCGGCACAGTTGTCACGGGCTGCAGAAGGCAAACCAGGAGACAGGCCCTGTGCCCCATCAGCCTTGCTTCTTGAGGCGCCGGCACGGTGGTGGGGCTTGGCCCGTGAGCCTTCTGTAAATGCGGAAGGAATGCAGGGGAGTTCGTTGTAGTAGGAGGCTGACCTCAGAATGGATTGACTGGGTGGAGTCGGGGACTGACAGTCAAGGCTTAGGGTGGAAGCTGAACCACTTTGTCTATCCCTGGAGAGGTCTAGTGGTGTTGTATCTGTATTTGGAAACAGCTGGGTTTTGAAGAGCACCCTTGCGTCCCTCCTACCCCTACTTTAAGCATCCCCCACGGTGTAATTCAAGCCTCTTGCTGTTCAGTTTCCGTGCCACTCTATGTCAAGGGCCTTGGTAAGAGCACCCAGACCGACTGACTGCTGAAGCATCAAAAGCTTCAGGATTTTCGTGTACCTGCAGTCAGAGCTACCGTGCTGCGTCTGCTGTGACAGTTCTTGTTTTGGCTGCTTTGGAAAAGTGAGTTCCCAAAACAAGGAGGGCACGGTTCTTCTCTGTACAGAAGAAACCCCGTCAAGAACATTGACCTTGACCTCGGTGCGTGATGTTAGACGAGGCAGCAGAGGACTCAGGAGCCTGAGGTCTAGCCCTCCTGCAGGCAGGGCGCTGGGAGACCCTACCTGCTGTCCCGCTTCACCCTCACACAAGAGTCTTGGCGGGGCAGTGTTCAGTACGCCCACGCTAGTAGTGGGTTGCTCCTTGCCTGGGCTCACACGGCTAGTTGATAAACCGGGGTTTGGGCCCAGCTCTTCTTGTTACATTCTGACGGAATTAAGAAGTCGGAGCACATCTCAGGAAAAGGAAAAGGCGGTGCCGTGAGGAAGGCTGTGGGTGCCATGTAGCAGGAGGAGTGCTTTGTCCAGAAGATGAGAAAATGTGGAAGGATGCTTTACTATTTGAATAGACCTGAGTACTTTGGTCAGAGGTAACGTGATGGTAGTGGAAAAGGGCAGAGACTTGAGACTCACACACCAGATCCCCCTCTAGCTGGGTCATGAGCTCCTAGAGGCTAGGGGACGGTGTGTCCCCTGTGTCTGCACTGCCACGGCACCAGATGCAGTCTGCGGGTCCCATCGTTGGTCGTATGAAGCACCCAGAATCAGCAGGTGTGGATACAGGCGTCTTCCTTTCCCAGAGCTGCATTCTGGTGTTCTTGGGCTTGGCCCCTCTGCTTTCTACAGTACTTGGACTTAGAAAATGATTTGTCTCTGTCTCCTACCCCATACTCATATCCTATTGCTGCTTAAACAAGTTCCCACGAACTGGGAGTCTTAGAGACCATAGGGGGTTATCTTGCAGTTCCATAGTTCAGAAGTCTGACATGGGCCTCACTACATAGAAGTCAAGGTGTTGGCAGGGCTGCATATCTATCTTGTGGAGGCTCCAGACGGAGTCTCCTTGCCCTGCTCAGCTTCCTCAGGCTGCCCACATTCCTTGACCCGCAGCCTTTTTTTTTTTCATCTTCAAAAGCAGCCACGTCTGGCCAAATCTTGTTCACATTACGTCACTTGGACACCCAGCATTCTGCTTTCCTCTTCGTAATTATTTTTAAGTAGGTTTCACACCCAATGTGGAGTCCAGTTGTGGGACTTGAACTCACAACCCTGAGATCAAAACCTGAGCTGAGATCAGTAGTTGGATGCTTATCTGACCGAGCCACCCAGAGACACCTCTCCCTTGTTAAGTGCTTGTTTGATTACATTGGGTCCACCCAGATAATCTAAGATAATCTTGCTATTTTAAGTTTATCTGATTAGTATCCTTAATAGTCTTTTGTCATATCAACCTGATATTCACAGGGATTAGAATTGCACATCTTCGTTATTCTACCACACATCTTCGTATCTTTCCTTTCACAAGCTTCTCTCTCTGCCTATAAAACCATAACCCCCCGTCTCTTTCCTGAAATACAATTGTAGGAAATTCCCTTTTCAGGCTATGATCTCATTTCTTCCCTTAATCTTCTCAAGAAGAGTCTCTGAAGCATTCATTCCTTAGTTCCTTACTGTCTGCCTGCTGGAACTTCTCTCTCAGAGTCCTGACACCTCCCAGTTGCTGAGTCCTTTGGCCACTTCCTGCTCAGCTCTAATGTACCCTTTGGCAGCACCTCTTTCCCCCTGGGAAGCCCTCCCCTCCTTTCTGTATTCCTCCTACTCTCTGCCGCTGAATCTCCCTTTTTTCTGTTCTCCGCCTCCTGTCCCGGAAGGGCTTAGTCTCCATTCAGTTCATCTTCCACTGGTAATGTCTTCCACTCCCACGATATCAGTTCTGAACCTGATGCAGAGGATCCCCGAATCTACAGCTCTTGCTCAGACTTGCCTTTTATTTTTAAGTGTTTATTTTCAGAGAGAGAGAGAGAGAGAGAGAGACAGAGCACGCACGCGATAGCACCTGCCCACACATACATGAGTGTGGGAGGGGCAGAGAAGTGGGGGGAGAGAATCCGAAGCAGGCTCCATGCTGTCAGTGCAGAGCCTGTCTCTGGGCTCAAGGATCCCTGAGATCATGACCTGTGCTGAAATCAACACTTGGATGCTTCACTGACCCAGCCATCTAGGTGCCCCATGCTCAGACTTGTTTTCTGAACCCTTAGGCTGAATTTCTGTGGCTGAGTTTCTCTTGTGGGTATTTTGACAGAAATGGGGTCGGTGTACTGTGCACCGCCTGTTTAAGGAGAGTCCTGTTAAGTCTCTCCTGCCTTGGTGATCTGGGCTGGAAATCCCATCATTTCTGCTCCCTTTATTTGTCCTCTTTTTACTTCCTGGTCCCTGCCACCACCACATCCCAGATTTAGGCCTGTTCATCTAGGTGGTCTTCAAAGGGGGGAAGTGCAACAAGATTATTGGGGTGCAGAAATAAAATGATGGAACTTTATTTTTTTAATTTTATTTTTTTATTAAAAGTTTTTTCAACATTTATTTACCTTAGAGAGAGACAGTGCGAGCCGGGGAGGGGTAGAGGGAAAGAGGGAGACACAGAATCAGAAGCAGGCTCCGGGCTCTGAGCTGTCAGCACAGAACCTGACTTGGGGCTCAAACTCCCGAACTGTGAAATCATGACCTGAGCTGAAGTTGGCGCTTAACTGACTGGACCCCCCCCAGCGCCCCTCAGTAAATATGTATTGAATGAATGGGTCAATGGACGCTGAAACTTGTTTAAATTTATGTTGGGAAGAGCAGACTCTCTTCTCCCTGGACCCGGCCTGCTCAGAATTTGGTTTTTCTTGGCATTCCAACTGTGGGTTCGGTGCAGTGGCACGTGGAGCCTGTGGGCCCAGCGTGACTTCTCCGAAGTGGCCCTGCAGCGCCGCCACTTCTTCCTAGTGCTCCTGACGGGTTGGTCTTTGTCACAGTTGCAGAGTAGCCCTCTTCCAGGCCTTGTTTTCTTGCTTAATGGGTTTTGCTAACTCCATGGTTCCTAAAGGCAGGATGACCAAGTTTTTAAAAGTTTTTATTTTAATCACCCAGTGCTCGTTATGGTGCCCTCCATAGTCCTGATCCCCTAGTCCCCCTATCCCTCCACCTACCTTCCCTCTGGTAACCATCAGTTTGTTCTCTATAGTTAAGAGTCTATTTCTTGGTTTCTTTCTTATTTCCCTTTGCTTGTTTGTTTTGTTTCTTAAATTCTACATGTGAGTGAAATCATATGGTATTTGTCTTTCTTCTACTGACTTATGTCACTTAGCATTATATTCTCTAGCTGCATCCGTTGTTGCAAATGGCACAGTTTAATTCTTCTTCCTTTATTTAAAGGTTTATTTATTTTGATAGACTGCGAGTGCGGGAGGGACAGAGAGGGGGAGAGAGAGAATCTCAAGCAGGTCCCATGCTGTCAGTGCAGGCTTGAACCCATGAAGCTGTGAGATGATGACCTGGGCCAAAACCAAGAGTCAGACACTTAATTGACAGAGCCATCCAGGCACCCCAAGATTTCATTCTTTTTTATGGCTGAATAATACTCCGTTGTATATATATACCACTTCTTTATCCATTCACCAATAAACGGACACTTGGGCTGATTTGATAATTTGACTATTATAAGTAATGCTACTATAAACAGAGGGTGCATGTATCCCTTTGAGTTAGTATTTTATATTCTTTGGGTAAATACCTAGTAATGGATTGTAGGATAAGTTACATTTTTTACTTTTTGAGGAACCTCTGCACTGTTTTCCAGAGGAGCTGCACCAGTTTGCATTCCCACCAACAGTGCACTAGGACTTCTTTTACTCCATATCCTCGCCAACACCTGTTCCTTGTGTTGTTGAGTTTAGCCTTCTGACAGGTGTGAAGTGATCTCTCATTATAGTGTTGATTTGCATTTTCATGATGATGAGGAGTGGTGATGAGCACCTTTTCATGTGTCTTTTGGCCATTTGGGTGTTTCTGGAAAAACGTCTGCTCATGTCTTTTGCCCTTTTATTTTTTTATTTTAGAGAGAGAGCACGTGGATGCAAGTGGGGGAGAGGTTTAGAGGGACAGAGGGAGAGAATCTCAAGCAGGTTCCACACTAAGCACGGAGCCCAACATAGAGCCCAGTTGTGGGGCTCTATCCCCTGACCCTGGAATCATGACTTGAGCTGAAATCAAGAGTTGGGGATGTTCAGTCGACTGAGCCACCTTGGTGTCCCTGCCCATTTTTAATTGGATTATTTGCTTTTTGAGTGTTGAATTGTATAAGTTCTTTATATATTTTGGATACTAACCCTTAATCAGGTATGTCATTTGCAAATATTTTCCCCCATTCCGCAGGTTGCCTTTTAGTTTTGTTGATTTTTTTTTTTCTTTGCTGTTCAAAAGCTTTTTATTTTGATGTAGTCCCAAAATGTACTTTTGCTTTTGTTTCCCTTGCCTCAGGAGACCTCTAGGAAAAAGTTGCTATGGCCAGTGTCAGAGAAATTACTTTCTGTTCTACACTCCAGGATTTTTATGGTTTCAGGTCTCACATTTAGATTTTTAGTCCACCTCAAAGTTACTTCTGTGTATAGTGTGAGAAGGTGGTCCAGTTTCATTCTTCTACATGTTGCTGTCCAGTTTTCCTACTATGCATTTGTGGTTTTATTTCTGGATTTTCCGTTCCATTGATGTATGTGTCTATTTTTGTGCTACTATCATACTGTTTTGATTACTGTGGCTTTACAGTGTAACTTGAAATCCAGAATTGTGATGCTTTCGGCTTTTTTTTTTTTTTATATTAATGTTTATTCATTTTGAGAGTGAGCATGGGAACATGCAGAGCTCAGCACGGGGCTTGATTCCACAAACTGAGATCATGACCTGAGCCAAAACCAAGAGCAGGAAACTCAACCAACTGAACCACCCAGACACCTTTGATTTTTAATTTTTTTTTAAAGTTTATTTATTTTTGAGAAAGTGGGTGTGCGTGTGTGAGGAAGGGCAGAGAGAAAGAGGGAGGCAGGATCTGAATTCAGCACGCTCCTCGCTGATAGCAGAGAGCCTGATGTGGGGCTCAAACTCAACTAATCTTGAGATCATGACCTAAGCCGAAGTCAGGCATTTAACCCACTGAGCCACCCAGGCGCTCCCCTGCTTTTGTTTTTCAAGATTGCTTTGGCTCTTTGATGTTTTTTGTGGGTTCATACAGATTTTAGGGTTGTTCTAGTTCTATGAAATATACTGTTGGTAATTTGATAGGAATTGCATTAAACGTGTTTATTCCTTTGGGTAGTATAAACATTTTAACAATATTTGTTCTTCCAGTCCGTGACCATGGTACGTCTTCATTTCTTTCATTATTGTTTTCTAGTTTCTAGAATACAGTGTTTGATCTCTTTGTTTAGGTTTATTCCTGGACATCTTATTATTTTTGGTGGAATTGTAAATGGGATTGTTTTCTTAATTTCTCTTTTTATTACTTCATTATTGTTGTATAGAAGTGCAAGATTTCTGTAGATTGATGTATCCTGTGACCTTACTGAATTTGTTTATTCTAGCAGTTTTTCGGGGGAGTCCTGGGTTTTCTATATAGAGAATCATGTTATCTGAAAATAGTCAGAGTTTAACTTCTTACTGATTTGGATGCCTTTTATTCCTTTTTCTTGTCTGATTGCTGTGGCTAGGACTTCGGTTCTATGTTGAATGAAGTGGTGAGAGTGGATACCCTTGCCTTGTTCCTGATCTTAGGGGAAAGGCTCTCAGTTTTTCCCCATTGAGTATGATCTTTGCTGTGGGTTTTTCCACATATGGCCATTATTATGTTGAAGTATGTTCCCTACAAACTTACTTTGTTGGGGTTTTTTATCATGCATGCTTGTCATACTTTGTCAAATGCTTTATCTGAGAGGATGACAAGTTTCAGATACACTGACCAGAAAGCATTTCACGTGGTATTATTACTGCAACAGTCTTGCACATCTTAAACCTAATTGCATTTGATCTGATACTGTGTAAACACAGTATTAATTCTGTCAACTTTTGCAGCTACGCTAGAGTTTTAGATGCTCACTCTGTCCTGTCTGATGAGGAAACTAACTGAGGAATGAATAGTGCCAGCCAGAGCTGAGGGCCTGACAGGGCATAAGGAGAAGCTGGCCTCTTTTACCTTACCGGGTCAGCTGCTCATCAGCCCTTTGATGTCCTCTAGCTTTCAGGTCTGATGGCCCAGCTGCCTGGCTCTTTGTAACAGGTGCTGCTGGCATTCCGGTCCAAGAAGAGGGGCACCTCGTGTCTCTGGGGCTCTCAGAGACACAGCCTCATGACAGTGAGCTTAAGAGAGGGGCGTGGCTCTCTTGTAGAGTGTGTTTATTTTTGGTACATTTGTTTCAGGCATGCTTCTGAGAACAGGACCTACACTTGTTAGGTACATTTTTTTTTTGCTCCGAAATGTTTACATAGTCCTAGTTTAGATTGGTTTGCATGGTACTGTCATTTTGGCGTTTCCTACGACAGATGTTTTCTGGGTTTGGTTTTATATTTGTGGCTCTGTGCCTGTCTTTTCCCTTGGTTTTTCATTGTAAGACTAACTTCTGCTGTGCCCCTAAGTGGAGTCAAGACCAATTTGATTTCCTCTTCTGGTTTGCCCAGGCGGCTGATGAATACATGTTTTCCCTGGAGGAGAATAAGAAGTCCAAGGGTCGTCGTCAGCCCTTAAGCAAGCTCCCACGCCATCACCCGCTGGTGTTGCAGGATTGCATCAGTGATGATGGTAAGTGTTTACTCTCTTTACCAGGAAGGGGAAGGGAGCTCCCCACCGTTAGCATTTTGACAGGACATGGGAGGCGGGGCTGAGCACCAGGGGTGGGTCTGTGGCTTAGCTATTCTCCCAGATACTCCACACAGAGGGGGCAGGATCTCCTTTGATGCTTAATTTATGATCAGATTTCTCTATATGTGTGTCTTGGAATATGCCTAATACACGGTGATCGCATGCAGGTTCTTCTCTTTCTTTACTAGGAGGTAAAGTAAGGAGGCTGATTTTTCTGGATAGCAATTCTGTCAATGATGCCAAGCCCAGTGCTGAATGTGTAGCTACAAAGATAACTCAGATATGTCCGTGCCCTCAGAAAGCTCAGAAGGTAGTGGGGCAAACTGACAGGTAAACAGATCTAAAGAGACAAGATGTTCATCTAGGCAGAGGGGAGCTGGAGGATAGATTCAGAGGAAGCAACTCAGTGAAAGGGCCGGGCCAAGGTGTGGGGCGGGTAGACGTGAGGCGGGGGGTTGCTCAAGAGGGAGGCCTTTTTCTGTTGGGTCTTCAGGAGCCTTTGACATGGTTTGGTGGCCAGATTTATGTTAGATGCATTACTCCTAGTGCCTGCATTTGAGAGTGGCTTTGAGGGCAACAGACAGGCTTTTGCCATGGCCTCTGAGAGCTGGGGGAGGGTCTGAAGCAGGGGATAGTGGTAGGGCTTGGGGAGGGATGTAGGGAAGGTGTTGGGAGGATACAGTCGGCTGCATTTGGGGGTTGGATGTAGAACTGTGAGCTTGGTAGGGACTTGGAGAAGCCTGAGTTCAGTGCCTCCCTGACTTCTGCTTTTGGTTGGGTTTGGTTGTTCAGTATCTGGAGGCTGTAAACTTGGGCTGAGCAGAGGTGGTGTTTGGTGGTGATATTGGGGTACATGAGGCCACTGGTGGGGGAGACACAGAGAGAGGTGAGCACAGGTGGTATTTAATACCTTTTTAAAAAATTTATTGAAGGGGCACCTGAGTGGCTCACTCAGTTGAGTGTCTGACTTCGGCTCAGGTCATGATCTGGGTTCGTGAGTTTGAGCCCTGCATGGGGTTCTCTGCTGTCAGCGAGGAGCCTGCTTGGGATCCTCTGGCCCCCTCTCACTGCCCCTACCCCGCTCACATATGCTCTCAAAAATTAATAAACATTGGGGTGCCTGGGTGGCTCAGTCGGTTGAGTGTCTGACTTCGGCTCAGGTCGTGATCTCACGGTTCATGGGTTCGAGCCCCGCATCGGGCTCTGTGCTGACAGCCAGCTCAGAGCCTGGAGCCTGCTCCAGATTCTGTGTCTCCCTCTCTCTCTCTGACCCTCCCCTGCTCATGCTCTCTCTCTCTCTCTCAGAAATAAATTAAAAAAACATTAAAAAATAAAAAAAACCCACGAAAAATTAATAAACATTAAAAAAAATGTATTGAAATTTATTTTCATTGAAGGGTACCTGACACGCTGTTACATTACTTCCAGGTGGACAACATAGTGATTCGGCAACTCTGCCTTTCCCTGTGTTCCCCACGAGTGTAGCTGCCATCTGTTTGCTACACTGAGTGTACATGTGTGAGGCCTCTGATGAGGGCAGAGACGGGGGTGGGAAGACAGGAAGAGGAGTCTGGGAAGGAGACGGAAGAATAGACAGGGATGTGGAGCAGGACGGGAACTGTGTGTGTTGCTGGCGCTCAGGGACTTGTTGCCATCAGTGCAGTGAGATCAGGAACATGATCGCGGGTGAGTCTCTGGCGGGTCCCTTGTCACTCTTGACTGATGCCCGGGCCCTTCCCTGCCCCGTCCTTCCTGACACCGGTGGCTGGGTGGGAAGATCTGGAGTTATACCAGCCCCTCTGCTCCGTAAGCAAGCCCATGTTCCCTTTCTGATCTGATGCCAGTGCCCATCTCTACTGTTGTCCTTGGTAGAAGGATCGAGATATGCTGGGTGAGGAAAGTCTCTTGAGATTGAAAGTCTCTTGAGTCCAAAGTAGGCCAGACCTTGAGTCAGAGTCTTAGGAAGTCCTCTTCCTCTGGCCCAGGTGGGGCTTGGGTTCTCGGAGTAGCAACAGCCTGGCTTCAGGATTCCTGCCCCACCCCCCCTTACTCTCCAGGCCTCTGAAGGCTCTAAATATAGATTGTAGAAAATTGGAAAAGGAAAGTTATAAATAGGACAATAAAAGTATCCTGCAAAGGTGACCACTTGCATGTTTTAATGTGTTAATCTTCCTGACTTTTCTAGTCAGATGTTGGAGTATATCCATGTATGCCTTTTGATAATAATGTAATTGAGATCATACTATACAGGCTGCCCAACTTTTTATGATAAATTTCAAACGTGGAAAACACTGCACGCCTCCTGTATTCGACAGCTGCTACCACGTTGCTGGGGGTGCGCTCTCCACACGCGCTGTTGATGAACTTGCTGCACTGGCACTTGTGGTCTCGTCTGAGGGCGAGTTGCAGTCCTCTAGTCACTTGAAGTGCACCACGAGGTGCCTTCCTAAGGCTTCTGTCCTGTGCAGACACTGACCACACCTGGGGAAATCGGCACTATTGCATAATATTGTCCCATCGTCAGTCCATATTCATTTTTCCCCACTTGTTCCCAGAATGTGTTTCTAGCTTTTAGTTCTTTAAACCTATAAACCAAACCGGGGTCACTCATTTCAAAGTTTTGTATCTTTAGTCTCTTTTAGTCTAGCATGCACCCCCCGCCCCCATCAAATTTTTTTTCAATTGAGGCATAAAATAGTGAAATGAACACATCTGTAGGTCTCCATGAAGTCTTATGTATATAAACTGTAAAATTCCTGCTATTTTCACTGTGTTCATAAGTGAAGTGATTTTTGGCCCCCTGTGGTTTTGAAAAGAGCAGACATCACTATGTTAATTTTCCTATACTGATTGGGTAGCTGTTTCTGTTTCTTCTAGTCCATCTTGACCACTCTTGATCTGGTTAGGATAAGGAAAATACCTGCTTTGGCTTGGCACCATCGTTCCTGCCAGGATCTGGCCATGCCTGTAGGAGTTGGTTTTAATTGTCTGCAGCGGCCTCCGTACGTTACGGTACACTTCACCGAGGTCACACATGAGGCTGCTTCCGGGTCTCATTAGATTAAACATGACTGTGAAGGCAGAGTAGATAACTGTTTATCTGCACTGAGCCAGAGTTGCCAGAAATGAACAAGTAAATAGTGGAGTGTCGCATGGGCTTCTCTGCAGAAGTCTCTAGGGCCTCTTCAGAACAGCTCTGCTCTGATGAAGCAAGATCATCTGAGGGGTTGTAGCTGGGGTTTCCTGATGGCCACACATAGCTAGATGCCAGGCATGGGGTGTCCCATGTGGCGGGGCTGGCACGGAGCTGGTCTGTAAGGTGCTCCGCATCCATCCTTGGGCCGTTTTAGGACTCCCTTGTTAAAGAACATCCCTCGTTAAAGTTAAATATAACTTCTTATATTTCCCTCACTTGGGAGGATTTTAAGAAAGGATCTGGATCTGTTCATTTTGTTATTTTTTGCTCCTTCTATCAAAGATGGCCCTCATTCACTCATAATCCTAGAGGTAAGGTGTTTTCCTACCTCCTTGACCTTGTTTCCATTGGGATTGATTGGGCTGTGCCCTTCTACCGATTTAGGGGGAACTGGAAGGTGTGCACCTTTATCGCTTCCATCTTGTTTTGTGAGCGTAGGTTTTTGTTTCCATTCAGCAGCATTGTCCCTTCCAGGAAGGTGGCACCCAGAGGGGATTTCCCTTCGTCTGCAGTGCTGGTGAATCCTATGCTTTGCTATTTGGAGTAACGAATAGATACAAATTTGTCATCTAGACCAGAGGTCTGCAGAGGCCCTACACTTTCTGTCACATATTCTGCTTTCTTTCCCTCAGTCCTTTGAAAATGTAAAAACATGGGCACCTGGGTGGCTCATTTAATGGTTAAGCGTCCGACTTTGGCTTGGGTCATGATCTTGAGGTTTGTGAGTTCAAGCCCTACATTGGCTCTCTGCCATCAGCACAGAGCCCGCTTCAGATCCTCTGTCCCCTCGTCTCTACCCCTCCCCTGCTCGTTCTGTCTCTCTCAAAATAAATAAAGTAAAAAAAAAATGTAAAAACAATTTTTTTGTTTTTACATTTTTAAGAGCTCCTCAAGTGGAGTGCATTTGGCCTGTGGGCCACTGTGTGTTAGGCCTTGGTCTAGACTCAAGGTGTTATATCTTTTGGCTGGGAAAGAGGGTTTGTCTTGGACACACTCTGCCTTCCTCTGAGGCAGAGCCAGGATGGTTGGGGATCCCTGTCCAGAAAAGGCAGATATCCCACTGACCTTTCCAGAGGGACCTGGAAAGTTCTGACCAAGGCACATGATGTAAAAATTATTAAGCTCTTGCTGTTTCCTTGTTATTTATTTATTTTTTTTCTTGTTTCCCTTCAGTGTAACTAAAGAGAAAACTCTTTAAGGACTCAACATGCTGACATATTGGAGGCAGCAAGTAATGTGGCTACTGGCAAGACCCCAGTGTACTGTGCTGCCCTCGGGCACAAGGGTTGAATGCTGGCAGTTGTTAGGGGAGAGGAGAGCAGGCTGAACTCCTGGTGCAAGAAGTTTTGCCAGAGAGGGGGCTACAGACAGGACTGTGCAAATTCATCCAAGTATTGAAAGAGCCTATTGACAATCATTTCTGCCCTTTGCCTCTGTGACCTGTAGGATCTTGGGTGTAGGCCAGACCTGAGACTGAAAGTCTGGGCTGAGCTCATCCGCTTTCTAGGCAGAGCTACAGATGTACAGGGCTGGTGCTGACTCACGTTCTGCTTTCCGCTCTAGAGTCCTCTGAACAGCTGACCCCTGAGGAGGAGGCTGAGGAGACAGAGGCCTGGGCCAAGCCCCTGAGCCAACTGTGGCAGAACCGACCCCTGAACTTTGAGGCCGAAAAGGAATTCAATGAGACCATGGCCCAGCAGGCCCCTCACTGCGCTGTCTGTATGATCTTTCAGACCTACCATCAGGTAAGTCCACTTTGTCCTTTCTGTTTACCTGGGACCAGCAGTCCAGAGGGAGGCGAGGTTTAATTGTGGGGACGTAGCTTGTCACTGGTTGTCTTGGGAAAGAAAAGTGCGTTCTTCTAGTGTCCGGTGCCCCATTGGAGTGCTGGCCAGCCTTCTCCAGGCAGATAATCTAGCAATATGGCTTTTCCCTTGAGAGCAGTTTGCAGAAGGGCTGGAGTGTGGCTTAGCCTTGACTTGGTAGGATTCCCTGCACACTGTGACACTCAACATTGTTTACAGAGGAATCTTGCTCATCTGTTACTATTCTAGGCCATGATGATTCCTTCCAGGTGGTTTTTCATCCTGGCCAGTCTGGAGCACTGTGCCTGCGTTTTTGGACAGTCTGCCAGATTCTCCGGTGTTGTGTCTTCCTTTCTCATTGCCACTGTGGGTACTGGCAGCAGTCAGAAGGCACTAGGGGAGGGTCTGTGGGAGGTAGATGAGGGGGAAGCACTGGAGCCAAGCTTGTCTGTGCCCCTCCCGCTCCTTGGGCATTTGATGGCAGTCTTTGGGTTCAGCTCTGGGAGGTCAGAAGTGCATCTGCACTGGTGTGCGCCAGGTGAGCAGCTCAGGCTCACCTGGGATCTGCACAGGGTGGCATGTGGCTAACCAGTCCTCTGTTGGTTAAGGTGGCATGGCTACACTGAGCCTGGTATGGCCACAGGTTCACGCTTGCCAGAGAATGGAACCTCAGACCAACGAACTTTGGATTAGTCACTCGGTGCTTCTTTCCATTGACTGATGAAAAAGCAAAACTGAAGAACTGTATGTACCCTTGGCCTGTGAGACAAGTGGACAGACTGGGTGCGCTCTCAGGTCCACTGAGTGGGCCTCTGGATTTCAGGAGGGCCACATGCTTAGCGGTGACATGTTTTGGGCCCTGTCTTCGAAATGGTGGTGATGGTGCCTTCCATAGATAAGAGCCAGCAAGTGTTTACAGTCAGGGTATTTGCCAAGGAAGTATGTGGATGTTCTTTCTGGACATTCTCTCTGGAGGGACCTGAGCCAGGAATCACAGGTGGGCCTCCAGCCATGTGGCGGTGCTGCTGCTCAGATGACATGCTGCCATGAGTCCCCCTAGGGGGGATTCCATGCTGGTCCATTGGGAGCAGCTGCTCTAGGTCCTCTCCCTGGGTAGCGGCCACTGTGCGGTGCAGCGCATGAGGGAGCCCACAAGAGCAGCCTCGCTAACGTCTCAGTGCATTTTATTACTGCTTGGTTTGGGAAGATTGAAATCCCAGTTGTCTGTTACCTTGCTCCCTTTCCTCAGTTGTCCCCAGGGGCCTTTGTTTGATGCCTCTGTGAGAAATTGAATTGGAGTCATTAGAGGTAACTTCATTTAGCAGCTCTGGGATAATGGCTGTGCACCCGGGAGCCTTAGCCTGAGTCCTTCTGGGAAGAGAGGCAGCTTTCTGCTGACAGAGCAGGTGGAAGCTGAGAAACAGGCACATGGTCACAGAATCATGCATTTGCTGTCTCTCCTTAGGTGGAGTTTGGGGGCCTGAGTCAGAGCTGTGGAAATACTCCAGATTTAGCCCCCCAGAAGCAGAGGACCAAGCCATTGATTCCTGAAATGTGTTTCACCTCGACTGGCTGCAGCACGGACATCAACCTTTCTACCCCTTACCTTGAGGAGGACGGCACCAGCCTTCTGGTTTCCTGCAAGAAGTGCAGTGTCCGGGTCCACGCCAGTGAGTGCCCTTGCCTTTTGTCTGTGTCCTGACCTGGCGGTGCCTGAGCCTTCTCACTGCAAGTCTTGCCCCATGTTGGCCTCCCCCCAGCCTCCCAGTGGCCTCCCCAGGTCCCGAGGGCAAAGATTGCTTTTGTGTTTTTGGGGAGTTTGCCACTCATGGAGTTGGGAGTTTCACTGACTTTGGGGTCCATGCTTGTACAGTCAGCCTTGTGCTGTGGTCTGGGCTGTAGAAGGGAATGGTCCCTGTTGCTCCCTAGGTGTTTATACCAGTGCATCTATAGTCTCTTATTTCTTGAGATTTTGGGCCATACTGTATGGGTGAACCCTGGGGATCCTGACTCTAGAAGTCAGGGGTCTTTCTCTAAGATTTGGTCGCAGCTTTGAGACTCATGGTATATGAGGAAGAGTCACAAGTCTACATTCTGACTCTAGCCTCTGGTTTTAATTTACTCACCTTGGTGTCCTTGGTAGGTTGCTATGGAGTACCCCCTGCAAAGGCTTCTGAAGACTGGATGTGTTCTCGGTGTTCCGCCAATGCCCTGGAGGAGGTGAGTGTGTCCACAGTGCTGCTGTCTTCCCCACCCCGGGACTTAGGATTTGCTCAGAGCCAGGCTTTTTCATGTGGACTTTCTGTCCCCAGCAGTCTGGACAGGGCCTGGTACACAGTGATGTCAGAGTGCGTCTTGTCAGAATAAATCCCCCCAGGACCGTGGCTGCTGCCCGGCTGTGGCAGGGCCTAAATGGAGTCTGGAATCTGCATTTGCTACATTGTGTCCAGACCAAGTAGAGGTCCTCTGGTGGACAAGCTTTAAAGAATGCACTGGGTTGGGCCATCCAAAGGGGGCTCAGATGGTTCATTTTGCAGCTTAGTCTTCATCACTCCCTGCCCCGGAACCTAGCAGTACCCATGCAGGAGGCAGAGTCCTGTAGCGCCTCTAGGTTGAGCAGGATGTCATTAGTTACAGTTGTTAGCAGTCACAGTGAAAAGGATTATGTTAAGTCAAGCGACTACTTGGTGTACTTTAGCCCCGGGTGGTCTCCCTGTCTTCCTGTAGGGGAGTCCTGCTTACATGGGCTGCGTAGGCGAGGCCCCACCTGCTGTTAAGCCACTTTCTTATGTGGAGGTTCCAGTTACCCAAAGGAGGCCAAGGAGAGAGCAGATTGGATATTAATGACTTGGTGGTAATCATCCTTCCTTCCTCCCCCTCCCTTCCTGGCAGGACTGCTGTTTGTGCTCATTACGAGGGGGAGCCCTCCAGAGAGCCAATGATGACAGGTGAGTTTCTGAGCAGTGGCTTGGGATGCTCGGTTCTGGGGCAGAGGCACCGGGACGGCAGTGGCTGTTCATCAGAGTGACCGAGGAGGGCTGGGGAAGCACCTTGCAGGGGGTGGAATAGCATCTCCAAGGCCAATTTTAAAAGTGAGGTGCCACGGGGAGCCCAGCAGCCCTCGACCTTTCCAACTCTAGCTTCCCCTCCAAGGCATGGATATAAGTGATGTCCTCCTTGCGGGAGAGCTAAGTCAGACTCACGAGGGTGTAGAGATCCTGTGCAGGAGATGCAGAGGCCCTGGGCCGGCAGCGAGGGCCATTCCCTTGTTGCAGCCGGGCGGGTGCAGAGCTGGCTGCAGCTGTGGGCTCCTGAGCACGCACTGTCTGGCTCACGGAGCGAGCGTGTGTGTCCTCGGGGAGGAGGGTGGGATGATGACAGCTCAGCCTCACCTTCCTGCTGTGGAGTCAAGTCTATGGAAGTCTGGGTGTAGTAGCTGTCAGACTGCTCATTTTCACCGAGCTGACTCCTTGTGCCTGGTCTTTGCTTACTTGTTCTGAGGTAGAAATGTGAGGTGAATGAGGTTTTTGCCCTGGAGAAGCTGGCTGTCTAGAGGGTAGTACCCATGGTCAGCAGGCAGCCAGTGGCTAGTATCCTGCCTCTGGCTCATGTCCTGTTGGAATCAGAGCCTCCTACGGCACAAGACCCCCCTTCATGCTGTTCCACACAGACCCCTCTTCTGCTTGCTGCTTCCAACCTTTAAAGGCACTTGCGGCCATGACTTGAGGTCATCGGGTTCCTCACAGTTGCGAAAGAGCGCTGTTAAAGTTCTTCCTTACTTTGAGTGCAAACAGCTCTGCTTGAGCCTCCCACCTTAACCACACAATTCGAGTTCGGCCCTGTGGGGCCACACCAGACAGATCTGTTCCCACTCGCATAAGAGCCCCGCCAGGACCGCAGACACCTTCTGTGTGGGCCCTGTCCTGTCCATCGTAGGTTTTCACCTGGCCTCACATTAAGAGCTTTCAGCATCTTAATTGTTCTCGTCATGGTGCGTGTCAGTTTCTCAAAATGCCTGGAACTTTAATTCTCTAAGGATGTCCACTGAACAGACCTGTCAGAACAAGTAGGGCTTGGACCAGACCTTAGTGAGTGTGCAGTGGATGAAGGGAGAGTCAGGGGTCATCTCAGCCCCCAGGAAAGGTTGGGAGGAGGCTCAGAGGGCAAAACTATGGCTATGGGCAGACGGGGCACAGATGGAGACATCTGAGGAAGCACCCAACTCCTGTGGTAAAAGAGGTCTGTGTAGGACTCTCTCATTTCTTCTCACTCCCTGAAGCCTACTCCACTCCATTAGGTCTGGTTCTGCTTATTTTGCAACAGATTGTGAATGAGTTAGTGGTGTACGAAGCACAACCCTGTGCTGACCCAGGGCGGTGTGGTGGGGGCCTATTTTCGTACTCAGTGTGGAGACACTTTTGGTTCCTTCCTTGCTGGGTCCTGGGACCTTGCAGGTGGAAGTGAGTGGCTATGTTGGGTTGGAGAGGAAGCACTATCAGCAGGCCCAACCAGTCTTGGATCATTAGAGTTGATGAAGCAAGAGGGCCTTGGAGCCAGAGGTGACTGAGGTAGACTTTGCCTTTTGGCAGGTGGGTCCATGTCTCATGTGCTGTGGCAATTTTGGAAGCAAGGTTTGTCAACATTGCCGAAAGAAGTCCAGTGGACGTGAGCAAAATTCCCCTGCCCCGCTTCAAACTGGTAAGGAAGAGGAGATGGGCGTGGAGACACTACATCGTTGCCCTATTAGAAGTTTCTGGGTGGAGGAGAACATAACGTGCTCCGTGTGGCCCAGTGGTCATCATTGACCCTTGGGTTGGGTCAGGGCTTGTGAGCCACCAAATGTTAGAAGAGGACATGTATCCTCAGACAAGAGGTTAAGAAAGGTGTGTGTATGCTCTTGTTTGGGGGAAGAAGAGTGGCTCTTGCTCATGGGGCTCTGTGTGTTCAGGACACGGCACCGTTAGCTCCTGGAGTCAGCGGCTTGCTTCCCCTGTGTCCTAGAAATGTGTCTTCTGTAAGAAGCGGAGGAAAAGAACAGCTGGCTGCTGTGTGCAGTGCTCCCACGGCCGCTGTCCGACTGCCTTCCACGTGAGCTGCGCCCAGGCTGCTGGGGTGATGATGCAGCCGGACGATTGGCCTTTCGTCGTCTTCATTACCTGCTTTCGGCACAAGATTCCTAATTTGGAGGTGAGGGAAGGTACCGTTCTAGAATCCTCTTGACCGATCATCTTCTCTGCAGGCCGTCCATTTACTGTGTCAGCACGTATTTTCTCCAGCCTTCTGCTTTATGGAGGCTGCTAATAAGCAGGGATTCACAGGTGGCCCCCGAGCATCTCCGTTGCCTGCCTTGTACTTCCTAATCCAGCGGCACCAAATTGCTTGTGGTTGATTCTTTGTGATTATGTCTACTTGTTTGTCGCTTCTTGAGGGACCCTGTTATTAACATGAGTGTCCCTGTCACCTACCACCGTGTCCTGGGGCAGAGCAGAAGCTATGTAGGTGTTGCCAACTGATGGAGAGAGCTTCAAACAGTTAACCATCAGTACCGTACAGTAGGGATTTTTGTGCTTCTCTAAATAGTGAAGCTTGGAGAATATTACATGTCATCTTAATGAGACAAGTTATGAAGGGGTTTGGGTGGAAGGTGGCATTTGACGTGGGACTTTGGGCACCTGGGTGGCTCAGTTGGTTAAGCAACTTCAGCTCTGGTTGTGATATCACAGTTTGTGAGTTCGAGCCCCACATCAGGCTCTGTGCTGACAGACAGCTCAGGTTATGGAAGCTTCTTCCAGTTCTGTGTCTCCCTCTCTCTATGCCCCTCCCTTGTACACAAACACACTCGTGCGCTCGCTCTCTCGCTCTCTCGCTCTCTCTCTCAAAAATAAGTAAATATTGAAGTGGGACTTAAACAGTAAGTTGGAGTTGTGAGAGGGAAGGTGTTCATGGCTTCAGAAGCAGAATGAGGGGCACCTGAGTCGCTCAGTTGGTTACGAGTCCATCTCTTGATTTCAGCCCAAGTCATGACATCCTAGTTCATGAGATCGAGCCCTGCATTGGGCTCCCATGCTGACAGCACAGAGCCTGCTTGGGATTCTCTCTTTCTCTGCCCCTCCCCCATTTGTGTGCGCGTGCGTGCGTGTATGAACACATGCGAGCGCACGCACACACACACACACTTTCTCTCAAAATAAATAAATAAACTTAGAAAAAAAGCCAAATGAACAAATCTCAGGAGAACAAACATGGAAGATGTTCTAGGAATATGGCAAGGGTGATACTTAAAGACAAATAGCAGCTGTCAGTGAAGGCCCTGGACTGTCCTACTTAGGAATTTGATCCCTCTTTCACTCAATGAGGAGAACTTCTCAAAAATTTAGATTTTGAACCATATTTTTTTTATACGCTTAACTCCAGTGGTGGATTCAGGGGCTCAGAGAATAAGAATTTGAGGCAGGAAAACTGGTAAGCCTGAGAGTGAAGTGAGGCCTGGAGTGGGAACACGTAGGCAGAGCTCTGAGGTCGCATCTAACATGGGATCCTACGATGGGTAGGTTCGCCAGGGTTGTTGACCACCTTGGAGAGGTTAATGGGGAAGGGGCGAGGGATGTGAAGTTACGATGGCTCAGGTGGCTCTCCTGAAAGATGGAGAAGATGAAAATATGATGATGCTGTTAACTGTGACCAGAACGAATTTCCAGGGGAAACGGGGGTGAGCTGAAAGAGGAGAGGGCATTTTTGGCTTTGAGGTCATTGCTGGAGCATTCTGCTGGAGCTGCTGGGAGGCAGCTGCTCTAACTATGAGAGTGAAGATTTGGATCTTATCAGCATTTAACAGGGTCACTGGACTCTGGAGATCCCTAACGTAAGGAACAGATGGTAGAGGATGAGCCTGTGAAAGTAGCTGAGAAGGACCAACAGACACTGGTGGAGGGCATCACAAAGCTCACTCTGGGGCAGGCAGGTCATTGGTGTCCCGTACTGAGGAGTTGCCATGGGCTCTTCTGTCAGAAGCCACACTGTAGTTGGGGAAGTTAGAGTCTACTGGAAGAGACCGTGGTGAAGATTTATCAACAGTACAATAAATACAGTAATGAAGGGCACCATAGAGTGCAAGTCTGGAGGAGCAAACGTGTCACTACCTTTTGGGATCATGGAAGAGGCCTTGTTGGCCGACTGGATTCTCGTTTTCCATAACGATGTTTCACTGGGCATGAGAGGTGGTCAGGTAGGTTTGGAGCTCAAGAAGTGGGAAGATAGTCATTGTGAGGAAGAGACTCTGGAGGGGCAGTGGGTGAGGTAGCGCTGAAGGCTCAGGGAAGCAGGAGTGTTGTTACGTAGGCAGGATGGTGATTTGGGGACTGTCATTAGCTCTGCATACCCTTCAGTTGGCACCTGTAGACTACTGATACTTTGAGAAAATGGGGGGCAGTATAGTATTTTTTTCACTAATCATTCTGTAGTTTTTTAATTTTAATTTTTTAAAGTTTATTTTGAGAGAGAGAGAGCCAGCGAGTAGGGGAGGGACAGAGAGAGAGGAGACAGAATCCCAAGCAGGCTCCGCACTGTTAGCACAGAGCCTGACATGGGGTTCAAACTCATGAACTGTGAGATCATGACCTGAGCCAAAACCAACAGTCATAAGCTTAAACCAGCTGAGCCCCCCGGGCGTCCTCACTAATCATTCTTCAAATATCTATCGAGCATCTATTACATGTGAGTCCTAGTTTTAGGTGCTGGGGATATAAGTGAACAAGGCAAAACAGTGCCTGTCCTCTTGCTGCATGTAGTTGAAAAACACACAGAAATGTGTAAATGTACAGTATCTCAGACAGGGAGAAGCGTGATGGATAAACACTTCGCAGGATAAGGGGAAGGAAGAGGAATAGTAAGGAACAGTGTCAGTAGGTTGACATTTGGTTGCGAGGGGGCCAGTGTGCAGAAGGCTGGGGAATAGCACTTCAGGGTGAGGGAACAGCAGGGCAGTGGCTCTGAGGAGGGAACGTGTTTGGCACACGTGCTCCAGGCACAGCACAGAGGCCAGCATGGCTGGAGCGCAGTGCTTGAGGACCCGGGGGAGGAGTGGTTGGATACGGTGCTACCCCATGCTCTGTGGTGCCATTTACATCAAGGGTAAATTCAGAATGACAGGGTGATGTGATGGGGAGCCCCCTGTCACATACATCTGAGGACGTCCAGGGAACCGGAGCCTTTGTGCTACAGCCCTGAGCATAGAGCCGGTGCTGAGATCTGCATAGAGCATCGTCTGCGGCCCTGGGCTCAGATCTGCTGAGTGTCTCCCTGGATGCCTGTCTAAGCTGCGTGCATTGGTAGGTGCTGTTGGGTCAGTTCCCGGCAACAATAGGGAAGTTACACAAGAGCATTCTGGGAGGCAGTGTGGTGTGAGGACCAGGTGTGGAGCGGGAACTAGGGAGCGAGGATTATGGAGGACAGTTGGGACACTGGTTTCTGGTAGTGGCCCTGCTGAGGTGTGGATGTCTGAGAACACCTGGTTCAGCTCCCGTCCCCTGCTCCTTTCTATTTTTCCAGGCCAGTCCCGGTCCCCATTTTCCAGGCCTGTCAACTCCACGTGGGAGTAACCCAAGCCTCTGTTTTTTCCAGCGTGCCAAGGGGGCCTTGCAGAGCATCACTGCAGGACAGAAGGTCATTAGCAAGCACAAGAACGGGCGCTTCTACCAGTGTGAGGTGGTCAGGCTCACCACCGAGACCTTCTACGAAGTCAACTTTGATGATGGCTCCTTCAGCGACAATCTGTATCCTGAGGACATAGTGGTAATGTCTGCAAGGCACTTCCTGGGCGGTGGGTGGGGATGGAGGCGTTTGTAGGTCCGGCTGTGGGCCAGCCTGCCATTTCTAGCCAGGTCCACCGGCCCATTAATTAGTTCTCTGAACGGAAAGAATCATTTGTGCTGGTCTTCCCTTGCAAACAAAATTGTGTGCTGCTAGGCTACCCTGCTTCTTTAGAAGCTCATAGGAATCTGTGTTTTCTGCAACACCCTGAAACATGCTTATATTTCAGTCTAAACGACACCTTCACGTGTTCTTATGCAATGGAAGAGCCCAGGTATCGGAAACCAACCAGTGTGCCGATACTAGCTCCAGTGCCTAGTAGCTGTGTGATATTGGAAGAAATAATCTTTCTTTCCTGTCATGCTCTCTTAGTAGATGTGTGGTCCCTTACAGCTGAAGGCTTTGAGGCTGAGAAGAAACTGCTTGGAGACATTCCTGGCCTGCTTATACTATTGATACCTGACACACTGGAGGCTCTTGCCTGGACCCACTTCTAGGTTTCCTGGCTTAGTATTCAGGACTTAGTTCGAGTTTCCCTTACCTGCACTGCCTTTTCATGTGTTAGATTAAGCCCCAGGGCGGTGGGATGAAGCCACTTCTTCCTTTGACAAACCAGGGATTTCCTACTTTGAAACCGCATTAGCAGCTTAGTTCCTAAAAGCACATTCATTAGTTACAAGGTAGACTTAAGTCCTAGTAAAGATCATATTAATAGTATTTGTGGCAGTAGAATAGCTATGATTTATTAGGCTAAGTACACAAGGGTCTGTGCTAAGTGCTTCAGGTCAGGTGTGTCTGTCTTCTCATACCAGTTCCAGGAAGCAAGTGGTGTTATCTCTGACTTACAGATCAATGACCTCAGCACTCTATTTTCTGAAAGTTACTGAGGTCCCCAAAGAGCTCTTTTTTTTTTTTTTTGGTAGTAATTATAGTTTATTTATTATTCTTATNCCAGTTTACATTCCCACCAACAGTGTAGGAGGTTGCCCGTTTCCCCACATCCTCACCAGCATCTAGAGTCCTCTGATTTGCTCATTTTAGCCACTCTGACTGGCATGAGGTGGTATCTCAGTGTGGTTTTGATTTGTATTTCCCTGATGAGGAGGGGTGCTGAGCATCATTTCATGTGTCTGTTGGCCATCTGGATGTCCTCTTTGGAGAAGTGTCTGTTCATATCTTCTGCCCATTTCTTCACTGGGTTTGTGTTTCAGGTGTGGAGTTTGGTGAGTTCCTTATACATTTTGGATATTAACCCTTTATCTGATATGTCATTTGCAACTATCTTTTCCCATTCCGTCAGTTGCCTATTAGTTTTGTGGATTGTTTCCTTTGCCGTGCAGAAGCTTTTAATCTTGATGAGGTCCAATAGTTCATTTTTGCTCTTGATTCCCTTGTTTCCCCAAAGAGCTTTTTTGTGGGTTGTGTCTATTAGTGTTTACTCATTAAAAGTTAAAATGGAGATTAATTATTTAAAATAGTTTGGGTTTTTTAAAATGAAAAAAAAACCAGACTATTTTAGAAACTATTTTAAAACAAAAAATACTGGTGGGAAGAATGCCATTTTCCTGCAAATCTCTCTACTGTCATGTGGTCATTCAATCCGCTGTGATATATTGTTTTGGTTAAAGTATATGAAGAAAATTCAGCGTCACACAGTTCTGTACTAATTGGAAAGGGGAGGAGTCTTAATAGCATTTCATACCATTCTGATTTTTCTTTGATACTACACCAAAACTCAATGAGTAGTATTTCTTAAAAGTTAGTTGCAGGGTGGAATCTGAAAGTGGGTTAATGGACTTTGCGCACTCTGTTACATTAAAATCCACTGGTCTGTCTTGCACAGAGAATAGATCTTCACCTCTGCATAATTTTGGTCAGTTAGAAAATACCCATACATTGGGCTATGCAGATTTTCCACATGTTAAATTTTATTATACAGTATCAGAAAACACATTTATTAGTATCCCCATTCTTAGAAATATCTTTAAATTTGGCAAAGCTTCAAGCTGATCGTGGTGATAACTACACTTCTGAAGTTCTAATTTTTCTAAAAGCTTAGGTTTTGTCATTGGCAGTACCGTCCGATATTTTCCTTGAAGTGACAGGCTTGTTCATTCATTTCCAAGAAGTCTGCCAGTACCGAAGTCTGAGTAACTATCGTTTGTCTGCCAGGCATTTTTTTTCAAATAAAGCTGGTGCTCCATGAACAAAGCAGCTCCCAATTAAGTTACACAGTGCTTTTCCTCAGGATAACCATCCTACCTCAGCAGGCGGCAAAGCGCCCTTTTGAGTATTCACATGTGTTCTCAAGGACTAAGGTTTGACAGAATTCATACATTTTTCTGCTTCGTCAACAGACCTTGTCATGTGAGGCCAGGCCTTTTTCTTTTTTCTTTTCCTAAATTATGAGTGCACGATGGTGCAGGATGTAATAACAACTAATAATGCTTGGAGCCGCTGCCCTGTGTTAAGATGTGAACCGTTTTGCCTGTTAACAGGTCTTATACCATTATTGCCAAGGTCAGCACAGTGAACGAGGCTAATAATGTATGTTCTAGTACTCTGAAATTATGTGCTAGTATTTCTTCGGGGCAGAGCTCTGTCCCCTGTTCTTTAGAGGGACAGTTGAAGGAGCATGAAGAGGATTCTTGATCTTGACCCTGTGTTTATGAAGTTCACTGGAAGTTTACTCTGGCTGCTCTTTTCTGTCCCCTCAGAGCAGCAGAGGCAGAGATCTGGGGCCAGCTTGTGACTTAGCGGGCAGGTCTTTAACCATTGTGTCTTCCAGCCCAGAGAGAGCCTGCCTTGCTTGGGTGTCTGAGTAGGAATCTGCCCTGGTTCATTCTTCCCTAAGTAGGTGACGGTCACCCCTGTGCTCAGAGGGGCCTTCCTCTCACTCTTCTCCCTTACTGTTCCCTCAGAGCCAGGACTGCCTCCAGTTGGGTCCTCCTGCTGAGGGAGAAGTGGTCCAAGTCAGATGGACAGATGGCCAAGTCTACGGAGCCAAATTTGTGGCATCCCACCCTATCCAGATGTACCAGGTAGCCAAACATTTTTTGTTGGGGGCTGGGGAGCTCTTGATTGATTCAGTGCTGCTTCTTAGAGGTGAGCCTTTGCTCTTGGAAGAGCTCAGGGGTCAGTAAGAACCTTTTCAGAGCTAGGGGCTGCCCTGTATTCAGTCTGCCGGGGGTGGTTTCAAATTTGGCAGTCCTTACTTCAGTGTTCTGGATCCTTCCTGTGACAGCAGAAAGTTGCCACTGTGCATAGTGGACCAGGGAGTGAGTCAGGGATGTCTTAGCCAAAGGCCTCTGTTTGCTTGGTAGGTGGAGTTCGAGGACGGCTCACAGCTTGTGGTTAAGAGAGATGACGTGTACACGCTGGACGAAGAGCTTCCCAAGAGAGTCAAGTCTAGACTGGTGAGTGTGTTTTGTGTGCCCTCGGTTCCGGTCTGGGAGGGAGGGAACAAGGCAAGGGTGTGTCCTTCTGTTTTCCCCTCCGAGTGGTTGGCCACAGAGTGCTCATTTGGTTTGTTTATTCTTCTGTAGTCAGTAGCCTCAGACATGCGCTTCAATGAGATTTTCACGGAGAAAGAGGTTAAGCAGGAAAAGAAACGGCAACGAGTGATCAACTCCAGATACCGGGAGGATTACATCGAGCCTGCACTATACCGAGCCATCATGGAGTAGGTGCTTCCCGGGGCCGAGAGGTGCCCAGCCGTCAAGGCGAGAGCACTCTGGGGTTCCACAGCACAGCAGACACTTGGAACTCTGAAGTCACGAAAGTGAAGTTGTAAAATGAAAAGGAATGGAATAACTGACCCCATCGTCTTCTCACGCCCCTACCCCCATCGCATTCCGCTGTAGTGAAAGGACAAGCCTTTCTTGGACATGTGGCAGCAGCCTCCTATCTCCCAGCTGAAGGGCTGAGCACTGAAATGCTGTGGCTGCACTGGCCCCAGTCTCCAGTGGGGTCGCCTGTGCTGGCCGGGCTGGTTGCCCTGTTCCTGGCCTGGGACTTAGCTTCCTAACAACCACCTGCACCAACTAGGCAGAGGTGCTGGTGCTTACTCCCTCCCCCCTTTTGTATTTATGTGCGCGCGTGTGTGTGTGTGTGTGTGTGTGTGTGTGTGTATTTTTGGTTTGGACCAGCTTCTGCCAGCCCCTGGCCTTTACTTGCCTCCTTGCCTGTCCAGGGCAAACAAAATGTGAAATTCTGCCCTCAGCTTAGCGGAGTAAAGGCTCCTGGGGTTTGGCTGGAGATGAGTGTGGCATCTATCTGTCCCTGGAACTGCCTCAAGGGAGTGCTGGCAAAGCTGCAGTATTGAGATGTTAAGGAATTAATGCCACCTTTTTGTACTGTCTTGAGGGAGAAGATAGAGGCAGTATATGGGTGTGTGCCCATATCATTCTAGGCACAGAGCCCCTGTGGCACAGTATTAGACGCTGTGGGTGGGGAACACCCTGAAGGGGGATCTTAATGATGGAAGCAGGCAGAGCCTGGTGGGTGATTTTGTCAACAGAAAATTTGCAATCATGCAGGGGCTGGGAGGGTTAAGATGAACTGGGGCCACTGGAGACCAGGGGCAGATTTAGATATGTCCCT
>NW_027527936.1:3625845-3628053 GCF_008692635.1 Crocuta crocuta
GGGGTTGGAGGGAGCTGATTTGGGGGTGGGGGTGGGACTGGAGGGCAACACTGAAGGGGTTAAACAGGTTTTTGCTCCTCATGAATTTGTTTGCCTGGGCCCGGGATTGGAGGGCTTCACACCTATACCCTGTGTATACAAGAATCAGATTTATAATACTTCCCTGTTTTTTGTTACGTATGAACGCTATAAACCAAATTATTTTGAAAACTGGTGCATCACCTTGTCCTTAGCAATAAAATGTGTTGAGCAGAGGATTGGCTGTGTCTGCCCCAAGGAGCCGGAGTGGCCCAGGGTCAGGCTGGGGTTGTATCTGGTCATAGGCTCTGGAGCAGGGCTGCGTATTTTTAAGAAAACCTCGGGCAGGATCTAGGAAGCTTCTGAAAGGGATGGGTTCCTTGTCAAGTCCTGGTCCTGTTGTCCCGTGTTAGGGCAAGCAAGGTGGGACATGGGGGGCAGAGGCACCTGTGGCTTTGAGCACGTTGTTTTGCTTCCTTTGCCTGAGGGATGGGAAGATGGGCATAGAGGACCAGACCACTTCCACAGTCAAACTGGGTTTGATTCCTCACTTTTGCAGCACTTGATTATTATCTTCACGGACTAGTCTAAGTACATGTCAGCATCGGTGTTCCATACAAATTGTGGAACAAGCTTGAAAGGAAGTATATTTTAGGTGCTAAATTTAAGAGCAAGAGACTTGTCTCCTAATGGGATCCATTGGGGTCTTGAAGCTGCTCTGAGCTGCCTGTAGTTGGTGAGAAGCTTCCCTGGAAAAAGATCAGTCCTTTTGCCTGGTGGCTTTCTGGGGTCCAGGTGTCTGAGGATAGAGTAGCACAGGGCAGCGAGGTGCCAGTGACTAGGTGCAGGATGTGGGCACAGCAGAGCTGCTCCAGCTCGCCCTTGGAGCGCCTGGCCCTGTCCAGGTGCTGGAGAGGCTTGGGTCAGCTCAGCAGCTCTCATTGCTGCTTTGTGTCCTGGGGCTTAGGAGGTGGATGCTACCTCGTGTCTGGTTGTGGGGGAGGTGGGGGGCAGGAGGTTTCAAAGACACTTTTCTGTGCCAACTCCTTTCTGGGTCCAAGAAAAGGAAGTTGACTTTTTTTTTTTTGTTCAGCATCCAAGACTTCATTTGAGAGACTAGGCAGAGCCAGGCCTTAATGAATTGTTGAGCCCTTGGAGCACACATCTTTGAATTGAAGGAACACTTCCCTAGACTTGGCTCAGGGTTCCAGGCCTTGCTACCTCTCACTGACCCCACCATTGCCATCCCTAATGAATGACCTGCAGGGCCCAGGTGCCTGGTCTAACCCCAGCAGAATTCTTAGCAGCTGTTTCTCTAGAAATTTTGCACTTTGAATTATAGTCAAAGTAGTAACTCGGGAAAGGGAAGTTTAAAGAAGTGATGAGACTTGCTCAAATCCCACAGAACAGGCCGTTGCATTTTTCAGACTTTGTTTTATTTAAGTGATCTTGACACCCCGTGGGTGGTGGCTCGAACTCATGACCCCGAGATCAAGAGCGGCATACCCTTCTGAAGAGTCAGCCTGGCGCCTCCAGGCTGGCCCTTGGGTTTCTTCCTCACTGCCTGCCAGTGCAGTCAGGCCCAGGCCTTAGAGGACACACTTCCGGGGAGCGTTCTAGGCCGGTTCTAACCAGAAGCCTTTTTGTCAGGGCAAACTGCCCTCCTTTCCTAAGGTAGGATCTCTGGGTTGGCAAGCAAGGGTCGCAGCCCGACAATATTTTCTCCCTTGCGTCAATCGCACTGGACGCCCTACGGTTCACACTGTGCCCCAGGTGGGTGCCCGTGCTCTGCCTTAGAAATGGTGGACAAGAGCTGGGAGCTGCATAGGGTAGACCAGGTCCGGGACCAGGACTAAAACCCTTTCTGCCAGACTCTGAAGTGGGCAATGCCGAAGNGGCCGCCCGGCCCGTAGAGGTCTCCAAGCCTTGGGCGTCCGAGAGCTCACGGGCGGCGCTCGCTGGGCTCCGGGCGGCAGCTGCTGCCCTCCGCATGGAATGACGGTGACCTCCCTGTACTCTAGGCCCGGGACCCGGCCAACCACGTCAGCGAGAAAACAGGCTCCCGAGGGGCTGGGTCGTCTCCGCTGGCGTCAAGGGTCCGCACGAATGGGCGCCCTCCCGTGCGTGATGCCGGGGGTGGAGTAGGATGCTTCAAGGCGGCAGGCGTGCCCCGGGGAGCCGAGGCGAGGC
>NW_027527936.1:3628106-3733249 GCF_008692635.1 Crocuta crocuta
AGCTGTCCCCGCGTACCGAAGTGCGGCTCGGACTGGGGACTCCGGCCAGGAGCCCGGCCCCTGGGCGAGCTCGGCCGGGAAGGGGCTGCCAGGCCTCGGGGGGAGGACGGCTGGCCCCGGGCCGAGCGGTGTGAGGTCACCTGCGTGCGGGACCCCGCCGCGCTGCGCACCTTGGCGCAGAGGAAGGACGGGCAGGCGGGCCTCGGCTGTGGGAAGGGGAAGGAAGTGCAGGGACAGCCTGAGCGGGAATCTGCGGCGTCCTGATAGCGGCTGTCATTGCTTTCTGCTCTCCTGGCAGCCAGACGTCCTGAAGACCAAGTCACTTTGATGGCAGAGTACGCCTCTCCTGCTTCCTTTCCCTCTCGCACTTTTCTTTTCCCCATTGTTAACTCGCCGGTCTTGCTTGCAAGGGGAAATATCTTAGTGATGACAGCAGGCTTGGTTAGGATGGTGTCCTGCGAATATTTTGGATTCCTTTATACGATTGCTTGTTTTTAGGATTCTTCAATAAACTTGATTTCTGTTTGTGTTTCCCTCACATGCTAGGAGGAGTGAAACGTAAACTGTAAAGCATAGTAGTTAATTGAGAGAGAGAGAGAGAGAGGGAGCGCGAGCAATGAAGGCAGCTGTTATTTTGTAAAATCTAGGAACTTTTTATTGTGGATATAGTTTGCGTTGTCTCTACTATTGCTAGTTGAATGTGAAGGTACAACGAAAACACTTATTAGGTTCCTAAAAGCAATCGTCGGCATGGGAAATTAGGTTATTTCTAAGTCAGAATCACCTTGGAGTGATGATCATTGAACAGTTTGGTATGCCTTCAAGTCAAACGGATTAAAAGGAAGCTGGCAGAAAAGTTCATGATCAAATGGTGTTTTCAGATCATGTCTTAAAGCAATAGCAGCTCCTTAAGATTAAGTATTTTTAACTCAAGGACGTTTTGAAGTATTAGGTGCTGAGGCTGCCTATTTTGCATGTCTAAATATCTAATCATGACTTAATAAAAGTAAGCTATTAAGAGGAAATAAGATGTACATATTCTTAGAGTAATTGGCTTTGGGTTATCAATAGAGTGTCTAATGAATACATATTGTGTACAAGGTCACAGGACTGTGGGAAACTCAAGACCTTTAATGGAAGAAAGAGACTTGGTCTGACCAGACCCATGAGCTATTTGTGGGAATAAAGCTATTTGTGGGAAAATGATAACTAATGATATTGCCTCTAGAATTCCTAGCAGTAGGTCTGGGAAACTGGGAAAAGGAGAAACCCATGTGTTTGAGGAAGGTTTTACAGGGAAGGTGGAGCTTGACTTGAGCCATGAATGGGTAAACCTTGGGAGGGGGAGGGCAGGGATGAAGAGGAAGAAGTGAGGATGGTCATGGGGGCAGGGGAGAACCCAAAGTGCTCAGGGGTGGTTTCAGGGGGTTCTTATTGGGAAAAGTAGGAGATAGGTTTGTACGAAAAAGGTAGGTGGTTAGCGTCAGATTGAGAAGTAACTTTGTCCCAGGAGAGCAAAGGATTGAACTGGTAGTAGCATTTGCTTCAGGTGAAGCTAGAGCTAGCGTTTTGAAAAATACACGGTGGCACTTTATTTGTTCTTGTCACTTTTCTGATTAATCTACTCTTCGTAGCTACCCAGGATCTGCACATTGAGATGCCTTCTTGCCTTTATTCCCTTTTCCCCTGGTGCTCACTTGGTTGTCAGGTCTTGCTGATATGCCGCCACGCTCTTTTTGGCATCTGCTGCTTTCCATTTCTACTGTCATCATGCTTATTTAGGGTCATTGATACCGTTCTCTTGAGTTATTGCAGAAACCCCCCAACTTTTTTTTTTTTTTCTTTCCTCCCATCTATGCTGCATACTATCATCACCTCCAGATATCTCACTTCCCCACTCAAGATTTTGAATGGTTCCCTCCTGTCTGTTGAACTAAGCACAGACCAGGCTGGCGGAGACACCATGGATAAACTAATTTCTTGCCATTCCCTTAGATTTTATGATGTTTTCCAGGTCAGTAGAAGTATTTGCTGTTTGTGCTTCGCTGTTCTCCACATCTTTGCTTATGTTGCCTTTTCTATCTTAAATGACCCCCTTGAATCTCTAATTGTTGGTTCTTACCTGTGTTTCAGGGCCATGTGATATGGAACTTCCTTTGTGAAACTTCTCTGTACTTTTCTTCCCATCTACATGGGACTTGTCTCTCTAAACCATTGTAACACTGGCATCTGCCTTTTTGGCGCAATTATCAACATAAGACTGGAACTTCTTCCAGACACAGACCATCTTCATCATCTAGCACAGTGTTTTGTACATAGTAGGTACTTGACAGGTGTATTTTATATTGCACGTAGCCTTGAACCGAGATGGATGCCAAGAAAGTTACTTCACATTATGTGAGAGAATTCCTTACTCAGAGATCTGATGATCTGATGTATTTATCTGGATAGCTTGGATTAGACTGCATTAAGAAAAACCCATTCAGATTTAAGTGGCTTAACAGAAGTTGATTTTGCATTCATTCCACGTGTGCAGCAAGAGCCCACAGGGAATTCTCCTCACCGTCACTCAGGGACTCAGGCTGATGGAAACTCCATCTGAACATAGTGTTTCCATGATCATTTTGATTGAGCGAAAGATGGTGATCAAGGGGCACTGATTTTTGCTTTTAAGTTTGTTTGTTTGTTTGTTTGTTTATTTAGAGAACCCCAAGCAGGTTCTGTGCTGTCGGCACAGAGCCTGAAACAGGGCTCGATCTCACGAACCATGAGAACATGACCTGAGCCAAAACCAAGTTAGATGCTTTACTGACTGAGCCACCCAGGCGCTCCAAGGGGCACTGATTTCTATTTTTATTTTTTAAAGTGTACTTATTTATTTTGAGAGAAAGAGAGTGCAAGCCCGGGAGGGGCAGAGAGAGAGAGGGAGGGAGAATCCCAAGCAGGCTCTGTGCTGTCAGTGCAGAGCCTGACGCAGGGCTCAAACCCATGAACTGTGAGATCATGAGCTCAGCTAAAATCAAGAGTTGGATGCTTAGCTGACTGAACCACCCAGGCGCCCCAAGGGACACTGATTTTTGAAATATCAGTCCCAACGTGGCATGTGTCACTTTCGTTGACATTTCATGGTCTAAGGCAAGTCACATGGCCACACCTAACTTTAAAGAAGAGCAGGGAGGGAATTGCAGTTAGCATGTGTCTGGAAAGCAAAGAGCTGGACATAATCGGCTGGCATGGAGGACTGCTCCATCACTTAGGAGTATCACAGCCCATAGAAGATTGGAGGTGGCAAAATCAGCTGGCCTGGTAGAGATGAGCACATTGACAGCAGCAAGAAATGGTTGCCCTAACTAGGCGTGAGATGAAGGTGAATGGGGAAGTTGAACTCTATAACAGGCACTGTACCTGCCCACGGGCCAGGGCTGCTGGTACAAGGGCAATCTGGTATACCTTGGCCACAGTGCAGTCATGCCTAAGGGCATCACATTTTTACGTCGCCCTCAGTAATGAACACAGGAGTGGACCAAAACATAGTTAACTTATATTCACAGTATTTAGCCAGGAGGAGTGAGATGACTCGAGGTACATTATTACTTGCTAAACTAAGAAGGAATCTTAAACCCATTGGTTTAACAAGTACAAGTACATTATTACTTGCTAAACTGAGAAGGAATTAAACCCATTGGTTTAATTGGGTTTACTTGAGGCCATCAAACTTTGGTATTTGGCAAGGAGATTTCACTTTTGATAAAAAAAAGATCAGCACAGAGTGGTTGGAGCTGTGGTTCCAACGACAAGATCTGGGTTGAAATCTTGTCTCTGCCACTAATTGTCGGACATTGAGCAAGTGTCTGATTTTTGAGCCTGAGATTCCTCATCAGTATAATGTGCAGGGTGTTCTCAGTGCATAGGGGGAATAAAAAGAGTTTGTTTTTGTCCAGTGCTTTGCGCAGTACCTGGTTCAGAAAAAGCCCCCCCATTCATGGACATCACCAGCAGCAGTAGCAGGATCTGAAAAACCTTTGAGAAAATCCAGGAATGTCAGTAGAGGTGTTCTCCCAGGTTTTCCTACCTTTTCCCTTTCCTTGGATAGCATTCTTGCCACACCTTTCTTATTTTCACCTGTGTCATATTTTATTTGACTAAGTTGTGTGCCTGTCTGTGTCCCCCATCCCACTTGACACCCTACTTGTCTCCAAGGTATTTACTGAACATGTGCTATGTGCAAGGCTCTGTGCTAGGTCATGGCATTGTAAGGAAGGAAGGCAGTTCCTGGCCCGAAGTCTTGAAGAATTACTTGGTATAAGTGGGGTGGATGTGGGTTTGAAAGGCTTTCAGGCAGGAAATGTGCGTAATGCCCTAGAAACATGAGAGAGTGTGGCTACATGCTGGGGACACTTGAGTGGCAGGAGGAAAGAGTATGTTTGGGGAGTGTGTGGAGGCTGCAGAAGGCAGCTTGTGAAGGCTGTGTGAGTTCAGGAGTCAAAGCTTTTATGGTACACATGATTAGGAGCCACCGAGGGATTCCAAGGTAGGAAATCAGCTCTGCCTTTTAGGAAGGTCACTGTGTGTGGAGGGCACGGAGGAGTGATTACCTTGTTTCCCTGACATGGGAAGTTATGTGTGCAGCCACGGTACTGTGCCTGCTACACAAGGGTCGTAAAATCTTTATGTGTGGGGAGAGAGGAGGAGGCGAGTGGGGGAGGGGACCAGCCGTGATGCAGGGGCTATGTCCGTGCCCTTCCTGCGCGGGGAGAGCACCCTGGACAGGGGCCAGCAGACCAGGGTTTCAGTCATGGTTTCCGCAGTTTCTACAGTGGGACCCTGGGCCAGTTTCAGAACCCTTTGCGTCCTCTTGGCTTCCAAATTTGTAAAATGGGGGGAAAAACCCCACCTACCTTGCAAGCTTGCTGCTCTGGGGGTTCGAGCAAAAAGATGTTAAAAGGCCTGGTACTAGTAGATAACATAAGGGACCTCTTCTAATAAAAATAATAGTTTTAAGGGGCGCTTCGGCTCAGTTGGTTAACCATCTGACTTCAGCCAAGTCATGATCTCACCGTTCCCGAGTTTGAGCCCTGCGTCGGGCTCTGTGCTGACACCTCAGAGCCTGGAGCCTGTTTCAGATTCTGTGTCTCCCTCTCTCTCTCTGCCCCTTCCCCACTCATACTCTGTCTCTCTTGCTCTCTCTCTCCTAACGCTTAGCATATTACCTGGCTCCTGGTAGGTGATGAGATCATTAGCCTTCAGTCCCACCGTGTAGAGATAACCACTGTCAGCACTGTGGTTTTGTTTCTGCATCTTAAATTGTTGGTGATGCTGGTCTTTCTGGGAGTGTTAGGCATCAGGGACTTACACGGGGATCAGGAAGGGAAGAATTGATACAGATACTGTACCAGCTTAAACATTCTTTGAAGGCCAGCAAATTTTACATGACTCTTCGGCTGTTCCCAGCCCTCACCCAGAAGCCACATGTACACACATGCACACACTCTTGCTACTGGTATTACTATAATGTGATCACTGCACGCGCAGCTAAAAAGTGTGTACTTCTTCAGCCTGTCGTCATCATCAGTGGCTTCCCCCTGAAATTGTGCTCCTCCTCCGTCGTCTTCTGAGTGTGTTTTTATTTTTTATTAATTTTTTTAAACATTTATATATTTTTGAGAGACAGAGACAGAGCAGAAGCAGGGGAGGGGTAGACAGAGACAAGGAGACACATAATCAGAAGCAGGCTCCAGGCTCTGAGCTGTCAGCACAGAGCCGGACGTGGGGCTTGAACCCACAAACTGAGATCATGCCTTGAGCCGAAATCGGATGCTCAACCAACTGAGCCACCCAGGCGCCCCCGAACGTGTTTTTAAAGATGATAATGGAATTTTAATCAGGTTTGTTCTCCATTAGGTTCCTCCCTGGTCATCCTGGCTGACAGGAGTTCCTTCCCTCTGAGCTCCTGTACCACTTAATTTATGTTATTCTGATTAAATGTCATCTACTTCCTTGTCTTATCATTATTTGTCTTCCCTTGATGTCGGTTTTTCTCACAAAGTAATGAAAGGTGACATGTTTATGTATTTTTAACATGACTTAAAAACCCACTGAAACCTTTTATTTGAAATATGTTAAACACATTAGAAAATTCTGTGACTGGGGCACCTGGCTGACTTGGTTGGTGGAGCATGCGTCTCTTGATCTTGGGGTTGTGAGTTAGAGGCCCATCTTGGGTGTAGAGATTACTTAAAAGTAAAATCTTTAAAAGAGAGAAAGTTCTATTGCTGGGTTTTCAAAAATGTCTATTTATTTTGAGAGAGAGAGAGAGAGAGAGCACACATGTGTGCATGTAGGAGAGGGGTGGAGAGACGGGGGGAGAGAGAATCCCAAGCAGGCTCCTCGATGTCAGTGCAGAACCTGATGCTGGGCTCGATCTCACAAACTATGAGTTCACGACCTGAGCCGAAGTCAGGAGTTGGACTCTTAACCCACTGAGCAACCCAGGTGCCCCAAGTTTTTTTCTTAATTAATTGATTAATTAATGTAATCTCTACACCAATTGAGCCCTACGGCTCAAACTCATGACCCCTAGATCAAGAGTCGTATGTTCTTCTGAGCCAGCCAGGCATGCCACTGGTTTTTGTTTTTGTTTTTGTTTTTTTTGATTAAAGTATATCAAAAGTATAGTTAACACTTGATTGCTAAGTCTTTAAAACATATAAAACATAAATTTGGGGCGCCTAGGTGGCTCAGTCGGTTAAGCATCTGACTTCGGCTCAGGTTATGATCTCACGGTTTGAGTTTGAGCCCTGTTTTGGGCTCTGTGCTGTCAGCTTGGAGCATGGAGCCCGCTTCAGATTTTGTGTCTCTCTCTCCACCCATTGCCTGCTCGTTCTCTGTCTCTCTCTCTCAAAAATAAATAAACATTAAAAAATTAAAAAAAATTATACAGCAGTTAATCTTAGAGTTTTTGGTCTCAGGGACCCCTTTATAAGCTTAAAAATTATTGAAACTCCATGGGGCACCTGGGTGGCTCAGTCACTTGGGCGTCTGACTTTGGCCCAGGTCATGATCTTGTGGTTCGTGGGTTCGAACCCTACGTTGGGCTCTGTGCTGACAGCTCAGAGCCTGGAGCCTGTTTTGCATTCTGTACCTCCCTGTCTCTCTAACCTTCCCCTGCTTGCACTGTCTCTCTGTCTCTCAGAAATAAATAAAACATTAAAAAATTAAAAAAAAAATTAAAATTATTGAAACTCCAAAGAACTTCCACTTCTGTGGGCTTTGTCTCTTGATATTTAATGTGTTTAAATTACTCAGAAAATTTTAAATCACAAGAATACAACCATACATTCCATTAGCTGTGAGGACAGTGCTGTTGTCACATGTCATTATGTAGCCTGTGGATAATCTGCTAGACCCTTGTGAGAAAGTGAGAATGAATAAGGCAAATGGTGTCTGAAAATTATTATGAAAGTAGTTTTAAACTCAGGGATCTGCTGAAAGGGCCTTGGGGACCCTCACGGGTCCAGACACCACTTTGAGAACTACTGACATATAGATGTGAGAGGGTTTTTTTTTTTACAGAGACAGAGTATGAGCATGGGAGGGCCAGAGAGAGGGGGAGACACAGAATCCAAAGCAGGCCGCAGGCTCCGAGCTGTCAGCACAGAGCCGGAATGACCTGAGCTGAAGTCAGACTGAGCCACTCAGGCGCCCCAATGTGAGAGTTTTTATAAGTGACATTTTTATATCTTCTTGGCAACAAAATAACATAAAGGTGGATACACTACCAAACATTGGTTTTCAAAATGCATTCAACACAGTATCTTTGTTAAAAAAGTAACTAGTTTCTAGTTTCGGTTAAGACATGTCCTTTACCTTGAAAGGACCATCATGTGTATTTTTGGAATATCTGCAAAGTACCATTCTGCTAACAGACATTTGTCATGCCAGTCATGGTCAGCAAACTTGAAACACGAGTACTTTTGTAAAAGAAAAATACACAACTGCTCTTTTAGTTCTAGAAATCTCAATAGCCACTCTGTCAGACAATACTTAGAGAGCTTCTTTGAGATGTAAGAGATTTGTGGTTACTCGCCATCTCATTATCATTCGGTTCTGATCCTATTTCAGAGACTCAATTCTTATGAGATTAGTGACATTAATGTCATTCTGTAATGCATAAACTACACTGCATTGCAAAGCAGGTGAGCAACTGATGGTCCACTCTCCTCCATGCCGTGGGACTCGCATAGTCCTTGAGGATTTTTCCTGAAGCTCATGTGCCACAGGCATTTGACATGGGGATTGTGCATGTCTCAGCTGAAGTTAAATGTTAGAAACGTTTATAAATAAGAGTTTTGTCTTCTTTCCATAGTTTGGTGAGTCATTTTGAGTACCCTTTGGGATGCACATCCTCTCTGAAGGCAAAGGGCCTGAGGTGTCAAGTAGTAGCATCTTCTTGCTCTTGGCTTAGTCTTTTCCAGGCTGTCCTCCATATCCCTATCCCAGTGATCTTTCTAAAATACAAATCTGGGGCGCCTGAGTGGTTCAGTTGGTTAAGTGTCGGACTTTGGCTCAGGTCATGATCTCACAGTTCGTCGGTTCGAGCCCCACATCGGGCTCTGTGCTGACAGCCAGCTCAGAGCCTGGAGCCTGTTTCAGATTCTGTGTCTCCTCTCTCTCTGACCCTTCCCTGCTCACGCTGTCTCTCTCTCAGAAATAAATAAAACATTAAAAAAAAAGTACAGATCTGACTGTGTCATTTCTCTGCTCAGTCCTTGAAGAGGTTCTCCATTGCCAGTGGTATAAATTTCAGACTCTTTAGCATGGCATCCAAGGCCTCTCCTACCCTTTTACTGCCTCACCTTTGCTGCAGATTTTCCTAAATGTGATTAATTTCCATCACCTCATAACATTGTTTATACTCCAACTGCATGCACCACACTGCTGTCTCTCAAGAGCAGGCATCACACTGTGTTCCTACATTATTAGGCACTCAGGTGCCTAATAATGGCTTCTGCTTGGACATATGTTATAATATATGTTCCATACATTAGGCTAAAATGTTATCTATAGATAGGTTAATATGTTTTATGTTATATATGACATATATAGTATTCTATATATATTAAAGTCATGACAGATAAACAGTGTGGAACTACTATATTGGCCTAAGACATTTAACATCTCAAATAATAGGGGACGAGAACATTTAACTCACATTTTCTTTTTTCTTTTTTTTTTAAGATCATTTATGTGTGTATGTCTGTATATATTTAGTCTCCCTGCCCAGTGTGGGGCTTGAACTCATGACTCTGAGATCAAGAGTTGGATGTTCTACTGACTGAGCCACCCAGATGCCCTTAAATATTTTATTTTTTTTACAGTTTATTTATTTTTAGTAATTTCTGTACCCAACTTGGGGCTCAAACTCACAACCTCGAGATCAAGAATCGCATGCTCTATCTGAGCCAGCCAGGTGCCCCCATATTTTCTAATGTAGTATTTTATACTTACAACAAAACAATATAATAATGATAACTATCACTGTCTTTTTTATGTTTATTATTTTTTTATTTTTAAAAGTTTACATCCAAGTTAGTTAGCATATAGTGCAATAATGATTTCAAGAGTAGATTCCTTAATGTCGCTTACCCATTTAGCCCATCCCCCCTCTCACAACCCCTCCAGTAACTCTCTGTTTGTTCTCCATATTTAAAAGTCTCTTATGTTTTGGTCCTCCTCCCTGTTTTTTATTATTTTTGCTTCTCTTCCTTTATGTTCATCTGTTTTGTATCTTAAAGTCCTCATATGAGTGAAGTCATATGATATTTGTCTTTCTCTGATTGACTAATTTCGCTTATTAGCATGATACCCTGTAGTTCTATCCATGTAGTTGCAAATGGCAATATTTCACTCTTTTTGATTGCCAAATAATACTCCACTATATATATATATACCACATCTTTTTTATCCATTCATCCATCGATGGACATTTGGGCTCTTTCCATACTTTGGCTATTGTTGATAGTGGTGCTATAAACATTGGGGTGCATGTATCCCTTCAAAACAGCACACCTGTATCCCTTGGATAAATAGTAGTGCAGTTGCTGAGTCGTAGGGTAGTTCTATTTTTAATTTTTTTGAGGAATCTCCATACTGTTTTCCAGAGTGGCTGCACCAGTTTGCATTCCCAGCAGTGCAAAAGAGATCCACTTTCTCTGCTTCCCTCCCAACATCTGCTGTTGCCTGAGTTGTTAATGTTACCCATTCTGACAGGTGTGAGGTGGTATCTCATTGTGGTTTTGATTTGTATTTCCCTGATAATGAGAGACATTGAGCATCATTTCATGTGTCTGTTGGCCATCTGGATGTCTTCTTTGGAGAAGTGTCTGTTCGTGTCTTTAGCCCATTTCTTCACTGGATTATTTGTTTTTTGGGTGTTGAGTTTGATAAGTTCTTTATAGATTTTGGATACTAACCCTTTATGTGATAGATCCTTTGCAGATATCTTCTCCCATTCTATCGGTTGCCTTTTAGTTTTGCTGATTGTTTCCTTTGCTGTGCAGAAGCTTTTTATCTTGATGAGGTCCCAGTAGTTCATTTTTGCTTTGGTTTCCCTTGTCTCCAGAGACGTGAGTAAGAAGTTGCTGTGGCCAAGTTCAAAGAGGTTCTTGCCTGCTTTCTCTTCGAGGATTTTGATGGCTTCCTGTCTTACATTTAGGTCTTTCATCCATTTTGAGTTTATTTTTGTATATGGTGTAAGAAAGTGGTCCAGGTTCATTTTTCTGCATGTCTCTGTCCAGTTTTCCCAGCACCACTTGCTGTCTTTATTCCATTGAAGTTTCTTTTCTGCTTTGTCAAAGATGAGTTGGCTATATGTTTGTGGGTCCATTTCTGGTTTCTCTGTTCTGTTCCATTGATCTGAGTGTCTGTTCTTGTGCCAGTACCATACTGTCTTGATGATTACAGCTTTGTAATACAGCTTGAAGTCTGGGATTGTGATGCTTCCTGCTTTGGTTTTCTTTTTCAAGATTGCTTTGACTATTTGGGACCTTTTCTAGTTCCATACAAATTTTAGGATTGTTTGTTCTAGCTCTTTTTATGTTTATTTTTGAGAGGGGGTCAGGGGGCAGAGGATCGGAAGCGAGCTCTGCGCTGACAGCAGCCAGCTGGACATGGGGCTTGAACTCCCAAACTGTGAGATCATGACCTGAGGCACCCGGGTGCCCCGCAGCAAGACTTACTATACCATATTGTCTCAGAGTTTTGTTTTGCTTAAATAAATAGAACATTACATTTCCAATAAATGCCTCATAAGTATTTTTCCCCAGTCTGTTTCCTTGTTCACCAGAGAAAACTATTCTTGAATTTAAAGTTTTTAGATTCCCATACGTGTTTTTATGCTTTCACTACTTGTTATATCCCACACACTGTACATACCAGGGGTTGGCAGATGAACTTTCAGGTTCTGTTGGAACACTGCCAAGCCCGTGTTTAAATATTGTTATTGCTCTCATGCTGCAGTGTTGTGCTGCAGGCTTCTGGACGCGTTGCCACCTCCCAGCCCCTCCCCCCCTCAGCCCCCACCCGGAGATCTCAATTGGCTCAGGCAAAGGAGGGTCATCTTCTCAAACATTCCAGTTGAATTTTTTCTTTCTTTTTTTTTTTGTTTTATTTATTTTTGAGACAGAGAGAGACAGAGCTCAAGTGGGGGAGGAGCAGAGAGAGAGGGAGACACAGGATCTGAAACAGGCTCCAGGCTCTGAGCTGTCAGCACAGAGCCCGATGTGGGGCTCGAACCCACGAACTGTGAGATCATGACCTGAGCCAAAGTCGGATGCTTAACCGACGGAGCCATCCAGACGCCCCTCCAGTTGAATTTTTTCAAGACTGATTACGTTCATCACTTTTAAACTTCCACATAGAATTTACCTTCTCCAAATAAAACATCATGTCTACAACCTTGTCCTCTGAACACCATTAGAAGACTGTTAAGCAAAACCCCCTTAAAACCAAACCCTAACAGCTCCTATTCAGAAAGGTTTCTTTTGTTTGTTTGTTTTTTGGGTAAAAACAAAGAACTGAAAGTTTTGTTTCCTTGGATACCGACCCCCCACCCCCCCAGCTACTTCTGAAGGGAGTATCTGACCAGGGACAAAACATTTTCTGTCTTCTATTTTTACAATCTTGGTAGATATCTAATTTTTACTTAGAGAGTCACTGACCATGTGTGTATAGGAGCCTGTGTCCAATTAGGAGAGAGAAACCACCTGGGACTTTGAGCAGTCAAGCTTTAAGAAGTATTATCATTATTATTTTAAAGTGTTTATTTATTTTTGATCACGCTCACAGACTGTGAATAAGGGAGGGGCAGAGAGAGAGAGAGGGAGACACAGAATCCAAGCAGGCTCCAGGCTCTAAGCTGTCAGCACAGAGCCCAACATGGGGCTCAACCTCATGAACTGTGAGATCATGACTTGAGCCGAAGTCGGATGCTTAAGCAACGGAGCCACCCAGGCACCCCAAACTTTAAGAATTGTTAATTATTACAGGGATTTGGAGTAACACGAGATCATCTAGTAAGAAGTAACACAATATGCACATGGAAGGATGCTCAACCTTATTTTTAAATTTTTTAAATTATTAAAACAATTTTTTAAGTGTTTGTTTACTTTTTGAGAGCGCGCGAGAAAGAGCATGAGTAGGGGAAGAGGCAGAGAGAGAGGGAGATACAGAATCTGAAGCAGGAGCTAGACTCTGAGCTGTCAGCACAGATTCCAACGTGGGGCTCGAACTAATGGACTGCGAGATCATGACCTGAGCTGAAGTAGGATGCTTAACTGACTGAGCCACCCAGGCACCCCTGCTCAACATCATTAACTAATGGGAATGCAAAGCAAAACCAGATGAGACATTTGCCCTCACCCCAGCTCTAATTATCCATTTTTGTATATATATATTTGTTGTTCCATTTGCTTGGTTCATACCCACTAGGATGGCTATAATCAAAAAGACAGATAATAACTACTGTTGGCACAGGTGTGGAGAAATCAGAACTCTCCTCCCCTGCTGGTAGGAACATAAAACATCAAAGTGGCATTTCCTCAAACAGTTAAACATAGAGTCACCATAGGTCCTAGGTGTATTTCAGTCTAGGTGTATACCCAAGTGCATTCCTAAGTATGTACCCAAAAGAAATGAAAACTTATGTCCGTATAAAAACTTGTTACTCAGTGTTCCTAGCAGTATTATTCAGCCAAAAAGTGGAAACAACTCAAACATCTGTCAGCTGATAAATGGATGAATAAAATGTGATGTGTTTGTATGATGGAATGTTATTTGGCAATAAAAAGAAATGAAATACTGATACATGCTACAATATACATGAACCTTGAAAATGTTATGCTAAGTGAAAAGAGCCTGTCACAAAAGACCACATATTATATTATTCCATATATAGTAAAACCTTGGTTTGCAAGTATAATTTGTTCCAGAAACATGGTTGTAATCCAAAGCATTTGTTTATCAAAGCAAATTTTGCCATAAGAAATAATGGAGGGACACCTGGGTGGCTCAGTTGGTTAAACGTCTGACTTCAGCTCAGGTCATGATCTCACGGTTTTTGGGTTCGAGCCCTGCATCGGGCTTTGTGCTGGCAGCTCAGAGCCTGGAGCTTGCTTCTGATTCTGTGTCTCCCTCTCTCTGCCCCTCTTCCCAATAAATAGACATTAAAAATTAAAAAAAAAAAAAAACACCCAAATAATGGAAACTCAGATGATTTGTTCTACAACCCAAAAATATTCATATAAAAATGATTATAATGCTATAATATAATACAAAGTAATAAAATTCAGATTGTAAATAAAAATAAGTTAACCTGCACATTCCATTGAAAACCTTTGTGGCTGGTGTAAGGGAGACAAGAGAGGAGGGTTATTGTGTGGGAGGACTTTCACTAGCACTAATGGAATCACTGCTGTCTCTTGGCTCAATAGAATCTTTTTCTTTTTGTGCAACTTTAACAAGGAGCCTATCCAGTGACACTTGCTTTTGCCTCCTTCTGAGGTTTTCACAGAAATGTGACATTGCTTTGTCATTAAACAGATTGATTGCTCACCCTGCTACAGCCTTATTTGGGTAGTGCTTTTCTGCAGAATTTTGTTTTGCAATGTTTCCCACATTTTACACATCTCCCTAACCTCATTTAAAGTGAGGGATTCCTCCGTCTTTTTCTCCTCTGCAGACGATATGCAGACATAGACGTCTTATAATATCTTGCAGTTTCGCCCACTCCCATACCTCATTCATACTTCTTGATGATTTCCTTCTTAACATCCATTGTAATCATCTCCTTCTTACTGCCTTTCTTTTCAACTTCTTTCTGCATGGGGACCGTTGTATATACTCGCACAGATGTTGACTACAGTACAGTATTAGTAAACTCTTGTCATCTACTGTATTTAGTGTAACTGGCAATGAGGCAGCAGAGGAAAGGGTTGATATCTGTAGGCAGTCTGACGTAGAATGAAGCAAAGCATTCCCAAGCTTCTCTTGTGTGGAAAAGCAAAGGACTGTCTATAGGTGCTTTGAAGTGACAAAAAATACACTAGTGCCAGTTGTGAGCACCTTCCAGTGTCCTGAAAAATCACTGATTTCTGCCAGACACCATGGCCTGAGACGGAGCATCAGAGCATGGGAGGCGATCACCCAGAATCCTGCAGCATGCACGAGAGAGAAGAACCATTGACTCAGTTGTGATCGTGTGACATTAGGTGTCACATACTACCGCTCTTGCAAGACATCACTCATTATCAAGTTAAAATTCATTAGATATGTTTGCTCGTCTTGCAGAACACTCATGGAACAAGTTACTCGCAATCCAAGGTTTTACTGTATGTGAAATGTCTATAGACATTTGCCTATTCTGTGGAACAGAAAGTAGATTAGGGCTCAGAGAACGGGAGGTTGGGCAGGAGAGTGACAGCTAAGGGGTGCAGGGTATCATTTTGGGGTAATGGAAATGTTCTAAAATTGATTGTGGTAATGTTTGCACAACTGTGTAAAAATACTACAAGCCATTGAAATGTGTACTTTGGGTGAATTGTATGGTATATGAATGATATCTCAATAAAGTTTTTTTTCCTTCTTAAAAAATTTTTTTATGTTTATTTTTGAGAAAGAGACAGAGTAGAAATGGGGGAGGAGCAGAGAGGGGGGGACACAGAATCTGAAGAAGCAGGCGACAGCTTAGAGCTTGACATGGGGCTCAAACTCATGAATTGCAAGATCATGACCCGAGCCAAAGTCAGACTCTTAACCTACTGAGCCGTCCAGGTGCCCCTCAATAAAGCATTTCAAAAGAAGTAAAGAGGACTCTAAAGAATGTAGATGTAGCAGATATAAGGAGCAGCCCCCACCCCAGGGCTGAGAGAGCATGCTCCATGAAAAGCCCCCCAGTCTACCCCACACCTGCTGAGGCTGAGTTACAGACTTTGTGGACATGACCATGGCTCACTGGGTTGCAGATGAGTTACTGTGGTGCAGCATGGAGGAATTAGCAGGAAACCAGCACCCGGGAGGCAGGGTGCTGAGGGCCCCTGTTGGCTGCTGCAGCAATGCCAGCTAGGCACTGGAAAAGCCAGGTGCGCTATAGTAGGAACACACTGGAACCCAGAAACACAGCTCTTTTCTCCTGCAGTGGCTCTTCAGCACCTTCTACTAACAAAGCTCCACCTCATGCCATCTAGCAAAGAAAAGTATTTAAAAGGCCCAGGCCCATTTTCACAGAGCAAGCAAAAAGGGTGAATGTGGACCTGAGAGGTGATAAATCTGTAACTCACGCAGAAGTCACCAGGACTTCAGCAAACCCCTAGCTTTTTAATTCCCTTTGGAGGTCCCAAGGTAATCCTGTCCTTTGGCTGCTGTGGTTTGGAGAAGCCAAAGACGCTGTATCTTTGGGCCAACTTGCCTTTAGCCCAGCTCTCTCTCATCCATTTTTACATCTTATTTTCTCTTCTGTTGGCCCAGTTCTCTTTTTCAGATACCAATTATGCTTATGCTGGCTCTCTAGTGACTACTATTGCTGCATGTTTTTGTTTTGTAGTTTGGGCTTGTTTTAGTAATCCTTCTACACTTGTTATTCTTTTTCATTTTATCTTGTTCATTTTTTTATCCACCATTGCTTGCTTGCTTGCTTTCCTTCTTTCCCTTTCTTTCTTTCTTTCTTTCTTTCTTTCTTTCTTTCTTTCTTTCTTTCCTTCCTTCCTTCCTTCCTTCCTTCCTTCCTTCCTTCCTTCCTTCCTTCCTTCCTTCCTTTCCTTCCTAACATATATTTTTTTAAGTAAGTTCTATATCCGACGTGGGGCTCTAACCCACAACTCCAGGATCAAGAGCTGCACGCTGTATGGATTGAGCCAGCCAGGCACTCCACCGTCACTTTCACGACTTTTTACTGTCTTTTCAGCAGTGACCGCTTTGTTCTCCTCCACTGAGGCTTTAATTTTCATGATGGTGTTAATTTTCTTTGTTCACTCTTCCCGAATGCTAATTATTTAAAAAAATGCTGTCTTACAGTTATTTTCCCTGAGCGCTCCCTTTAGTCTCTGCTCTTAGTTAACTCTTGTTTTATAGCGCCATTTGGGGCAGGGTAGGGCTGGGGTAATCTCTGTTAACTATCTTCATCTGTTCTGTGACAACATTTTTCCTGTCCTGTTGTCTTTATCCACCATGCTCCCCCGCCCCCGCCCCGTTCCTTTCTTCCGTTGTTGTTGCAGCATTTTTGTATAGCTCCTATGCTGATTTCTTTTTATTATTTTTATTTTCTTTTAAGCGGTTATGGCTAGTTCCTCTTTTTTTTAAGTTTATTTATTTTGAGAGAGAGAAATAGAAAGCAAGTGGGGGAGGGGCAGAGAGAGGAGGGGACAGAGAATCCGAGGCCTGCTCCATGATGATAGTAGAGAGCCTGAACTCACAAGCCATGAGATCACAGCCTGAGCCAAAGTCAGATGCTTAGCCAACTGAGTCACCCAGTTGCCCCTTTATTATTGTTTTAATATATTGTAGTGCCTCTTCAAATGAAAAAAGTTATGTGACTATAGCCAGGTCAGGATTTGAATTCTGGCTTTGTACTGACTGGCTCTGTGATCTTAAGATAATTTAACCTCTCTGTGTCTCAGTTTTTCCTCAATACAATGGGAACAATAACCTCACAGGATTGGTGAGAAGATTCAGTGAGTTAAATTGTTCAAAACTATGGCTAGTCCACAGTGTGTGCTGTATGAATATTAACAATATTAACCTACCCTACACACTTGTCCTTAGAAAATGCATAGCTTTTCTGCACAGGAGGATTTAACATACTGCATATTAACTACTTAAATATGCCTAGTCATGCATAACATCTGAATAGGAGGTGTGCATTCTGCAAAATGTTTTCAAAAAATTGATGAGCTTTTCAGTAACTTTTTTGGGAAGCTGGATAATAAATAGTACAGTATATAATAACTTCTAATTAGCTTGCCTTGAAAATATTCATGGGAGACAAACTCAGGAAATACTTTGTGGTTTTTGTTCTGCATACTTTTGTCATACTTGAGTTAATATCCAGTAGGGGCCGATATTTGAAAGTTAGCAAAATTCTGACATTGTAGACTCAAAATTCTTGCCAGGTATCGTTCAGAAAATAACCATATTGTAGGATGTTTTAGAAATGATATTTTGATACAGTTGGTTTCAATGAGTTCATATTTTTAATATAATTTTATTTTTGTGGTTATATTAAAATAACCTAGTATTATATGCCTTTTGTATCTTAAAAAAATTCTTTTAATATATTTTTGAGCGAAGGAGAGAGAGAGAGAGAGAGAGAGCGAGCGAGCGAGCATGAGCGGGGGAGGGGCAGAGAGAGAGGGAGACACAGGATCTGAAGCAGGCTCCAGGCTCCAAGCTGTCAGCACAGAGCCCCATGCAGGGCTTGAACTCACGAGACGTGAGATCATGACCTGAGCTGAAGTCGGTTGCTCAACCAACTGAGCCACCCAGGTGCCACTGAACCTTTTTTTTGAGCACTTTCTGACTGAATATTTAGTCAGTGAACAGATCGATTTTTGAGTCCCTACCAGGGATGCAATGGCGAGTCAAATAGACACATTCCCTGTCTGAATTAGCTAGAATATGAATATTAAATTATTACTGTAAATGCTCATAAGATTATAAGTGCCCTTGTACTGGGATAGGGATAAGCTGCTGTGGGAATTTAGAACAGGGGGACCTAACCTAGAGTGTGGAGATGGGTAAAGCTTTCTCTGTGGAATTAACCCTTAAGGCTGAGTGGGAGTTGGTGAGATGAGGCAGGAGGAGGGTCAGGACAGCGTCAGCCTGACCTTGGGGGAGGGCATGGGGAGTGGAAAACACTGAAAGATGGTCAGTGTTGCAGACACATCGAGGTGAGTCTGGCAGGAGGATGGGGATGGCAGGTGACTTGGGAAGCGGTGGGCAGAGGTCAGATCTTGCAGAGCTTTATGTGGCTTGTGAAGGAATCTAGGACTTTACCCTAAGGACAGTGGGACATTTGCGAAGTCTTGGGAGTGAGATGAATTCACATTGGCTGCTCTGGGGGGAATGAGTCGGCGAGGACCAAGAATGGGTAATGGAGGCTTACCAGGGGGCTGTAGTAGGAGTCCAAGCCAAAGATTATAGCGACTTGAAATAGGATGGTGGTAGTGAAGGTTGAGGGATGGATGATTCAAGAAGGGTTTCACAGGTGAAATGCATAGTACTTGGTGATTGATTATATGTGGAGCTGGGAGTGGGAAGGAGGGTAATGTTAAGGATGATTTCCGGGTTTCCGACCGAAGCACCTATTAAGGTGTTGCCTTTTACATGAGATAGTGAACAGAGGAGAAAGATGAAGTGTGGGGCATCTGTGAAATATCTAGATGGTGCTTTGAGCAGGACATTACGTGGACGTGGAACTCAGAGGCAGTTACCTGGAAGATAAAATTTGGGATGGTCAGCATAATGATGGCAAATTAAATCATAGACGTGGAACAAAATTGCCTTGGGGAATGTCTGCAGAATGAAAGTGTTAAGACAGCTTCACACAGTACCCCAGGCTCCTCTCCTCGTTGAAAATTGCTACGCGTATATGATTCACACACAAATCATACCTTCAGGCTGTATTATGTTTTGGACGATGTACAGCTTACATTGTGTCTGGAGTTGGGGCATATAATTAGCAATGTATTAGTTTATTCTTTAAACAGACGCTTCAAAAAAATTTTGGGGGGGCACCTGGGTGGCTCAGTCAGGTAAGCATCTGACTTCGATTCAGGTCATGATCACATGGTTCGTGGGTTCGAGCCCCGTGTCAGGCTCTGTGCTGATGGCTAGTTCAGAGCCTGGAGCCTGCTTCAGATTCTGTATCTCTCTCTCCCTCTGACCCTCCCCTGCTCACGCTGTTTCTCTCTCTCTCAGAAATAAATAAAACATTTTAAAAAAACCAGGGTTTTTTTTGTCTTTTTGTTTTTTGTTTTTTTTAATTTTAGAGAGCGTGAGCTGGAGAGAAGAGGTGCAAAGGTAGAGAGAGAATGAGAATCTTAAGCAGGCTCTATGCTCACCGTGGCTTGATCTCACAACTCTGGGATCATGACCTGAGCTGAGATCAAGAATCAGACACTCAGCCAACTGAGCCCCCCGGGGGCCCCTAAGCCAACACTTCTTGAGTGTTGCTGTGTACTAGGTGCTGTGCTATTAAATGCAGGTGATTCACAGACCTAAGTTAGAGATTTTGCTTTCAAATTATATGCTGATTCTTTGCAGAGACAGAAAAATAGGCAAGATGTTTTATAAATGCTATGATCCAGGTAAACGTGGGATGTTACTCAGACACAGCCATAGTATAAGGCATTCAGGAAAGCTTCCTGAAGAGAGGTAAGACTCAAGTCTGCTCTGACTTAGAGACCTTAAAGGTGAGCTGGCATTCATAGGCAAAGAAGGCAGAGAAAGGACCCTACCACTGTGCTGTACTGTTTCTCCCAGTTTCAGAAGCTGCAGGAAGGTCAAGGCATGAGGGGACAGTAATGTTCATTGGGTTTAACAGTTAAGAGGCCAGTGGCAAACTCAGTGACCCTTTAGAGCAGGGTATGAGTTTGATTGTCTTAGTGTCTCCTGTGCTTTGCTTTGCATCATTCTTAGCACTTAGTGCTTGTTGTGCTGGCTTTGGACAGAAGAGAGACACCTCCTTCTCCAAGATGAATACATGGGAGAGAATAAGTCCGACTGCTGCATCCCCTCTACGTGCTGAAGCAAGCTTATGGCTGCTCTTTACCTGCGTACTTTTTTACGACTGTAGAGGGAAGCCAGGTGAGCTCCTGCAGCCTGAACAATTCTCACTATTAATCTAGTGTGGGTGTGCTTATGTTTCATTCTAGTCTTTTTCTTTTCTTTTTCATGGCTGGGTACATGATACCTGTATCTTTTTTTTCATTCACTACTGTATCATAAGCACTTCCCCATGTCACTACAATATTTTTCATAAATTATATCTTCCCCTCCCATAAATTACACCTTAAGTGGCTACAAAATCTCTTACTTGGATGTGTATTTGAACATTTATTTGAGCACTTGGTTTAGTCCTTTTTCTTTTGTAATAATTTGAAATAATTACAAAAAAATTGCAAAAATATTGCTGAGAATTCCCATATGGCCTTTAGCTCGTTTATGGCGTTGTCTATCAGATTTCTCCCTTGTAGGGTTACTCTTTTCCCCTCTGTAATTAAGAAGTATCTTGTGGGCAGAATCTTGGAAGAGGATAGAAGACCCCATTTATCAAAATTCTACCTGTTAATTTTAGCATCCTTTGATGTTTCTTAGCTGAATTACTGCTGAAATGATTACCAAATGGTGACTTTCTAATCACATTATTCCTTCTACGTTCATTAGTTGGTATTCTGATCTAAGGGAGCACTTTCTCCTCTCCTCATTCGTTAGGTTCTTATTTAATGAGTTATAATCTGTTATTTTTGGTCTGAACTTCTCCAGGGCTGGCCGGTAGGAGCCCCACCAGCTGGCTTCTTTTTCCTTTTGATACAGCCTCACTCCTTGAGCCTTTCACCGCTTTGAGGCACCGCAAACGGTCCAGGCTTATCTTGTTCGTGCCTTCTTTGCCTCAGCGCTGTAGTCAGCCGTGCTTCCAAGGATCCCTGGTTCCTGTTAGGGAAGAATGGTATTTAAAAACCAAGATCTCGGTGCTAGATGTGCTCCTTGTAATTGGGGCATTACTGCCGCCAGGCCCTTTCCAGGGACCAGAGCTGGGGAACATATGCAGGTATCACACAAAGGTGCACACACTGTCCACACCTATATTTATTTTTATAGTTTTATATTTTTATATGTCCGAAACCATCCATTTATACCAATCCTTTCAATTTCAGTACAACCCCCAAAATTTATTCTAGTTTTTCCCTTTTCCTATTTGTAACTCCCTTCCCCACCGTGGAGGAATCTGGCTCCTGTTAGCTAGCATCAGGATACTTACTTATTTGGTTAATCCCAGCATTGCCTGTTGCCACACTTGAAGACCCCCTCACGATGGCTGGATGCCCCACACCTCTCTTCACTCCAGGTGTCCATGCCTACCCTGATTGGCACCTGAAGCTTAATGGCTTTTAGATTAAATTATTCAGAAAGGCAGCCAGGGAGAGAGCTCATTCCTTTTCCTGACTGCATAATCCTCCATTTGGTGGATATCCCATAGCTTATTCAGTTCCCACGGAAGGATTTACTCTCTTATATTACAAATAGTGTTCCGGTAAATAGCCATGTGCGTGAGTCATTGTGAATTTTTGTCAGTGTGTCTTTGGGATAGTTTCTTAAACCTGAGATTATTGGGGTAAAACGCAAAGCGTGTGAAATTTCGTTAGACATGGCCCATCCGGTCCTCTCCCCCACACAGCTGTGGGAGGACCGTTTCCCCCCCCACCTTCAAGCTTTTGTCCTAGCTACAGATTTGAAATTATGTCTCTTTCAGATTCTTGAGGTGTTGTTTCTTTCCCTGTCTTTGGAGGTTTTGGCTTATTTTAAGCGCTTATTTGTTTCTTTGTGTGTCATCCACTTTAGGAAACCAGTTTACTCTTTGGGTGTTTGTTCTGCATCTTCTTTTGAAGATCCTTTTCCTTAATGGAAGAGGTAGAAGTGAAATAGATGATTAGTTCAGACTTCTCGCCGTCATATTTGCTGAATGGACGGGTAGATCTGTTGACTGATGGTCATGTGTCTGCCGGAGCCTCAAGTTTGTAGACTGTCTGGCTCTGGCCGTTCAGGCATCACATCTGCATTCAGGACAGAAAGGAGGGGAAGGTACGGCCGCCTTCTGAAAGAAAAGGCTTTCTTTCTTTTTTTCTTTTTTAATTTTTTTAAATGCTTACTTTTGAGAGAGAGAGAGAGACAGAGTGCAAGTGGGGGAGGGGCAGAGACAGAGGGAGACACAGAATCAGAAGCAGGCTCCAGGCTCTGAGCTGTCAGCACAGAGCCCAATGAGGGACCAAACTCATAAACCATAAGATCATGGCCTGAGCCGGGCGCCTGGGTGGCTTAGTCGGTTAAGCGTCCGACTTTCGCCTAGGTCATGATCTCGCGGTTCGTGGGTTCGAGCCCCGCGTCGGGCTCTGTGCTGACTGCCGGCTCAGAGCCTGGAGCCTGTTTCAGAGTCTGTGTCTCCCTCTCTCTCTGACCCTCCCCTGCTCACACTGTCTCTATCTCTCTCAAAANCATAAATATAAAAATTAAAAATAAATATACAAATAAACAGATTGTGAAAAACACCCCCTTCAGGGGCGCCTGGGTGGCTTAGTCGGTTAAGCGTCCGACTTTCGCTTGGGTCATGATCTCGCGGTTCGTGGGTTCGAGCCCTGCGTCGGGCTCTGTGCTGANAAAAGAAAAACACCCCCTTCAAACCCACTTTTCAATTTGGTGCCTATTCTTTTACGTATGTACTGAACACGTAACGTAATTTTCAGTTTCAATGTCATCCGTGTTTGTTGCCACCAGCATGTGGGCCATACGTACACATTACAACTCTACCACAAGATTTTTTTTCACTTAGCAGTATATACTAGATGTTTTGCCCATGCGAGAACCTACAGATGTGCCTCATTCTGTGTAACGGGTACATCATATTCTATATACGTTATTCTCTTGCCCCCATTGATCCATTATCCACCTTGTATCCTCCATGCTGGTGACTGCCATCTAAGAACAGCGTCATCTGGGCTTCATTGCCCTCTGGCTCGGAATCAGCTGATAAAAAACATGCATGGGGAGCAGAGGGCGAGTGATGGGAGAAGTGAGAGCATTTCTTATCCCCTCCCGCCCTGGCTAGGGCTCCGGGAGCAGCTGTGCCCTTGGTAGTGCTATTCCCGATGGCTGACCTCTCTTTCCCAGTGATACCCTTCTGTCTCCTGCTCTTTCACCTTGAGGGCACGAGTAGCTTCCTACTGTTGATAGCCCCTGGATGCTTCACCACCCCGGTTGGCTCCTTGCACTCTACTCACACAGCTATAAAAAAATCCTGTCTTATTTCACTCAGCATAACACCCTCAAGGTCCATCCATGTATGCTGAGTGAAATAAGTCAGGCAGAGAAGGACAAATATATGTTTGCACGTATAGGAGGATTAGGAGGAACTTGACGGAGGAACAAGGGGGAGAAGAAGGGGGGAAATGGTGGGGTAAAGGGAGAGAGGCAAACCATGAGAGACTCTTGAATGCTGACAAAAACTGAGGACTGATGGATGTGGGGGGAGGCAGGATGGGCATGGAGGAGGGCACTTGTGGGGATGAGCACTGGGTGTTATGTGGAAACTAATTTGACAATAAACTATTTGTAAAAAACAAACAAACAAAAAAATCCTGTCATTAATTTCCTTCAGTTCATTCCTTTGCATGTGCCATCTGTTTCCTGCCAAGACCCCAACTGATATAGATGTCATTGTGTAGATGCGCTGTAATTTATTTGTTTGGCTCCCGATTAATGGACATTTGAATTTTTTTGTAGTATTTTTTTCTTATAATGAGTGTTGCTGAGGAGCATTCACGTACCTATCTTGTAAGGCATTTGTTGGAATGTTCCTTTAGGAAAAAGTCATAGAAACAGAAATGCTGGTTCAGGGTGCATGAATGTTGTGAATTTCAGTAGCCACTTCCCCGTCGCTCATGAAAGAGTCTGCCAGGTTACATTTCTACAGTGTGGTGTTTGGTGTTTTTTAATATTAAAAAATTATAGAGGTAATACTTGTGACTTACAACAAATAAATTAAAACTTAGAAGTATAAATACATAGGGGCGCCTGGGTGGCTTAGTCGGTTAAGCGTCCGACTTTCGCTTAGGTCATGATCTCGCGGTTCGTGGCTTTGAGCCCCGCTTCGGGCTCTGTGCTGACTGCCAGCTCAGAGCCTGGAGCCTGTTTCAGTCTGTGACTCCCTCTCTCTCTGACCCTCCCCTGCTCACGCTGTCTCTCTCTCTCTCCTAGAAATAAATAAAAATTAAAAAAAAATTAAAAAAAAAGAAGTATAAATACATAAAGTACTTCCTATCCTTGCATCATGTTTCCTGGAGGTAATCCTATCAGCAGTTAGCTATGTATCCTATCGTGGGTTTTTTTTCTTTATAAGATTTATATCCTTATCATAGAATAAACTCACATATAGATAAAGTAAATTCATTTATACATGTATGTATGTACATGTATCTCTGCCTATCTCTATTAAGAAAGCTCATTTATAAACTCTGTTCTATTGATCTGTTTGTCTTTTTCCTGTGCCCGTACCTATCTTGAGAATTACACCTTTGAGTTGTTTTGATATCTGGTAAGGCAAATCCTCATCTCATTATTTTTCATTAAAAAAATTTTCTTGGCTCTTCTTGGGCATGAAGTCTTTGGATTAACTTTAGATTTAAGTTAAAAAAAAAAAAACCAAACAGACATGGATTTTGGCTGGAGTCAGAATCAATTTATAGAGAACTGACATATTTCCAATATTGAAACTTCTCACTTAGGAGCCTGGTGTATGTCTTTATTTATCCAGCTCTTTTATGCCCTTCAGTGAAAATCTTGCCCATTTCCTCCTAAGTTTATTTTTAGATATATTATAGATTTTGTTGCCATCATGAATGGAATTCTTCCTCTTACATCTTCTCATCTGTTATTGCTGGTATGGTTTTTAAGATTTTTGTACGGCGCCTGGCTGACTCAATTGAAAGAACATGTGACTTAAAAAAATTTTTTTACATTTATTTATTTTTGTGAGACAGAGAGACAGAGAGAGAGAGGGAGAGAAAAAGAGAGCATGAGTGGGGGAGGGGCAGAGAGAGAGGGAGACACCGAATCTGAAGCAGGCTCCAGGCTCTGAGCTCTCATCACAGACCCTGATGCGGGGCTCGAACTCACAAACCGTGAAATCATGACCTGAGCTGAAGTCAGACGCTCAACTGACTGAGCCACCCAGGTGCCCCGGAACACATGACTTTTAATCTCAGGGTCGTGAGTTCAAGGCCTATGTGGAGTATAGAGATTACTTAAATAAATAAAACTTTAAAAAAAAGTTGTTGAGTTTTCTGAAATAATTTTATCACCTACTTTTTTGTTCTAATGGTTTTTTTTCAGTTGATTCTCTTGGCTTTTCTAGGTGGACATTTGTATAATCTGTAGCTGATAACTTTTTAAAAAATAGTTTTAATGCTTATATTTGAAAGAGAGAGAGAGAGAGAGTGAGAGAGAGGGAGCGTCCAAGTTAAGGAAAGGCAGCAAGAGAGGGAGACACAGAATCCGAAACAGGCTCCAGCCTCTGAACTGTCAGCACAGAGTCCGACTTGAGGCTCGAACTCACGAACTGCAAGATCACAACCTGAGCCGAAGTCAGACGCTCAACCGGCTGAGCCACCCAGGTGTCCCTGTAGCTGAGAACTTTTTAATCAGTTTATGTATAGTATTTATACATAATTTCATTCTTATATATTATTACATGGCCAAGATATCTTAGTAGGGTGGTGGGGGGTAAGGGGGGCGATCTTAGGAAGTCTTCCTGGCTGATGTTACATTTAAGGTGAGCATCAGAGAATGCTGATCATCAAGAATGTTCCAGGCAGGCCTCAAGGAGAGAAAGAACAAGGCTGTATTCAGTGAGTTGGAAGAAGAAAGGCACAGGACACAGACAAGGTTGGGAAGGAAGTGCAAGAGATGAGTTGGAGAGTAAGTAGGGGCACATTCAGAAGCTGCTAAACTCCAAGGGGGGGATTACTTTATTCTAGAGGAATTGAGAATTTAATGAAAGATGTGTTAGGCAGAATGGCCCCCAAAGATGTCCACCTCTGATGTCCACCTCTAAATCCCTGGTATCCATAAATATGTTCCCTCATGTGGCAGAAGGGACTTTGCAGGTGCAATTAAGGCTACAGACCTTAAAACAGAGAGATTATCCTGGATTCTTCAGGTGGACCTGACCTAATCCTATGAGCCTGAGAAGCAAAGTACAGCTCCAGAGGGAGCTGGAGAGATTCAGGGTGAGAGGGACCTAACGCACTGTGGCTGAAGGGGGCCACGTGGAGCAGACTGTCTGGTAACCAGCACGGAGCTGGGGACCTCAGCCCCGCAGCTGCAGGGAGCTGCATTCAGCCCATAGCTGGAATGGGCTCAGAAGCAGCTTTATCTACAGAGTCTGCAGAAAGGAACACAGCCCTGCCGACTGACTCCTTGGTTTTGGCCCTGTGACACCATGTGCAGAGGACCCTGTTGAGCCACAGTGTACCTGGATGTTGGGCATACGGAACTCTGAGACAACACATTTGTGTTATGTGAAGCTGCCGCGTTTGCGATGCTTTGTTACACAGCGGGGTTGAAGCAGGAGAGCGACGCGGAATAGCGGACCAGTCCTTCTGTGTGAATGGATCTGGGAGAGCGCAGTGCAGAGGCGGGGAACTTGTCCGTGGGAATGCAGCAGTGGTGTGGACTGGGACAGTGATGGTCAGAAGGGGGTGTGACTGGAGATTTATGTGGGATCTTGGAATTGCCAGAATTTGGTCATCGACGGGATGCTGGGGACGAGGGAGAGGAGGAGCGCAGGGACGATTGCGGAGTTCTGGCTTTGGACGCTGAGTGACTGACTGGTGGAGCTGTTTCTCGAGGCCAGGACGGGCAGGTGGGACGATCGCCACGTCAGGAACTCCGTGGTAATTCTAGGTGGTTCTTTGCTAGGAAATTCTCCCGTGAATACTTATTTTAAGGCAGAGTATATCAGCAAGATGATTGCTTTATCCTTTCAGACCTGGATTGTTTTTTTTGATGTTTTTTTCTTTTTTCCCTTTAGGTCATGTAGGAAGTTGTAAATCATGTGAAGATGGGACTCTTGGTATTTGTACGCAACCTGCTGCTAGCCCTCTGCCTTTTTCTGGTACTGGGATTTTTGTATTACTCTGCGTGGAAGCTGCATTTACTCCAGTGGGAGGACCCCAGTAAGTATGGGCCCCCTGGCCTGCCCCCCAGGGAAAGCGGGGTGTTTGCTGGGCGGCAGCGCCCTCACACCCTTCAGAGGAGGGCAGTGAGAGGAACCCGCGCGCGCCAGGGACTCAGGCTCAGAAATTGCCTCCCATGTTTGTGGCTGCAGGTTGAGAACTTTGATGTTTTTTTCAAAACTGCATGCCATGGCATATCCTCTCGTGATCCCCGTGAAAACATGCTGTTCTGCAGTCAAAACCCAAACTCTTCCAGTACTTCTAGTTTTCTGACGGCTGTGCTTTTTAATTATTATAGCGTGTTGCCTCTCCCATTTGTATTCATTGCCTCAGGGTTCTGTGCTGCAGCTGGTTTTCTTCTGCCCTGAAAATATTCACCTCTACCTTTTCTTTGAATTTTCAGTTTTCAGTTTACTATTGTCTTTGTTTCATGTTCCCTGAAGAAATTTTGTCTACCTAATTATTTTGCTCTTGCTGGCACTGAACTTGTACCCTAATAGAATAATGGCTTCCCTCCCCCTCCCCCCTGAGCTCCCCAATACCTCCTAATTCCTTTCTTTTGCTTGTACCCCTGGCCTCACGTGTTGTACAGTGTTTCCTACATAGCTTTCTGTACCCCTCTGACCTGGTTTCCATTCATGCAGTGTGGCCTGTGCTGTGGTTTCCTTTTTTTTTTTTTTTTTTTTTTTNGGGCATCACTGACTGGTGCACATTCTCTTCTTGGATGTTGCTCAAAGTATCACACAGCGACCATAAGTAGTTTTCCTTTTGGTTCTTTTGTCTGATGACTGTCTGAGCTCGGTGCAGGAAACACTGGGTAGTCCGGTCTTGATTCCTTGAATGTGACTTCGCTAAAATAGTTTTGTTTTTACAAAACATCTACTGGATACCAGTGTAGAATTCACTTGAGAGAAGTCAGTCTCTGGGTGTGAGGTTATGAAGAGTGGGAAGAGGCAAGTGGCGTTGGCCTACTATTGTATAGGGGGAGCCATTACAATGAAATAGTTCACTTCTTTCTTTTTTTTTTTCTTGATTAAATTTATTTATTTATTTTCCTTTTTAAATAGTTTATTGTCAAGTTGGTTTCCATATAACATCCAGTGCTCATCCCCACAAGGGCCCTCCTCCATGCCCATCCCCCCCCTTCCCCTCCCCCCCCATACCCATCAGTTCTCAGTTCTCAATATTCAAGACTCTCTCATGGTTTGCCTCCCTCCCTCTCCCCTCCTATTTCCCCCCTTCTTCTCCCCCATGGTCCTCCGTTAAGTTCCTAGTTCACTTATTTCTTACATGGCCCAGACTCCTGAAGCAGTTTCAAGCCAACTTTTAATTTTTTTTTTTTAATGTGTATTTAGTTTTGAGACAGACAGAGACAGAGTGTGAGTGGAGGAGGGGCAGAGAGTGAGAGACATACACAGAATCTGAAGCAGGCTCCAGGCTCTGAGCTGTCAGCACAGAGCCCGAACTCATGAACCATGAGGTCATGACCTAAGCCGAAGTTGACACCCAACTGACTGAGCCATACAGGCGCCCCTCAAGCCAATATTTGAAATGTAGTGGTACATCTTTAACTTATTGTTTTACATGGAAGGTTTCAGTGCCTCTTAAATGCTTAGCTTATAATTTTCACTACTTTGTGTTTCCAGAGTTTATTTAAATTTCTCTGTTCCAACTTAGTTTTTAAAACAAGGAGAGTACCCAGAGTCAAGTGTTCGCATCAGTGCAGTGCAAAATTTTGTAGTCAAAGGCATTCTCTATATCCATCATGGATAGATTCATCTGTATCCATAGAATAGATAGAAATACGTTCAAGAAATGGAGGTCTCCTTTTCTGTTGAGAATTGTTGACCTATAGACAACATAACTAAGAATTAGGTAATATTTTCCTAGAGAAGTTGAGAAGGACATTAACTTTATGGAAGACCTATCTATCGTATGTGAAGTGTTAGGGTATACAACTTATTAATTAAATTAAATTAAATTAAATTAAATTAAAATCACTTCTCACTGTAACCATGTGGAGATGCTGTTATCCCTAATTTCCTGCTGAGCAAACCCAAGTATTTAATTAAACGTACCTGAGTTACACAGCTAATTATTAGAACCGGAACTGAATCCTGGTTTGTCTTTAAAACCTATGTTCCTTATTTTATTTAAAAGTATAATAAGTACTGGGGCGCCTGGGTGGCTTAGTCGGTTAAGCGTCCGACTTTCGCTTAGGTCATGATCTCGCGGTTCGTGGGTTCGAGCCCCGCGTCGGGCTCTGTGCTGACTGCCAGCTCAGAGCCTGGAGCCTGTTTCAGTCTGTGACTCCCTCTCTCTCTGACCCTCCCCTGCTCATGCTGTCTCTACCTCTCTCCTAGAAATAAATAAAACATAAAAAAAAAAAATTTTTTTTTAATTAAAAAAAAAAGTATAATAAGTACTAAAGCTAGGATTGAATTCTGTATTCTAATTGGTAAAAGAGACAAGAGGGGCTCAGAGAACCAGTAGTAGAGAGTGTCAGGACAGAGGTGGAGAAGAAAGAAGGAAGGAGAGTAAGGGGAAAGGAAAGAAAGGAAGTTCTCCAAAATACAGAGCAGTTTACTAGCGTGGAGGTGGCATGGTGCTGTGTGTTCACAAGTGAGCGCTGGAGACTTCAGTAGTTTATTAATAGCTGTCTGCTTTGCTTGGAGCGAATTATCAGCTGATTAACCACTATTGACATCTTTTTGTTCTTGTGATGCTCAAGCCTTTTATTTTTTTATTTAAAAAATTTTTTTTAATGTTTTATTTATTTCTGAGAGAGAGAGACAGACAGATAGACAGACAGCGTGAGCAGGGGAGGGTCAAAGAGAGAGGGAGATACAGAATCTGAAACAGGCTCCAGGCTCTGAGCTGGCTGTCAGCACAGAGCCCGATGTGGGACTAGAACCCATGAACCATGAGATCAGGACCTGAACCGAAGTCGGACGCTTAACTGACTGAGCCACCCAGGCACCCCTGCTCAAGCCCTTTAGATACTTGACTTTGAATAGGTTGTTTTAGGCCAGCTTACTGTAGCATATTGTTTTCTGTACTGTAACGTCAGAGAGCAGGGTAATATGATGAACTGATGGCTTACTAAGGCGGAGAAGTATCCTTTACTCAATAAACAAAGCCAGTCTATTGAGCTCCCTATAGCAGATGGCCACTGTGTAGTGAAATTTGCTGCTGCTGCTAGTAATAAAATGAAATAATAATTTACCGAGTATCTACTCTATGTCTGTGCTGTGATAGGAACTTTGTATTCATAGTGTATATGAACCTCATAGTTTATTAAGATTTTTTTGTGGGGTCCTCCTGAATGGCTGAGTCGGTTAAGTGTCTGACTCTTGAGTTCAGCTCAGGTCATGATCTCATGGCGTGTGAGATAGAGCCCCATGCCGGACTCTGGAGCCTACTTGGGATTCTCTCTCTCCCTGTCTCTCTGCCCCTTCCCTGCTCACATGCTGTCTCTTTCAAAATAAATAAATAAACAAACAAAAAAACCATTTTTTGTGACTTAAAATTTATTGTTATTTTTTTAATGTTTAATTATTTTTGAGAGAGAACGAGCAGGGGAGGGGCAGAGAGAAAGCGGGACAAAAGATCCAAAACGGGCTCTGTGCTGACAACAGAATGCCTGATACGGGGCATGAACTCATGAACCGAGAAATCATAGCCTGAGCCAGAGTTGGACACTTAAGCAACTTAGCCACCAAGGCGTTCTGATATCTTTGTTTTATAGAGAAGGAGAGAACATGAGCAGGGGAGAGGGACTGAGGGAGAGAGAGAGACACACACGTGCACAACACACACACACACACAGAAAGAGAGAGAGAGAGAGAGAGAGAGAGGGAATCTTAAGCAGGCTCCATACTCAGTGCAGTGCCTGATGTGGGGGCTCATTCCCACGACTCTGAGATCATGATCTGAACCGAAATCGAGAGTCAGACACTCAACTGACTGAGCCACCGAGGTGCCTCTGGTCCTCATAGTTTAGATTGATTATTATTATCCTCTCTTACAGATGCAGGAACTGAGGCTTCAAAGAGGCTCAGTAAGTTTGTATGCCTTTTACCCGGGGACATTTCCAAGTTTGAACAATAAATGTCTTTAGCATTATTTTTCCTTAATTTTTATACTTTTTATGGTTTACCAAGCTTATCTATTGGAATTCCTTCATGGTGGTGGTAGGGGAGGGGGTCTAGAGATNAGTCGGACGCCTAACCGACTAAGCCACCCAGGTGCCCCTAGAGATTTTTTTTATTAAGTTATGCATTCAATAAGCAGTATATCTCTATTATGGCCCATGTACTATTCTGTGTAAACTGGATGTAAGATGAACATAGAACTTTATGGTCTCAGCCCTATTGTCACGAGGAGGAAATAAAACAGCTCTTATATGTTGTGTTCTTTTTTTTTTTAATTTTAATGTTTTAAGTTTTAATTTTTTATAGTTTATTTATTTTTGAGACAGAGAAACAGAGCGTGAGCAGGGGAGGGGCAGAGAGAGAGGGAGACACAGAATCTGAAGCTGTCAGCACAGAGCCCGACACGGGACTCAAACCCATGAACCACGAGATCACAATCTGGGCTGAAGTCAGACACTTAATTGAGCCATCCAGGTGCCCGTGTTGTGTTCTTTTTTTAAAAAATATTTTTATTTTATTTATTTTGAGAGAGAGCGTAAGCGGGGGAAGGACAGAGAGAGAAGGAGACAGAGGACCTGAAGCAGGCTGCATGCTGACAGCAGTGAGCCTGATGTAGGGCTCAAACCCACAAACCGTGAGATCATGTTCTGAGCTGAAGTCAGACACTTAACTGACTGGGCCACACAGGTGCCCCTTCTATATTGTGTTCTAAAAGAGACGTGTGTATGAAATGCCTTGTTAGAGCATAGAATCCCTTCTAGACCAAAAATCTTATGATTTTATCAGTCCTGAGACATATTGGGACAGGATGCAAACTGCTTTGTTTTGAGCAGCTTCAGCTGTCTGTGGCCAAGGTTTGGTCACATTGCCAGGACTTGGGTCAGATGCTTAACCTGAAAGACTTTAAGTATAAGATTGATCAACCTGTTTTTAAAAGTTCTGTAGCTTTCGGTGTTCGGTTTCTCATGTTAAGGAGATTGGAGGTTACCAGTCTGTCCTCATGACACCTAAAAAGCTGAACAGACAGAAAAATCACTAATTCTTTTTGGATCCATAAGAGAGGGGAGGACACAGGGTAGACCACTGCCTCTGAGATGGGAGAGACAGGTGAATACTGGGAGTGGCATGCAGAAACTGTCACAGGAAGCAGTGCCAATGAGCTATAATTGATGAACTGCTAGAGGCTCTGGACAAGTCCGAGCATCAAAAACTCGAGGAGGACCCAGTCATAGGGGACCCCCACGGTATCATGAGATTTATTTCCAGGGGCTCGGCCAGATTCTCACAAGAAATATTGGGGTAAAATCTTCTCAGGCATCTGGCACATGAGAAGAAAGGAACCATTAATATGCCAGGGCACTTTTGTTTTCTTAACAAGGCCTGCCCTCAAGGGAAACTAGTTATTCAGAGCCCAGTTTGTTGGAGTATTATCAGAGCCTAACTGACCTGGGGAAAGGGAAATACCCAACTCCAGTCATCTCTAGCCTTCCATGTGGGAGAAAGGAAACACCAAGCTCCAGCCTTGAGAGCAAAGACTTCCCCAGAGAAGGTGTAGAGATGGGAAAGAAGCATATGAAAAGATGCTCCACATCATATGTCCTCAGGGAGATACAAATTAAAACAACATTGAGACACCACTAGGTCCCTATCAGAATGGTCCAAGTCCAAGAACATCAAATGCCGTTGAGGATGTGCAGCAATAGGAAGCCTCATTCACTGTTGCTGGGAACACAAAATGGTACAGACACTTTGTTGTTGTTTTTAAAAAAATTTTTTAATTAAAAAAAATCTTTTAATGTTTATTCTTGGGGGCAGAGCACGAGTGGGGGAGGGGGAGAGAGAGAGAGAGACAGAGAATTGGAAGCAGGATCCAAGATGTCAGTCAGCACAGATCCTGATGCAGGGCTCGAACTCACAAGCCATGAGATCATAACCTGAGTCAGTCAGATGCTAAACCGACTGAGCCACCCAGGCGCCCCGGGACAGATACTTTGAAAGATAGTTTGCCAGTTTCTTATAATACTAAACATATTCTTACTCTGTGATCCAGCAGCCACATTCCTTGGTATTTACCTAAATGAGTTCGTTGTTTTTCTGTCCACAAAAAATCCTGCATACAGATGTTTATAGGAGCTGTGTTCATCATAATTGCCAAAAGTTGGAAGCAGCCAAGATGTCCTTTAATAGTTGAATGGATAAACCATGGTAGATCCAGACAATGGAATATTGATAATTGCTAAACATAAGTGAACTATCAAGTCATGGAAAGACATGGAGGAGCCTTAAATGCATATTTCTAAGTGAAAGAAGCCAATCTGAAAATGCTACATACTGTATGATTCCAACTATATGACATTCTGGAAAAGGCAAAACTATGGCAATAATGAAAAGACTAGTGGTTGCCAAGGTTGGAAGTGGGGAGAGGTACGTATAGGCAGGGCATAGAGGATTTTTAGGTTGGTAAATCTGTATGATATCATAATGATGAATATGTTTTTGTACTTTTGTCCAAATACACAGAATATACAACACCAGGCATAAACCCTTAGGTAAACTATGGACTTTAAGTAATTATCATGTGTCAGTGTAGGTTTATCAGTTTTTTTTTTTTTTTTTCAGTTTATTGTCAAATTAGTTTCCACATAAGGGTTTATCAGTTTTAAGAGTGCACCACTCTGATAAGGGCTATTGACAATGAGGGAGGATGTACATGTGTGGGGTCAGGAGGCATATGGGAAGTATCTGTACTTTCCCCTCAATTTGCTTTGAACCTACTGCTCTAAAAATATACTCTTGGTAAAAAAAAAAAAAAAAAAAAAAACCGCTGTAGAGTTATACTTTATATATGTGTGTGCATGTATATACACACACACATATATAAGATGATAAAAATATATATGTACGTATGTTTAACTTAATGAACAAATGAGCCCAGTCTTGGGGAGAGTTGGGTGTACTTTAGTTTCTTCATCTCCAAAATGGGGACAAAATACTGACATTTCTCTTGGCTCTGATGCTTTATTCAGGTCAGGTCTTGTAGGAAAGTTGGGTAGTTGCGTCTTATCAGTAGACCTGATTCCCATGCTCCATTTCATGGAAACTTTACATATTTTATTATTTTAATTTTTATCTATTTGCATTTCATAAATTAAAGTGGATATTTTGGAGCAGTAGGATTAATTTCTTATGGGACCTTTAAAAATTCATATTACCACGTTTATCAATATTGCAGCTTCCTTGGTGTTCTTACCTATATTTTACAAAAGATCATAACTGGAGAGATTATAAAATATGCGTTATTGATCTGATTACTATGGAGAATACCATCTGGCAAGTAAGTTGGAGTTTGGATCTGATATTGGGAGAAGGGTAGATTAAGTTTAGCTTAATAGACATAGGAAATTATATTAACTCTTAGTTTTCCATCTTGAAAATGAAATGGAAGCTGGTATTTCTAGCTTGTAGCTTAGGGTGTCACTCTGTTTCTTCTTATAATGGCATAACTGGTACCAAGCTAAGCCTCTCTCTATAAGTAGTTATAGAACTGGACAGAATAAATGAAGCAACTCTTGCCAGGCAGTGGACAGGAGGCAGTATAAAATTTCATTGCCTAAGAAAAGGAAACTCATGGGGTGAATTCTGCAGTTCTCCTTGAGGGGGCAATTTCCTAGCCCTGCCCAGAAAGCTCAACAGACTGTAGTACCTCCACTTGGCTGAGGAGGCAGAGATCAGGGTGTAGGGCAGTTGAAGTGGTTGGGAGTCTGTGAGATGGGTCATCACTGAGTAGGGAATTATTGAGAGACAGAAGTGGGCTGGGGGAGGAATTTCTAGGAGTCTGTAGCTGAGGACTGGGCTGTACATGCACACGGCATAACCACCATGTAGATAGCAGCTGTACAGGACAGGAGTAGAGGTCAAGTAGTCTGTGGGTAGCTGAAGAGTCAGGGGCTTTGAAGTTGTAGCCCTGCCAGAGTGGAGAAGTCTCACTAGCACTTTACTACCCCTGGCATCCGGATGCCAAAAAGGCCCTGCCTTAAGAATGAAGATCTCATTCTAGAGTAAGATCTACTCAAGACTCACCCTAACAAGACCTAAAACCAAGCCCCAGCAATGCAGATTTTGAAGGTTGGGTCCTGTCAAGTTAGAGAAGTAAAAAATACCATGGGCTTTCCTCAGATCCACACTAAACATAGTATAGAATCATGCCTACACAAATTCAAGGGGGTCAGGCAGTTATTGAACTGCCTGATAAAATAGAAATAGATACTCTTTAGAGGAAGATAGCAGTATTCATAGTTTCTGCATGCACTATCCATAGTGGTCAGTATTCAATAAAAAGTTAGTAGACATACAAACAGACAGGAAGGAAGTGGTGATCCATATTCAAGAAAAACAAAAGTCTATAGATAAGAAAGCTCACATATCGGACTTAGCAAAGTAGCTATTAAAAATAATTTATTTGGGGCACCTGGGTAGCTCAGTCGGTTGAGCAGCCGACTTCAGCTTGGGTCGTGATCTTGCGGCCTCTGAGTTCGAGCCCCGGGTTGGGCTCTGTGCTGACAGCTCAGAGCCTGGAGACTACTTTGGATTCGGTGTCTCCCTCTCTCTCTGTCCCTACCCTGTTTGTACTCTGTCTCTTTCAAAAATAAATAAACATTAAAAAAAATTATTTTATTTTTTTAAATAAACACTGTTCTTTTTTTTTTTTTAAGGTTATTTGAGACAGAGAGCAAGAGACAAGTGGGGGGAGGGGCAGAGAGAGTGAGGGAGACAGAGAAATATCCCAAGCAGGCTCTGCACCAGTAACATAGAGCGCATTGTGGGGCTCAAGCCCACAAACTGCTAGATCATGACCTGAGCTGAATTTTGATGCCTAACCAACTGAGCCACCCAAGTGCCCCTTTTACAAATAATTTAAGGAATTGAAGAAAAATACAGTGAACGCTAAGTAGTCTCAGTAGAGAAATCAAAACTATATTAAAAAAAACACAGAAACAGATTCTAGCACTGAAACGTATAGGAACAGAAAATGAAGATTTTACTTCACAGTAGGTTGAATATAACAGAAGTCAGTGAAGTTTAAGGGAGTGCAATAGAAATTATCCAGTCTGAAACACAGAAAGAAAAAAATACTGAAGAAAAATGAACAGACCGTCAGAGACCTGTGGGATAGTATAACATTGTCTAATATATATGAGTTTTGGACAGAAAAAAATGTAAAGAAATAATGGCTGAAAATTTCCTAAATTTGGTGAAAAACAATGACTTACAGATCTCAGAAGTTCAGTAAACTCTAAGAAGGATAAATATTGGGAGAGTCTAGGCATATGATAGTTAAATATCTGAAATCTAAAGTGAAAATCTTGAAAACAGAGAAAAAGAAAGCTTCTCTATGGGGGTGGGAAATCCCACGGACCTGTCACTAGAACTAGTAGAGTTCACACGGCGAAAGGTCTTCAAAGTGCTGAAAGAGAAATACCAAACACCTGTCGTCCCAGAATCCTTTATCTGTTAGAAATATCCTTCAAAAATGAGGATGAAATGAAGACATTTTTTCCAAATAACGTTGCTAACAGAGCTGCATTACAGAAAAACACTCAAGAATATCGTTCAGGCCAACAGGACGTGAGACCAGATGGGCATTTGGATCTATTGGGAAAAGTAGGGGTTGCTGGAAATGGTAAATAATGGACAAGTATAAAAGACTCTTGCTCCTTTTTTTCTCATTTGCTTAAAAGACAACTAATTTCTTAAAGCAAAAACAATAACCCTGTAGAAAAAGGTTTAGAATATATATAGAGGTAAGATATGACAAAAGTTGCACAAGAAATGGGGAGAGGGGAGGTAAATGGACCCTTAACTGTTGTAAAGTTATTACATTTGCGAAAAATAAGAAGTGGGAAGTAGGAATGTTGTGTATAAAGTGAGGAAATAGTAAAGTAAGAAGTAGGAAGTGTCAGACGTGAAGAGGTATTATATTAGCTCTAAAGAGACTTACAAGTTAAGGGTGTGTATTTCTTTCTTTCTTTTTTTTTTTTTTTTACAAATAGTTTATTGTCAAATTAGTTTCNTGTATTTCTTAATGGAACTTCTTAGTAGAACAACTACTAAGAAAAAAAAAATAACACAAAAAGGTATATATATCTGAGAAACCAAAGAAGAAATAAAAAGCACTAAAAAAATATTCAGTTAACCCCCCCACCCCCGAAAGCAGGAAAACAGCAATATGAGAACAAAAAATAGAAGAGAGAAATGGAAAACAAATGGTAAGCCAGTTGACTTAAATCTGGCTGTATTAACAATTACAATTAAATGTGAATGGATTAAAACTCCAGCTAAAGGCAGAAATTGTCAGAATGGTTAACAAATCATGATGTATGTCTTGATATAAGAGACCTGTGTTTTAAATCTTTTTTAAAAATGTTCATTTATTTTTGAGTGAGAGAGAGAGAGACAGCGTTTGAGTGGGGAGGGGTAGAAAGAGAGGGAGACACAGAATCCGAAGCAGGCTCCAGGCTCTGAGCTGTCAGCACAGAGCCTGACATGGGGCTTGAACGCACCAACCACGAGATCATGAGCTGAGCCAAAGTCAGACGCTTAACTTACTGAGCCACCCAGGTGCCCCTAAGAGAGACCTGTATGTTAAATTTGAAAACATGTTCAAAGTAAAAACAGATTTCAAAGATACAGAACATATATCTTAGGTGAACAATAGGCATAGAAAAGTTGGCATAACTTCAGCGCATTATGCCTTATGACGAAGAATATTACAAGAGATTACAGAGGGTCATTACTATGATAAAAGGAGCAATTTGTCAGGAAGACATATATAAAATATATGTAATCAGAAAGTATTAAATTTCATTAAGGAAAAGCTGATTAAAACTAAAAGGGAGAAAAGGACAAATCCACAAATCATGTTCAAATATATTAATACCTCTCTCTCAGTATTTAATAAAACAAGTCAAAATTCTGTAAGGCTGTAGAAGATCTAAGCAACACTATGAACTACCTTTTCCTAACTGACATTTATAGAAGACTTTACCCAATGACAGAGTACACATTTGTTCCAAGCGTACCCAGAATGTTCATTGAGGTTTGTGTGCTTGAGTACATGATAGACAAAGTTAGTATGCAGACAATATCTGGGAGAAGAAAATTTCAATATTTGTATGTTAACTGTACTGGAATTAAAACAAAATTTGCTAAGTTTGATATTTAGAATATACAAGGAATTCCTACAAATGAAGAAGAAAAAGGCATCAATCCCAGTAGAAAATGGGGAAAGAATTAGAACGTGGAATTTACGGAATAAGAAACCCATAAGGCTAAGCATAGGAATAGATATTCAAACTCATGGGCTATAAAAATATTAAAATTAAAACAAGATATTACTTTATACCTTAGGCTGACAAAAAAATGTTAGGAAGTGTTGGCAGGAATGTGAGAATATAGTAACAACTATTCTTTGCTAGTGGAAAGTAGACAGGTAAAGCCATTCTGGAACACATTCCTGTAATAACCAACATACATCCTTTAGCTCAGCAAGTCTGCCCTTTTATATATGTATATATTCCATGTTGCTTGTTAGAGACGTACATTATTTGTGTGCCCAGGGAATTGGAGAATGAATGTATTTCCATCCTAGGGGTGGGGGTTAGTAGGCAAAAAGTAGGGTATTTGTATCATGAAATGATTTGCAGCTATTAGAAAGTAACAGATCCTTTATACACAAAACAACATGGATGGAACTTTAAAAACATAGTTTAAGTCAAAAATGAAACAGATGGGGCACCTGGGTGGCTCAGCAGGTTGGGTGTCCGACTTCGGCTCAGGTCATGATCTCACGGTTCGTGGGTTTGAGCCCCATGTCGGGCTCTGTGCTGACAGCCAGCTCAGAGCCTGGAACCTGTTTCGGATTCTGTGTCTCCCTCTCTCTCTGACCCTCCCCTGTTCACGCTCTCTCTCTCTCTCTCTCTCAGAAATAAATAAAACATTTAAAAAAATAAAATAGTCAAAACAGTTTTGGTAGAGCATGTGACTCTTGATCATGGGGTCGTGAGTTCAAGTCCCATGTTGGGCACAGAGCTTATAAATATAATGGCTAAAATTAACAACTCAGGAAACAACAGATGTTGGCAAGGGTGCAGAGAAAGGAGAACTTTTCCAACTGGTGCAGCTACTCTGGAAAACAGTATGAAAGTTCTTCAAGAAATGAAAAATGGAACTACCCTATGACCCAGCAATTGCACTACTAGGTATTTACCCAAAGGATACAAAAATGCTGATTCGAAGGGGCACATGCACCCCAATGTTCATAGCAGTGCTATCAACAGTAACCAAATTATGGAAAGAACCCAAATGTCCATTGACTGATGAATGGATAAAGAGGATGTGGTATATATACACAATGGAGTATTACTCGGTGATCAAAATGAATCATTTGCAACATCATGGATGGAACTAGAGTGTATTAGTGAAATAAGTCAGAGAAAGACAAATACCATATGATTTCACTTATGTGGAACTTAAAACAGATGAACATAGGGAAAGGGAAGGAAAAATAAGATAAAAACAGAGGGAAGCAAACTATAAGAGACTCTTAAATACAAAGAACAAACTGAGGGTTGCTGGAGGGGAGGTATATGGAGGGGAGGATGGGCTAAATGAGTGATGAGCATTAAGGAGGGCACTTGTTGGGATGAGCACTGGGTGTTGTATGTGAAGAATCCCTGGGTTCTACTCCCGAACCCAGTACTACACTGTATGTTAACTAACTCGAATTTAAGTAAATAAATATTAAAAAAAAACTAAGTTGGAAGATTTATATACTTCCTGCTTTCAAAACTTATAAAGCTACAATAATAAGATAAGAGCGGTAATGGTGTTAAGTATACTTAAGTACACTTGGACTGGTGTTAAGGTGGACATATAGATCAATGGAACAGAAAATAGTCCAGTAATAGACCCACATATCTGTGGCCAATGGGATTTTTTTCAATTAAAAGAAAAATTTTTTTTTATTTGAGCATAGTTGACACACAATGATACATTAGTTTCAGGTGTCCAACTTAGTGATTTTACAAGTTTACACGTTATGCTGTGTTCACTACAAGTGTAGCTACCATCTGTCCTGCTGTATTGCTATCACAATGTCATGGACTGTATTCCTTATACTGTCCCTTTTATTCCTATGACTTACTTTATTTAATAGCCAGTTGATTTTTGATAAAGATACCAAGGCAATTCAATAGGAAAAAATATAATCTTTGTGGTAAATGGTAGCAAGTAAACAAATCTTGACCCATGTTTCTTACCATATAAAAGATTAACTTGACACGTATCATATATCTAAATGGAAGCACTTAAACTATAAAACTCATGGAACAAAATGTAGGGGAGAATCTTGGTAACCTTGAGTTTGCTAAAGATATCTTAGGGAGGGTGAAAAAAAACATGAAAAGGTTAATAAATTGGACTGCATCAAAGTAAAAATTTTTGCTCTTCAAAAAACGTTACAAAAATTTAAAGGCAAGCCACAGCCTGGGAGAAAATTTGCAAACCATATGTACAATAAATAACTTGTATTTTGAATACATCAAAGAGGGCAGAGACGTGAATAGACACTTTACCAAAGTAGATACGCAGACAACATGTGAGCACATGAAAAGATACTTAACATGATTAGTCCTTAGGAGAAAGTGGAAATTAAAACCACAAGAAAATATTACTCTAAACTGTTTAGAATGGCTAATATGAAAAAGATAGACCACCTCAGGCGTTGTCCAGGATGGGACAGCTGTAACACTCCTGCACTGCAGGTGGTCATGGAAAATGATACAAACACTTGGAAAAGCAGTTTGGTAGTGTTTAAAACCATGAAACATTCATTTAACATACCCAGCTGTTCCTCTTCAGGAGGAGTGAAAAGACTTATCCATGTGCGTTGACTGTAGCTTTGTTTGTTTGAATTTTTAAATTGTTTTTTATTTATTTCTGAGAGACAGAGCATGAGCAGGAGAGGGTCAGAGAGTGAGAGAGACACATAATCTGAAACAGGCTCCAGGCTCTGAGCTGTTAGCACAGAGCCCAACGCGGGGCTCTAACCCATGAACCGTGAGATCATGGCCTGAGCCAAAGTCGGAAGCTTAAGCGACTGAGCCACCCAGATGCCCCATTGTAGCTTTGTTTGTAATAGTCCTAAACTAGAAACAACTCAGTGATCCATCAGTAAGGGAATAGATTGTGGTACATCTATACAATGGAATGCTACTCAGCATTAAAAAGGAATGAACTTAAAAAGAATGAACTATTTTTTTTTCCAGTTCTATGAGATATAATTGGCATGCAGCATTGTATTGGTTTTAGGTATACAGCATGATGATTTGATATATATATATATAGTGAAATAATTACCACAACAAATTTACGTAACATCTGTCATCTCCTGTGGGTACAAAACAGGAATGAACTGTTGATACACAAATAACATGGATGACTCTCACAATAATTATGCTGAGTGAAAGAAGCCAGACACAAATGAGTACATAAAACATGATTCTATTTATAAAAGGGAAACTTATTTATAGTGACAAGAAGCAGATTAGATTAGCATGGGAATGGAGTAGGGGAGGGGTGGGATTAAAAAGGCATGAAAAAACTTGTGGGGTTGATATCTTTCTTATCATAGTTGTGATGGTTGCACGGATATATGTCAAAATTCAAGTTGTATACTTTATACACAGACAGTTTGTTGTATGTTCATTTATATCTCAGTAATACTGTGTTTTTAAATTTTTAAATTTTTAAAATGTTTATTTAGTTTTGAGAGAGAGCACAAGCAGGGGAGGGACAGAGAAAGAGGGGGAGACAGAATCTGAAGCAGGCTCCAGGCTGTGAGATGTCAGCACAGAACCCTACACAAGGCTTGAACTCATGAACCGTGAGATCTTGACCTGAGCTGAAGTCAGATGCTTAACTGACTGAGCCACCAGGCACCCCAGTAATACTGTTTTTAAAAATAGCGAGAGATGGGGAGCCTGGGTGGGTGAGTCGGTTAAGTGTCCAACTTTGGCTCAAGTCATGATCTCATGGTTGGTGAGTTTGAGCCCTGTGTCAGACTCTCTGCACTTAGCACAGAGTCTGCTTCGGATCTTCTGTTCCTCTCTCTCTCTGCCCCTCCCCCGCTCATTCTTGCTCTCAAAAATAAATAAATATATATATTTTTAAAAGCCAGAGGAAAAGGACTGATTACCTTCCAAAGAACAACAGTTAGACTGACAATTGACTTCTCAAGAGCAGCAATAAAAGTCAGAGACTGTGAACTGTTTTATTTTGTGTAAAGAAAACACCTGTCAACCTAGAACCCTGCATATGCAAGTTTCTTTTACTTTTTTTTTAATGTTTTATTTATTTCTTTTTTTTTTTTAAATGTTTTATTTATTTCTAGGAGAGAGAGGGAGAGANTCAATTGAGCCACCCAGACGCCCCTTATTTCTGCAAGTTTCAAGAATGGCACAAACACTGAAGAAAGTTCGTACTAACAGATACTCAGTAAAGGCACTTGCCAAGTATAAACCTCAGAAAAAAGAAAACGATTCCAGATGAAAGACGCAGAAGGGAATGGTAAGCAAAGAGAATGGTAAACATGTGAGGAAATCTAAGTAAACGTTGGAAGTATTGCCTAATACTTGGCATTATAAAAACAAAGGGAGAGAACTATACTACTAGTCAGTAATAGCATGTCAATTGAAAGATGTTAAGAGTTAAAGTATTTTTCTTGTTTTGTTTGGTAGGAAGGTTAAATATATTGATAAATTTAGAATTTTAAGTTTTATGTGCAGGTGAGATTTCTCGGTTAACTGCTACACGAATAGAGTGCGTAAAGTGCATGGCTCCAGAACTAACAGAAGAAATGTAACGAGGGAAAAAAAAGAAAGAAGGCAGGAAAGTTAAACAAATGATTTTGAAAGAAGAGGCCAACTCTGATAGGTGAGACAAAAAGTTGAATTGTATTAGTCATTTGAGCAAAAACTGTGTCCTACCAGTGGTTTTTCAGAGTTTGATCAAGAGCATTTTCATGTTAATAATAAGATATTGGTTGCCTGTTGCAGTGAGTTGACATTTACATTGATGTTGCAAAGTGATGGTGGGTATAAGTGCTCACACTTGTGCACAGAGCAAAGCAGTGGTACCAAACTGAACTAACAGTCATTGTACTTTTCACTGCCACACATACTGGGGGGGGAAAGCCAGTTTTACTTAAGTATTTTTTTTAAAAAATTAAATTAATTTACTTTTAAAAGTTTATTTTGAGAGAAAGAGAGTGGGAGAGACAGTGGGAGAGGAAGAGAGGGGGAATCCCAAGTGGGCTCTGTGCTAAAAGGGCTAAAAGCGTGGAGCCCAACACAGGGCTCAGTCTCACCAACTGTGACAGAGATCATGACCTGAGCCAAAAGTTAAGAGTTGGATGTTCAAACAACTGAGCCACCCAGGCACCCCTAATTTTTATTTTAGAGAGACTTCACATGAATGTGAGCAGGGGAGAGAGAGAATCCCAAGCAGTTTCTACACTCAACATGGAACCCAGTGCAGGGCTCAATTCTACGACTCTGGGATCATGACCTGAGCAGAAATCAAGAGTTGGACACTCAACCAACTGAGCCATCCAGGCGTCCCTCACGTAAGTGTGTTCTTGGTGAGACCTAAATGTAAGACAGGAGGCCATCAAAATCCTAGAGGAGGATGCAGGCCAAAACCTCATAGACCTTGGCTGCAGCAACTTCTTACTCAACACGTCTCTGGAGAAGGGAAAAAAAAAGCAAAAATGAACTATTGAGACCTCATCAAAATAAAAAAGCTTCTGCACAGCAGAGGAAACAATCAGCAAAACTAAAAGGCAGCTGATGGAATGAGAGAAGATATTTGCAAATGACACATCAGATAAAGAGTTAGTATCCAAAATCTATAAGGAACTTGTCAAACTCAACAACCCCACAATGAATAATCCAGTGAAGAAATGGGCAAAAGACACGAATAGACACTTTTCCAAAGAATACATCCAGATGGCGAATAGACACATGAAAAAATGCTCAACATCACTCGTCATCAGGGAAATACAAATCAAAACCACAATGAGATACCACCTCACCCCTGTCAGAATGGCTAACATTAACAACTCAGGCAATGACAGATGTTGGTGAGGATGCAGAGAAAGAAGATCTTTTTTGCACTGCTGGTGGGAATGCAAACTGGTGCAGCCACTCTGGAAAACAGTATGGAGTTTCCTCAAAAAATTAAAAATAGAACTACCCTATGACCCAGCAATTGCACTATTAGGTGTTTACCCAAGGGATACAGGTGCGCTGCTTTGAAGGGTCACATGCACCTCTTTATAGCAATGCTATCAACAATAGCCAAAGTATGGAAGAGCCCAAATGTCCATTGACTGGTGAATGGATAAAGAAGATGTGATATATATGTATATGTGTGTATACATATATATATGTGTATATATATACAATGAAGTTTTACGTGGCAATCAAAAAGAATGAAATCTTGCCATTTGCAACTACATGGATGGAACTAGAGGGTATTATGGTAAGTGAAATGAGTCAGAGAAAGACAGATATTATATGACTTCACTCATATGAGAATTTAAGATACTAAACAGAAGAACATAAGGGAAGGGAAGCAAAAATAATATAAAAGAGGGGGACAAAACATAACAGGCTTTTAAATATGGAGAACAGAGGGTTGCAGGAGGGATTGTGGAGGGGATGGGTTAAATGGGTAAGGGGCATTAAGGAATCTACTCCTGAAATTATTGTTGCACTATCTGCTAACTAACTTGTATGTAAATTAAACAAATAAAAAATATAAAAGATTTACCTCCAAAGAATCAGCAATCATTAGGAGGTAGTAGAAGTATAGGAGATTTGAATTAGGAGAGACCTTTAGATATTATTAAATAGCCTTTTCTATACTTTTTTTTAAAACTATGACCCACAGTAAGAACACATATTAGAATCCTGTGCACACATATATACTTGAAACAAAGATTTCCCCAAATGATAACCTTATTGAACATGAAGGCAGTTTATAATTAAAAAAAAACAAAGGAAAGTTCTTGGTGAGGGGTACCTGGCTGGCTCAATTGGTAGAACATGTGGCTCTTGATTTCAGGGTCATGAGTTTGAGCCCCCACATTGGATGCAGAGGTTACTTAAATGAATATTTTTTAAAAAAAGAATGTTCTTGATGAAACAGACCTAATTTCATTTAATCTTGACCTTAGAGTATATATCATTTTACTAAAAAATTATGATGGGAGCGCATGGCTGATTCATTTGGTAAGGCACGCAACTGTGGATCTCAAGAGTGGTGAGTTTGAGCCCCATGTTGGGTGTAGAGCCTTCTTAAAACAAAAGCAAAATAAACACAAAACAGATACAGTGATGAAGTGGGAAATATGCATAAGTATGCGCAAAGCGCTACTATGCACACTGAAGTTTTATTCTTGTCTCAAGGAAGAGCACTTATGAGATTGAGCTGCAAGCTGAACTAGCTAGCCTTTTGGTGGAGCACCATTTTTACTTGAAAAAATGACTGGCAGGCAAACCGTGATTATTCATACAGGGTATTTGGCAGACTTTCTAAAAAATGAATACAGTAAACCCGTCCCTTCAAGAGAAACAACTGACTTTTTTTTTTTATTTAGATAAAACTTGAGCTTTCAAGCAAAAATTAGAATTCTGAAAAGCTTCTGTCTGCTGCCATGAAACTGACACCTTCTTAATATTTAAACACGTTTCTGAGGAGATTGGTAGTGATATTAACAAACGCCACTTACTAAAATTTTTTTAATGTTTATTTTTGAGAGAGAGAAAGAGAGAGAAGTAATGGGGAGGAACAGAAAGAGGGAGATACAGAATCTGAAGCAGGATCCACTCTCTGAGCTGTCCGCACAGGGCCAGAGGCGGGGCTCGAACCCACAAGTCATGACCTGAGCCGAAGTCGGATGCTTAACGGACTGAGCCACCCAGGCACCCTACAAATGTGATTTTTTAAAATATGGGATAATGAATGTGAAAACATTGGAAGTTCATAACTCCGTGAACTAATAATGTCCAAAAGACCACTGTTAAGGATGTTAACAAATTATGCACGGCTAAAAGATTCATTCAAAGTATAAGACCAGTGGATGTTAATGTAACAAAGAATGAAAATGTTTACTGATAAGGTTTCAGATTCAATATTGTCACTAACCATTAAGAAACTACCATTTTTTTATTTTTGGGGTAGCATCAAAGAGGAATATTCATAACCATCTGAAATGGTTATTATAATACCTCTCTCTCTTCTAATTGTATATGTGTGAGAGGCCAAAAACCTTTCATATATTTAAAACATTTCACAACAGATTGAATGTGGAAATTGAGGAGTATTCAGACTTCTTTTATAAAGTTGTATATAAAAGGACATTTGCACAAATTTGAAACAGTGCCACTGTTTCTACTAAATTTGGGGGGGAATCGTTATTTTTCTTAAAATTGTATTGCTTATGGTAATATTTAATGGGCTTATTACTGTTAATTTTAAATTAGTATTTAAATATTTCTTAGTTTTAATGTCCAGTATAGTTAAGTGTTAATATAATTATTAACCCATATCACATAGGCCCTCTCTGGAATTCTCTGTTGTTTTTTTTTAATTTTTTTTTAATGTTTTATTTATTTCTAGGAGAGAGAGAGAGAGACAGCGTGAGCAGGGGAGGGTCAGAGAGAGAGGGAGTCACAGACTGAAACAGTCTCCAGGCTCTGAGCTGGCAGTCAGCACAGAGCCGGACGCGAGGCTCGAACCCACGAACCGCGAGATCATGACCTAAGCGAAAGTCGGACGCTTAACCGACTAAGCCACCCAGGCGCCCCTGAGTTTTAAGGTTGTAAAGTGGTCCCCATACCAGGGTGTCAAGAACCCCTATTTATTCTAGAGTCTTCAAAAGAGTGGAGTTCAGGCATTGGTAGACTTTCAGCAGGAAGAGTGTTTAAGGATTGGTTGACCTTTAGCTCTGGCTACACAGCTGTCTGAATAGGATTCTTGTTGAATGGAATGGCTTTCAGAAGCCTGGTCATTGAGGTGAAGCTGTTGTTGATTGTCTGGCTTTTCAAAAGCTTGTATAATGGTGTGAAGCTATCATTGATTTGGATGAGCTTGAAACCAGTTCTGGTAGTTACTTTTTGCTATAGAAAAAGAACAATCACTACTGTCTTAAGTGGTTGGGAAGCTTTTCTTCTCAATGGAAAAGATGGGAAAAACAGAATGCACAACTCTCATAACTCAATAATAAAAAGACAACCCAATTTTTCAAATGGGCAAAGGATCTCAATAGCCATTTAGCCAAAGATGATGCAGGTATCTCCTGCTTTGCAAAAGTTCATGTTAGCTACTTTGCTTTTACGAAAGACCTACATTATTAGTACCTGTTTTCGCCAAGAGAACTCTGAAGAGGATTTTTGCTTTCATGAAAAAAAGGCGAAAAGAGAAAGTAGCATTCAGTGTTTGTTTTGCAGTGAGTTATTATCCACGAAGCGTGCACTTCAAGCAGCAAGAATGGTGCCTCCTAGTTCTCTCTGCGGGAACTACACTCACTGTGTCAGCCTCAAGCTGCCATAGCCTTGAACTGTGTGAGCCTTAGTGCTTCGTCTCAATTTATTTTATGCATCCTTTAGCAAGATGTGTCCTGAAATATCAGAAAGGCCTAAAGGGGTTATTATTTTTGTATCTGGGAACGCTCAAACATTTTTCCATATAAATTAGTGGTAATTGCTTCTTCACTTTAGGCCATTTTGGCTTATGAAAGGTTTCATAGGGGTGCTCTACTTTTGGATAGTGGAGGAAACCTGTGTACGCATGGTCAATAAGCACATGAAAAGATACCCAACATCATTCATCACCAGGGCAGTGCAGGTCAAAATCACATTGAGAACCCACTTAACACCTATGAGGATGGCTCTAATCAAAATGACAGATAATAGCAAGTGTTGGTGAGGATGTGGAGAAATTAGAGCCTTCATGCACTGCCGGTGGGAATGTAAAATGGTGAAGCCACTTTGGAAAACAGCCTGGCAGTTCCTTAGGAAGTTAAACATACAGTTACCAGGGCTCCTGGGTGGCTTGGTCGTTAAGCATCGGACTCTTGGTTTCTGCTCAGGTCGTGATCTCATGTGATTCTCACTGTCTCTCCTTCTTTCTGTGCCCTTTTCTCTCTCTCTCTCTGAAAATAAGTAAATTAACATAAAGAAGTTAAATATAGGGTTAACATTTGACCCAGAGTTTATACCTAGGATCTCAAGAGAAATGAAAATATGTCCAAATTAAAACTTGTACACAGCTTTCATAGCAGTATTATTCATAACAGCTAAAAAGTGGGAACAATCCAAATATCTATCAACTGATAAGTGGATACATGAAATGTGATCTTTCCACACAGTGGAATATTAAGAAAGGAATGAGGTACTGATATATCCTACATGAATGGGCATTGAAAACGTGAACCAGTCATCAAGGACCACATGCTGTATGTCCAGACAAAGTATTGAGAGATGAGACAGCATGATGTCAGGGACTTATTTTACAATAATGTAGTCAAAATAGAAGAAGAAAGAAAGAGGGGCAAGGGATGGAAGGGAAGAGAAGAGAGAGAGCGAAAGACGAAAGGAGTGAAAACAGGAAACCAATAGCAAGATGTCTTAATTGCTTAATCTGTTGGTTGGGGTTCATTACACTCTTCTCTCTACTTTTGTGTAGTTAGAAAACTTTCATTGAAAATAAAATCAGGGGCGCCTTGGTAGCTCAGTTAAGTGTCCAGCTCTTGGTTTCAGGCCAGGTCATGATCTCATGGTTCATGATTTCAAGTCCCATGTCGGGCTCCGCGCTGACAGTGGGGAGCCTGCTTGGGATTCTCTCTCTCCTTCTCTCTCTGTCCCTTACCCCATTTGTGCTCTCTCTCTCTCAAAATAAAGAAACGTTTTTTTAAAAATCAAACAAAAATCTTTCATTAATTTGTGGCTACTTGGTGAATATAGGATGAAAGAGGACCAAGGACCAAGTCCTGGAGGAATTAATAACTAAGGGGTGAGCAGCAAGTGGTCACTGCTTGTAAAGTCACCCCGATAAAACTTTTATTTTTCTTAAAATAAAACTTTCAAGAAAGCATGAGAAGGAGCACCCCAGAGAGATAGGAGGGAAAGTCAGAGGAAGAAAAGAGTTTAAAAAGTAGTGTAAAGGCATGCATGTGCCCTTTGGCCCCACCTCTCCTAGGAATTCATCTGTAGGTATTCTTGCACACTTACAAAATGATAGCACTGTCGCAGTTTTTATTTGTTTTTTGCATTATTGTTTTTAACGGTGAAAGTTTGGAAGGCGGTCAAATGTTCACCAGTAGGGGTCAAGTTCACCCATCCAAGAGGGTGCTCTGCCCCGGATGCATGAGTCTCTGTATTGGCTGCTATGAGAAGACTTCTAAAATACATTGTTAAATGTGGAAAGTAAAGATCAGGAGTTCTCTTTGGGGTTTAGAATGTTTAGATTGTCCTAAATGGATGTAGCAGTTGTCATATTCCTTATTATCATTACAAAATACTGATTTTTGTTGTCTTTCTCTGATCCTTAGTATTGTTATTCTTCTGATCTCATTCCAAGCAGTGGTTGTCATGGAAGAGTGGAAAGATCAGATTTTTGAGTTATTAAATCTGCTTCATTATGAGCCCATCACAGTTGCCTCCTGCTGTTTTGTGTGACTGCCAAATTGCCTTTATATGGTATTTTAGCTTTTTAATGGAGCTTTGATCTGTAGTAATCTCCTTTGGCCACTAGAGGGCAGAAGAACCTTTTGAATTGCTAGAGGACAGTTATGTACCCGGGGTATATCTTCCTTCTGGTAAAATTGGGCATGGAATAGTTCTTTAACTCATTCGCTGGAGTGTGTGTACCTAGAAGGCAGGGGCTGTGCCTACAGTCAGTAGAAACTGTTAAGAGGAGAGAGAACAGGTTTTGGAATCACACATACGTGCCTTTTGCTCTCCCTTCCCCCTTGCAAATTACTCAGTTAACTCCTTATAGTAGCTTGAGTATGCAAGACTACCACAGAGTTGAGGCTTTGGAGTAAGCCCAGCCTGAGTTCTAACTCTGGGACTTTAGGTAGTTTATTTACTCTTTCTGAATCTGAGTTTTACTGCCTGCAGAACATAGAAAGAATTTAGTGAGATAATGCACGTGTATGAAGCTCTCAGCACTGTGTTGTCATGAGTACTCAAGAAGCAACACTCCAGGGGTGCCTGGGTGGCTCAGGTCATGATCTCGTGGTTTGTGAGTTCAAGCCCCACTGTCTGTGCTGACAGTGTGGAGCCTGCTTGGGATTCTCCCCATTTCTCTGTCCCTTCCCTGTTTGCTATCTCTCTCAGAAAAACAAAACAAAACAAAACAAAACAAAACAAGACATTAAATACCTGCACAGATGGATAACAGATCTCAATTGATTTTTTTATTATGTAGCTCTTTGTTATGTATTTAATAATTTCTTTATTTGATTACAGGACAGGTGGTAACATTTTCTTTAGGACAGTTTCAAAGCTCCTTTTCTCAAAGTAGGTCTCAAAATGTTTATGATTTCTTTTACTTTTTTTCTTTAAAGAGTCTGTTTTTTAATAGTATAATACAGTCTGAATTTTTGTAGAGAGTCTTAGTTTTAGTTTTTAGAAGGTTTTATTTAAATTCCAGTTAGTTCACCTGCAGTGTAATATTAGTTTCAGGTGCACAGTATAGCGACTCAGCACTTCCACACAACACCTGGTGCTCATCACAGGTGCTTTCCTCAATCCCTATCACCTGTCCTACCCATCATGGCGCGTCTAAGTTGAAAGCGTCTATCCCATTGTGACTTTGTGTATTTTCATTTTTGATTGGAGACTATGGTATTTGTGCCACATTCGGAGGCAGGGTTGTTGCATCAAAAATATAGTGCCTGTGTCAAGTTGGATCATGAAAAAGTAACTCTGAGACAGAGGTTAGTCTGACTGGGGAGTGGTTTGGGGATCAACATTCCTGATGGGAAAAGAAAGGAAGGGGAGGAAAAGGAGGCTGGGTTGTGCAGAGGGAGAAGTTGGGCTGTGGTTCCGTCCCAAGAGAGGCTTCAGCAGATGCCATGGGGGACTGGGAAGGTTGGGATGGCCCTTCTGAGTTGGAGGGAGGAGACTGTGTCTTTATAGTTTCTCCTTGACTGGCCACAGGCCGCCACTAGTCATTGGAAGGCCAAGAAGAGATGGTCCTGGGCAGGCAGCTGGTCTCAGCTAAGCCATTTCCTGAGGATGTTTGACAGCCGGGGGGTTTTTGCCCACCATGCTCCCAGCAGATGGGGACTAGACCTTACACTTCCTTACCGGTGGGGGGGGGGGGGAGGGGGGGAAACCTGAGGGCTGCACCACAGCTGCCACTAGTGCCCAAGTCACCTGAAAGGAAGAATAGTGACGTGGCTAGCGCATGTCTAAAAAGCTCTAGACAGAGTCGCCTGTAAGTAACACTCAGGAATAATTGTTATTTTTAACTTTAAGAATTCAGGATACTATCATTTTAGTCAGGGCAGACTTTCTATAATGACGAACCACCCCCAAATTGCAGTGGCTTAGCACCGTGGAGGTTTCTTTATCTCCTGTCACGGTCTAGGGCAGGGCTGGGGGTGCTGGAGGAGGAGTTCTGTTCCACCTCATCGTTCAGGGACCCAGACTGCTCCCATCTAGTGACCCCGGCAGCCCCTGCGGCCCCGGAGGCCTCCACCGGCCCCCTGGTCCGGTTCACAGAGGAGCAGTAGGGGAGAACAGGGAGGTTTTGCAGAAGCTCTCCACGGGCCAGGGCCGGAGCTGGGGTCCTTCCGCAGCCCACATCCCGTCGACCAGACCCCAGGCACCGGCTGAGGGATGCTGAGCCTAGCATAGCCCCGTGCCGGGGAGGAGAAGGACGGACGGACGGAAGGAGAAGGACAGATGCGGAGCCCGCGCGGCTGTGGTATTCCAGTGTTCACACCCTGCGGTGGCTGGAGTTCATCACTGTTGGTGAATCAAAGACACTTCGAAACGGAATGTTTTAAATTTCTTAGCGTTGTATATTTAAGCTTCCAAAAGCATAATATCACAGTTTTATTTTTACCTGGGGGGTATCTCTATAAAAGGCTCAGGAAAGCAAGGTTTTACCAGAGGGTAGGGACAGAACAAAGTAATACAGAGCCCAGAATTTAAAGCTTACTTGCTCTGGAAAGGCAAAAAGAGGCGAAACGACTTCAGTTGTGTTTGTGCGTGTGTATGCGTGTGTGTTTCTAGTGGTACAGAGGGACATGGAAAAGCCTCTGGTTCGGTCACACAGCTGTGACGACAAGCTCCTGCCTCTCGCTCAGCTCTGCAGGACGGTCTTGCGCATGGTAACCTGGAGGTGGTTGGGGCATCTAGGGTTATAAGGACATGTTCGTACAGAGGACACTGATGGCTCCCGGGGAGTCACGTGGGTACCACCCAAGCAGCCCTTGCATTCAACAGAGAGGAGCCAAGGTAGAGAGATTATCAGTGACCCGCTGAGTGACAGCTGGGCACTTACTAGCTTTGTTCTGGGCAGTGTGGGACACACAGGACCAGAGGCACCAGGGCCTGGGAAGTTTGCAGCCTGAAAGCCAAGGCTCGAGGCTCGGAGAAAGGACCCAGGGGGTAAGGCAGGGCCAGAGTCAGTGTTTCAAAAAATATATTTTTTTAATATCTTTTGTTTTATTTTGAGAGACAGAGACAGAGAGCGAGTGGGGGAGGGGCAGAGAGAGAGGGAGACACAGAATCTGAAGCAGGCTCCAGGCTCTGAGCTGTCAGCACAGAACCCGACACGGGGCTCGAACCCACAGACTGTGAGATCGTGACCTGAGCCAAAGTTGGACACTTAACTGACTGAGCCACCCAGGCGCCCCCAGATTCAGTGTTTCAGAGGTGAGGAGGAAGAAGTGACATCAGGTGGGGCTATGAGAAAGACCTGTGCCCCAGAGCAGGGACCCTGATGGAAGGGGTGAGACAGGGGCCCCTGGGTGGCTCAGTCGGTTAAGCATGCCACTCTTGGTTTCAGCTCAGGTCTTGACTTCACTATTCATGAGATAGAGCCCTGAGTCAGGCTTTGCACTGACAGCTTGCTTGGGATTCTCTTTCTCTCTCTTTCTCTCTTTCTCTCTCTCTCTCTCTCCCTCCCCCCTCTGCTGCTCTCTCTCAAAAAGAAAAAAAAAAAACCAACTTAAAGAAAGGAAAGGGGTAAGATGTTAGGGGACCTGGGAAAAGTGGTCTAGGTAAGTAGAGCATTAGCAGTATTTCTGAAGCAACAGTGATTGCTGAGAGCAGCCAGTGAAAAATGGTGGGGGAGGAGGAGGGGGACGGAAGATTGGAGGGGGGCAGAGCCCCATTATGGAGGCCCAGATGTCAGCTGTGCAACTTTAGGTTTGATGTAGCCGGACCATTAAAGATTCTTACACGGAATGGAAATAACCGGTGGAGATGTGGTGTTCTGGACTTTGGTGTGAAGGAGAATTAACAGAACACAGAGTTTTCATCTGGAATTTCCATTTGAGTACCTAGAATTTAAAATTGCCTTCCTTTATTCCCTCAGTGAAGTTCATTTAGTTGTACTTATTAAGCTGGTTACTGTGCTAGTTTCCTAAGATCAAAATTAAATTAGCCTCAGTCCATACCTTTAATGAAATTATAGCCTGGTTAGGGAAGGCATACTTTATTTTGTTATTTTTTTTTTAATGTTCATTTACTTTTGAGAGAGAGAGAGCGTGTGCAAGCAGGGGAGGGGCAGAGGGAGAAGGAGACACAGAATCTGAAGCAGACTACATGTTCTGAGCTATTAGTACACAGCCTGACATGGGGCTTGAACCCATTAAGTCCAATGCTTAACTGACTGAGCCACCCGGGCGCCTCTGGTAAGGAATATCGTAAAAACATTAGGGCACCAGGTGTTACGCACACTAAGAGAGGGAGGTATGGCTGGGCACACGGTGCCAGCCAGCCTTTTGCAAAGCCCACACTCTGCTCTGAAAGCACCGGAATCCTTCTGAAATGAAATAAATACTATAATTAAAAATTAACGAAGGGAAATTCATCTGCCCCCACCACTGCCCTTGATCTTTACTGTTATGCAGGGAGTAGTTAACTTGCCCTGGAAGTGCAGTGTTAGAGGATGAGTGTAGGAAAGGCTTTGTGGAGGCAGCGACTTTTGAGCCTGGACTTGAAAACTGCAGGAAAACTGCAGGTGGGAAGTGCATTTTAGGTAGAGGGAATCGCATGAACAGAGGTGTGGGGGCCTGGAGAAGGGCTAGGAGAGCATTCTGCATGGAGCACTGAGTTTGGGCTCCAGGTAGAGGGGAGTCTCAGATGAAAGGATTGTAAGCAGGAGAGAGAAGCAGTTGTATTTGCGCTTTAGTAAGATAGCTCTGGCAGCAGTGTGGAGGAATGGTGGCAAGAGAAAGCCAGGAGGTGTGGGGACCAGCTGCCCCTCGTAGTTCAGCGATGGGGAGAGGGCCGGAAGGGCTGCATGGAGGAGGGGACATCTGAGCTGCATAGAGAAGGATGAAGAGGAGCAGACAGTAGCAGTGGGGGATTTCTGGCACAGAGAAGATTATGGGCAAAGGCACAGAATGTGAAAGAGCCTGACATCTTTGGGAAAACTACGGGGAGTCCAGCATGGCCAGCATGTAGGGTGTAAATGGGGGGTCATCCCTCACTAGGTGGGTAGGTCATGATTCAGGTCACATTGAAGAGTTTAGATTTTATCAGATGAATGAAGAAAAAACGTTAGGCAATACATGCAGCGAATCTCAACAGATTTCCCAGGATTGGTAGCGTCCAGAACAAATTCTCTAGCCACAGTGGAATTAAGCTAGAAACCAGTAACAGAAAGATAACTAGAAAATCCTTATATGTTTAGAAGTTAAGAAATGAACTTGTAAATAGTCATTGGGTCAATGACGAAATCATAATGGAAATTGGAGAGTATTTTGAATTAAAAACACTGCGTTAGAACTCGTGTAATGCTACTAAAACCAAGCTCAGAGGGAAATCTATAGACCTGAATGTGTATTTTAGGGAAAAACTGAACAAAGGGTGAAAGTCAGTGATCTAAACATGTGTTTCAAGAAGTTAGAAAATGTACCGCAAATTAAACCCAAAGATGGAAACCAAAATAATAAGGAGTAGAGTTTGAAGAGAAACAGCAACAACAACAAACCAAAGCAGAATATAGAGGATTAACAAGCTGAAAAGTTTGTGCTTTCAAAAGACAGATAAAATTGTCAGAGCTCTGGCAAGACTGACCACAGAGGAATCAGGGGAGAGCGTGGGAACACCCGTGACAAATGAGTAACCAGGAATAGAGAAGGGACAACACTAGAGAAGCTACAGACATGAAAAAGATAAAAAGAGGGGCGCCTGGGTGGCTCAGTGGGTTAAGCATCCAGATTTGGCTCAGGTCATGATCTCATTGTTTGTGGTTCAAGCCCCACATGGGGCTCTGTGCTGACAGCTCAGAGCCTGGAGCCTGCTTTGGATTGTGTCTCCCTCTCTCTCTGCCCCTCCCCTGCTCATGCTCTGTCTCTCTGTCTCTCAAAAATAAATATTAGAAAAAAAATTAAAGATAAAAAGAATATTATGAGCAATTTTATGCCAGAAGTTTTGAGAGAGATAGAGACCTTCTGCCCCAGTGACGGGCCTGCAGTCCTCAGCTGTGTGCATAGATGCACACACACAGGGCAGATTGGAAGCTTTTGGCCCAAGAAAGAAGGTACCGTCTCATCTTGACTTGTTCAGATAGAGCTGGTGACAAGATCCTGGTGAAAGGTCTTGTTCAAAGCCCACCTTGATCAGAGGAAAAGAAGCAAGCTATCCTGGAAGTGAGAACAGGGATGAAAATTAGTTGGTTTTTTGACAGACGGTTAATTCTAGAAACAAAACCTCTGATAAAACCTCACCTTGTTTCTTCATTGCTTGGAAGGGAGAAGAGTGGCACCCAGGTAGCTCAGTGGTTAAGTGTCTGACTTGTTCAGATCATGATCTCATGGTTCATGAGATTGAGACCCGTGTTGGACTCCCTGCTGACAGCGTAGAGCCTGCTTGGGATTCATTTTCTCTCTCTCTCTCTGCCCCTCCTCTGCTTGTTCACGCAGTCTTTCTCTCTCTCTCTCTTTCTCTCTCAAAACAAACAAACAAACAAACATACATACATACATACATACATAAAAAAAAAAAAGCAGCAGCTTAGCGAACATCGCTGACTTCCTGCTGTGTGCCAGATACTCTGCCAACTGCCTGGATATTAATCAAATGAAGCTCCCTCTCTGAGCGGGCTGGAAGCCCTGTGCCCTGGTCTCGAGCGGCAAGTGTTCGTATCTTTCCTTCACAGTATACAAAGCCCTTTTCACGTTCTGATCGGTGCAGCCTCGTGTGCCGCAAGTACAAGGGAGGCTGGCTTCTGTTGCGGTTCGGGGCCTCACCCCCTGTCTGCAGGACTTGGACCTTCCCATTCTCCAAGCCCAATAGGACTCTCTTGTCCTGCATCCGTCGGTCAGCGTTTCTCTCTCTGCCTTTCCCAGCCTGCGGTGTCTCCCGGCTCCCCCCACTCTGGGCAGTCAACACTGCTTGCTTATTTACATGTACATAAAAATTCTGAACGCATTTATATCCAAATGAGTGCTTGAGCATGTCTGTCATAAACAGACTGGCTGGTGTAGAAGACATGAATTAGAGACCTTTTTTCCATGTACTGTAAAACAGATTCTTGGGATTCATCATTTATATTTGAGTAAGTGGGACTGCGTCTTTTTGGAGACCACTTTTGATGCAGCAATCTCAAAATTAGAACTCAGAAATTAGGATTTTTCACAAAATTTTGTGAGGGTGTGTGTTTGAGCCTCCACAAAATAAGGCTCATTTTGGAATAAACATCCACACTTCTATCATTCAGAGGCAATCCGAGGAAATTTTTGTTTTATTTTTTTCCTGAACTGTTTTCAGTGTCCCAAAATTTTTTCCTCATTACATATAATCAATCACACTGGCGTACAGATATGTTTTTTAAAGTTTTTAATTGTGTAACTTATATGGTATAGCATTAGTAGTCTGATATTAGAAGATCACAGGGTAATTAAATTATGTAATTTAATTAGTTATACATTTTAGGGGCGCCTTGGGTGACTCAGTCGGTTGAGCGCCTGACTTTGACTCAGGTCATGATCTCACAGTTTGTGAGTTTGAGCCCCTCATCGGGCTCTCTGCTTTCAGCACTGAGCCTGCTTTGGATCCTCTGTCCCTCTCTCTCTCTTTGCCCCTCCCCTGCTTGCACTTGACCATATGATCGTGTGCACGATCTCTCAAAAATAAATATTTAAAATAAATAAATACATAAATTAGTCATACATTTTAAACATGAACACATGCTCATTTATATAACTTTAATAAACAAGTGTACAAAGTAAAAAATAAAAGTGACCATCACTCAGTCCCAGTCCTAAAGGTTTTGTGTGTATCTCTCTAGACCATTTTCATGGAGGTGTGCTTTGTGTATGTGTATGGATGTTTGTGCCATCCAGGTGATTATAGCCGTGACAACTATACTATTATTTTCAGGAAAATAAATTCTTTTAAGTTTATTAATTTATTTTTGAGAGAGAGAGAGCACGCGCGCAGAGGTTGGGAAGGGGCAGAGAGAGAGAGAATCTGCACTGTCAGCATGGAGCCTGATGCAGGGTATGAACCCACAAACTGTGAGATCATGACCTGAGCTGAAATCAAGAGTCGGATGCTTAACTAATAGAGCCACCCAGGTGCTCCAGGAAAATAACTTTCTTAAACAAATGGATATTTCTCCAGATTTTATAGAAGATTGCCCTTTTCAAGTATGTGTGTTCATTCATCTCTCCTCCAGGAGCATGGAAATTAAAAAAAAATATTCGAAGCCTGCTGACTTGAAATCAAACACACCCAATAGAGGCAGTCCAGTTTTTTATCCGATACATGGGTGTGCTTTTTCTTTTTTCCTTTTTTTTTTTTTTTTAATATTTTTATTTATTTCTAGGAGAGAGAGAGAGAGACAGCGTGAGCAGGGGAGGGTCAGAGAGAGAGGGAGACACAGACTCTGAAACAGGCTCCAGGCTCCGAGCTGGCAGTCAGCACAGAGCCCGACACGGGGCTCGAACCCACGAACCGCGAGATCACGACCTAAGTGAAAGTCGGACGCTTAACCGACTAAGCCACCCAGGCGCCCCTGGGTGTGCTTTTTCTAATGATATACACATTAGCTGAAATCCAGAGCTCTTGTGACAGAACTGACCTTCCTTTATGAACTAACTCATTGCTTAGGTCTTATTCTTCTTACCTTCTCTATGTCCTTTCTTACCCCACATGGTTTTTTTTAAGAAAGGATTTTATTTTTATTTAGTACAGTTGTTCAATAAATCAAGTCAAATGGGGAAATTACTTATTCTCTTTTGACTAATACAGCTTTTGTTTTCAAATCTTCTTTTGGAAAAAAAAGTCACCATATTAATGGAGTTCTTAGTTAGTTTCTGAATGTCCTCACAAGTAGGAAAATGGAAGTGAGGAAGGAAGGAAGGAGAAGTGAAGGGTTTTGCGTGTTGTAACCACAATGTCTTCTCAGTTTATCACAGTCTGTGTGTTCACATCTGACCCATCTCTGGTGGCTGTAATTTTGGCTCCTAGTTGATGTTTAACCTGTGTGTTTATTATTTTTTTCTTTTTCGTCAAGGAGTGGAGAGATTCTGGCTCAACTTCCTTAGTGTTGTCCTATGTTCTCTGGTCTCAGGGTTTCAGTTCTGACTCGTTAATCCTTTCTATTTGTTTCACCTCAACTTTTTGCTTTGGAAAAAAAAAAACAGTAAAAAGTTGAAAGAACAGTACAGTGAACATCAGGATCCTTTCAACTAGATTTTTCTGGTTAACATGTTAATGTTTTGGGGTCCCTGGGTGGCTCAAGCAGTTAAGCATCCCACTTCTACTTAGGTCACAATCTCACAGTTTGTGGGTTCAAGCCTCGTGTCGGGCTCTGTGCTGACACCTCAGAGCCTGGAGACTGCTTTGGATTCTGTGTCTCCCTCTCTCTCTGCCCCTCCCTTGCTTGTGCTCTGTCTGTCTCTCTCAACAATAAATAAAAACATTTAAAAAATTAACATGTTAATGTTTTCCCACATTTGTTTCATCTCTGGAGGTAGATAGACACACATTTTTCTTTACTATTTGTAAGTTGCAGAGTTTTTATTTTTAAGACTTCATTTTTTAGAGCAGTTTTATGTCCACAGCAAAATTGAAGGGAAAGTACAGACCTTTCTCATAAGCCCTCTGTCCCCCCATATACACAGCCTCCCCCCGTTATCAGCATCCCTACCATCCTCATTTATTACAATTGATGAACCTACAGGGATACATCATTATTACCCAAAGCCCATAGTTTACATTAGGGTTTATTTTTGGTGTTATACTGTGTGTGGCTTTGGATAAATGTAGAATGACATGCATCTACCATTATATAATCATGCAGAATAGTTTCACTGCTCTAAAAATCCTCTGTGCTCCACTGGTTTATCTCTCCCTTCCCCCCTGGAAACCACTGATCTTTTTCTGGTCTCCATAGTTTTTGCCTTTTCCAGATGTCATATAGTTGTAATCATACAGTATGCAGCCTTTTCAGACTGGCCTCTTTCACCAAGCAATATGCATGGAAGACTCCACTATGTGTCTTCATGATTTGATAGTTTATTTCGTATTAGCACTTAATAATATTCCATTGTCTGGATCTGCCACAGTGTATTTATCCATTCAACTACTAAAGGACATTGTGGTTGCTTCCAGATTTTGGCAATTGAGAATACAGCTGCTATAAACATCTGTATGAAGGGTTTTTTGTGGACATAAAATTTCAGTCCCTTTGGGTAAATATGGCATACATTGTTGCTTGATATAGTAGAGTATGTTTAGTTTTGTAAGAAATGGCCAGGGTTCCGAAATGGCTGTACCATTGTGCACTCCTACCAGCAATGAGTGAGAGCTTCTGTTGCTCCATATCATTGTCAGTATTTGCTGTTGTCAGTGTTCTGCCATTCTAATAGGGATATAGTGCTATGTCGTTGTTTTAAAAGTTGTTGGAAGTATTTACTTCATTTTATTTACTTATTTTAATTAGGCTCTATACCCATTGTGGGGCTTGAACTCACAACCCTGAGATCAAGAGTCACATGCTCTACCAACTGAGCCAGCCAGCTGCCCTGTGGAACGTCTTTTTATGTTTTTTTTTTTTTAAAGTTTATTTATTTTTGAGAGAAAAAGAGAAACCGTGCGTGCCTGCTAGCGGGGGAGGGGCAGAGAGAGAGGGGAACAGAGGATCTGAAGCAGGCTTTGTGCTAACAGCAGAGAGCCCGATGTGGGACTTGAACTCACAAACTGTGAGATCATGACCTAAACTGAGGTTGGATGCTTAACTGACTGAGCCGCCTAGGTGCCCCTCTTTTTATATGTTTATATATATATATATATATGTTTATATACATTGCCATCAGTGTATCTTGTTTGATGAGGAGTCTGTTGACATTTTTGCCCCATTTTTTAATTGGGTTGTCTGTTTTCTTATTGTTGAGTTTTAAGAGTTCTTTGTATATTTTAGATAAACGTCTTTTATCAGATCTGCCTTTTATAGTTATTTTCTCCCAAACTGTGCTTGTTTTTTTCATTCTCTTTACAGAGCAGTTTTTCATTTTAATGAGGTCTAGCATAACAACTCTCTCTTTCCTGAATCCCATCTTTGGTGATACAACACCAAAGTCATGGCCAAACCCAAGGTCATCTAGATTTCTTCTCTGTCTTCTAACAATTTTATAGCTTTCTGTTTTATACGTAGGTCTGTGATCCGTTTTGAGTTTTGTTTTTTTTTTTAATATTTTTTATTTATTTCTAGGAGAGAGAGAGAGAGAGAGACAGCGTGAACAGGGGAGGGTCAGAGAGAGAGAGGGAGTCACAGACTGAAACAGGCTCCAGCCTCTGAGCTGGCAGTCAGCACAGAGCCCGATGCGGGGCTCGAAGCCACAAACCGCGAGATCATGACCTAAGCGAAAGGTGGACGCTTAACCGACTAAGCCACCCAGGCGCCCCATCGTTTTGAGTTTTTTGAAAGGTCTTTACCTAGGTTCCTTTTTTTTGCATGTGGGCATTCCAGGTGTGCCAGCCAGCAACTTGTTGAAAGGACTGTGTCTGCTCTATTATATTGCCTCTGCTCCTTTGTCAGTTGACTGTATTTACGTGGGTCTATTTCTGGGCTCTCTATACTGTTCCATTGATCTTTTTGTCTTTTGCCAATACCACACTCTCTTGATTACTATAGTGTTATAGTAACTGTTGATTAGGTAATGCCAGTCTCCCACCTTTGTTTTTCTTCTATAAATGTTTATTTACTTTTGAGAGAGAGAGAGAGAGCAGAGAAGGGGCAAAGAGAGAGGGAGACACAGAATCTGAAGCAGGTTCCAGGCTCCGAGCTGTCAGCACAGAGCCTGAAGCGGGGCTCAAACTTGTGAACCACAAGATCATGACCTGAGCTGAATTTGAGCGCTTAACCAACTAAGCCACCCGGGCGCCCCTTTTCTTATTCTATAGTATTGTGTTGCTCATTTTGGGTCTTTTACCTCTTCATATAAACTTTAGAATCCATTTGTCAGTATTCATAAAGCAATGTGCTGGGATTTTGATTGGGATTGACTTGAACCTATAGCTCAAGTTTGGAAGAACTGACATCTTGGAAATATTTAGTCTTATTATGGAACATGAGATATCTCTCCATTTATTCAGTTTTTCTTTGATTTCAGTCATCAGAGTTTTATAGTTTTCCTAATATAGATCTTAGATTTTGTTAGATTTAAATGTAAATATATCAATCTGGGGTGTACTAATGTAAATGGTAGTGTTTTAAATTTAAGATCTCATTTGTTCGGTGCTAGTTTATAGGACTGATTGACTTCCGTATATCAACCTTGTATCTTGCACACTTGCTATAATTGCTTATTAGTCCCAAGAGTTTTTTGCCAATTCTTCCAGATTTTCTGCAAAGACAGTCATGTCATCTGTGAACAAAGATAGTTTTTTGCCCTCCATCTCTATCCATATACCTTATTTCCTGTTCTTTTCTCATTGCATTAGCTTGGACTTGCAAGTTTTTTGCCCTCCATCTCTATCCATATACCTTATTTCCTGTTCTTTTCTCATTGCATTAGCTTGGACTTGCAGTACAGTGTTAAAAAGGAGGGGTGAGAGGGGACATCCTTGCCTCGTTCCTTATCTTGTGGGGAAAACTTATAGTTTCTCACCATTAAGTGATATTAGCAGTAGGTTTTTCATAGATATTCTCTATCAAGTTGAGAAAGTTCTGTTCTTTCCTTAGTTTACTGAGTGTTTTTATAATGATTATTAGATTATATCAGATGCTTTTTCTGCATCTCTTGATATGATCATTTGCTTTTTCTTCTTTAGCCTGTTGATACTGGTATATTACATTAATTGATTTTCAAATGTCAAATCAGGCTTGCATACCTGGGATAAATCGCACTTGGTTGTGGTATATAATTTTTTAAATTCATCCTGGATTCAGTTTGCTAATATTTTCTTAAGGATTTTTATGTCTGTGTTCATGAGAGATATTAGTCTATAGTTCTTTTTTCCTGTAATATCTTTGTTCTGTTTTGGTATTGGGGTAATGCCAGCCTTTTAGAATGAGTGAAGGAGTGTTCCCTCTGCTTCTATCTTCTGGAAGATATAGTAGAGAATTGGTTTAATATCTTCCTTAAATGATTGGTGGAATTCACCAGTGAATTCATCCGGGGCCAGTGCTTTCTGTTTTGGAAGGTTATTAATTATTGGCTTAATTTCTTAAAATTTTTTTAATGTTTATTTTTATTTGTCTTTGAGAGAGAGAGAGAGAGCACAAGCAGAGGAAGGGCAGAGAGAGAGGGAGACAGAATCTGAAGCAGCCTCCAAGCTCTGAGCTGTCAGCGCAGAGCCTGACAGGAGGCTTGAGCCCAGGAACTGTGAGATGATGACCTGAGCTAAAGTCATACACCCAACCAACTGAGCCACCCAGGCACCCTTGATTTAATTTCTTTAATAGATATAGGCCTATTCAGATTGTTGATTTATTTTCTTATGTGTGTTTTGACATATTGTGTCTCCAGGGAATTAGTCTTTCTCATCTAGGTTATCAAATTTGTGGGCCTAGAGTTGTTTATAGTATTCCTTTATTTGAAAGTAAGTTGTAGAGTTTTTGATACTTTTTCTTAAATATTTCATCTTGCATTTCTTTCTTTTTTTTTTTGAAATGCTTTATTTCTGAGAGAGAGAGAGAGGGAGAGAGAGAGCGAGCGAGCCAGGGAAGGTCACAGAGAGAGGGAGATACAGAATCTGAAGCAGTCTCCAGGTTCCAAGCTAGCAGTCAGCACAGAGCCTGATGCGGGGCTCAAACCCACGAACCGTGAGATCATGACCTGAGCCGAAGTCAGAGGCTTAACCGACAATCCACCCAAGTGCCCCTCATCTTGCATTTCTTAAAAACAAGGATATTCTCCAAATAGCCACAGTACCATTATCACATAAGAAAATTGACTTATTAATTCTCATATTAATTACTTAATAACTAACTTACTAATCACAAGGGAGAAAAGTGGTCTGAGGGTCAATATGTTAACCAGATGATCAAATTTAATATCACCAGTATGATATCTGACCAGTATGATAGCCTTCTAATGCGATGCAGTGGTAAATACTCATCTACAGAGTTTTGTGCCAAAAAATGTTTAACCTGAATCTAATATTGAGGAAATAATCAGACAAATTCAATATGTGGGACATGCTGTTAGCTAGCTGACCTGGAGTCTTAAAAAAAAAAAAAAAAAGTCAATGACATGAATAAACAAAAATGGAGGAGGTGGGCTGTTCCTAATTAAGAGAGGTTAAGGATACAAAATAGCCAAATACAATGGGTGAACTTTGATTGGAACACAGCTGTGAGGGGAAAAGCCATAAAAGACATTTGGAGGGCAATTGGTTAAATTTTAATAGGTACTGTATGTGATGACGTTGAATCCTGGTTATATAAAATAGTGTTAGGGGCGCCTGGGTGGCTCAGTCAGTTAAGCTGCTGACTTTGGCTCAGGTCATGATCTCAAGGTTCATGGGTTCAAGCCCTGCGTCGGCCTCTGTGCTGACAGCTAGCTCAGAGCCTGGAGCCTGCTTCAGATTCTGTGTCTCCCTCTCTCTCTGGCCCTCCCCTGCTCACACTGTCTCTTTCTCTCAGAAATACATAAAACATTAAAAAAATTTTTTTAAATATAAAATAGTGTTAGACGCTGTGGTTCTAACTTGTTTTTTTTTTCTTTTGATATTTTTATTCTTGCTTTACTGAGCAAATAGGACTGTATAGCTTATATTTTAATAAAGTTCAAAGCTGCGTTCTGTGCCATTCCCTGTGGAGAGTTTTGCAGCAAATGTTTCCAGAAGATTGCACCTTGCTATATGTGCAGGTATGTGGGCCATTGAGTGGCAGATTCAGGACCTTTGCATTGCTGACCATGACTGGAGTTTTTGGTTAAGGGCCAGAGACAGGACTAGAGTAGTAAAGCCCTGGGTGAAGTATGGGAAAGTCCTGCTTGAAGGCATACATGATTCAGCTCCCTGAGGGAGGGGGAACCAAGCATCCTGTGGATAGTCTAAAATACAGAATTCTAGATGCTGGCAAGGATGTGGAGAAACGGGCACCCTCCTACACTGTTGGTGGAAATGTAAACTGGTGCAGCCCCTCTGGAAAACAGTATGGAGGTTGCTCAAAAAATTAACGATAGAACTCCCCTATGACCCAGCAGTAGCACTGCTAGGAATTTACCCAAGGGATACAGGAGTGCTGATGCATAGGGGCACATGTACCCCAATGTTCATAGCAGCACTCTCAACAATAGCCAAAACATGGAAAGAACCTAAGTGATCATGATCATCCATCAACTGATGAATGGATCAAGAAGATGTGGTTTATCTATACCATGGAATACTACATGGCAATGAGAAAGAATGAAATCTGGCCTTGTGTAGCAACGTGGATGGAACTAGAGGGTGTTATGCTGAGCGAAATAAGTCAGGCAGAGAAGGACAAATATCATATGTTTGCACGTATAGGAGGATTAGGAGGAAGTTAATGGAGGACCATGGGGGAGAAGAAGGGGAAAAATAGTTGGGGAGAGGGAGGGAGGCAAACCATGAGAGACTCTTGAATGCTGAGAACAACCTGAGGGCTGAGGGGGGTGGCGGGAGAGGGGAAGGGGGATGATGGGCATGGAGGAGGGCACTTGCTGGGATGAGCACTGGGTGTTATATGTAAATCAACTTGACAATAAACTATTTGTAAAAAATAAATAAATAAAAAATAAATAAAATTAACAACAAAAAAATTAAAAAAATAATAAAAATAAAATACAGACTTCTAAAAAGCTGCAGTAACTCCACACAGTTTTTGACCCTTTCTTTTACAGTGAAAAGGGACATGGTAGGATTTTTGTTTCCTAAAGATTACCTAGTTCCAGATCCCTTTCCACATCGTTTCTTCATCGATTTTTAAATTTATCCTTCAGTAGATACTTATCGAGTGTCTGCTGTGTGTAAGGTACCGTGTTAAGTGAAGAGTATTGTGAATAAGGCACGCGTGTCACCTGGAGCTTTTTTAAAGTCTATGTGGGGAAACCATCATTGAACACAAGTAAATATTCAGTTAATCTGTGATAAGCCCTCCGTGGAAAGGTGGAAGGGCTCTGACAGGAAATAATGGGAAGACTGTCCCAACTTGCATGTTACCTACGAGTATAGCTTTAAAGATGTTCGCCCTTCTGTCTCTGTCCCCTCCCTCTGTACACCCAGTCCCTGTCTGCCTGACTCCTTTACCTTCTCTTCCCTGGTTATAGAGCAAGAACTGGCTAACTTATTCCTTGAGTACTTTGGATATCAATTTATAACGATAATTCGTTACCTTGCTGAATAAAAGACACATTCTTTATTATCAGAATCTGCCCATTTTTCAAGAGAAGCTGGAAATGTAAATTTTTATGTGAAATCTCTTGACTTACAAATGTTAACAAATTCAAAAATTTTCATACACTTTGTGGGCTAAATATAACAGCTGAGAACCTCCAGATTGCAATATCTGCTGGAGGGGACGGAAGTTCAGAATTAGGAGAATTCTAAGTCAAAAGATTAGGCAAATTTCCCTTCTTGTCTAGTCCTAAAAAAAAAGTTACTAAATAAGAGGTTCAGAATACTAAGGACAGAAACCAAAAGAGGTTTTAAAAACCAGCTCCTTTTAATTTTCTTCTCAGTATAATAATTAGGTAATAAATAATGATTACCTTTATTGATTTCTTAGCCCACTGCTGATGGGGTTTCTTTCTTGCTTTCATTTAAAAAAAAAAAAAAATCCGAACAGTCAAGTACCCTCCATTCAGAGGAGCAAAGGAGATTTGCCTATGGTCAGCCTCCATGACTACCGGGGTCCATGTTTCCCTAGAGTGGATATGACATACCTTCCGTTCCCCTGCCCCTTTTCTTAGGTAATAGGTTTCTTAAAATATGTTACATACTATACAACTCACCCATTGAAAGTATAGAATTAAATGGATTTTAGTGTATTTACAGAGTATGCACACATCACCACAGTTAATTTTCTAATATCTTCATTATTTTAGGAAGAAACCCTGTACCCACTTTCAGTCATGCTCCATTTCCCCCCAATCATCACCTGCCCTAGGCAGCCACTCATCTGCTCTCTATCATGATAGATCTGCCTATTTGGGGCATTTCATATAAATGGACTCATACAGTATGTGGTCTTTTGTGACTGGCTTTCACTTTGCATAAGGATTCATGGTTCATCCATGTCGAAGCATGTAACAATACTTCATCCCTTTTTATGGTGAAATGATATTGCATTATGTGGTTATTCCACATTTTATTTGTTCATTTATCAGTTGATAGACATTTAGGTTGCTTCCACTGTTCGGCTATAATGAACAACACTGCTATAAACATTCATGTTCAAGTTTTTATGTGGACATAAAATTCTATTGGGTATGTATATACCTCGTAGTAGAATTGCTGAGTCCTACAGTAACTCTATATTTAACCTGCTGAGGGGGTGCCTGGCTGGCTCAGTTGGTAGAGCATGTGACTCTTGATCCTAGAGTCTCTTGATATCAGGGTCAAGAATTGAGCCTACATTGGGTGTAGAGATTGCTTAAGTAAATAAATAAAAACTTAAAAAAAAATATGTATATTTTTGAGAGGAGAGAGACAGGGTGTGAGCAGGGGAGTAGCAGAGAGAGAGGGGGAGATACAGAATCTGAAGCAGGCTCCAGGCTCTGAACTGTTAGCACAGAGCCTGATGTGGGGCTCAAACTCGTGAACCGCATTATCTGCATTGGCCTGAGCTAAAGTTGGACACTTAACCGACTGAGCCACCATGCACCCCTTTTTATTTTTATTTTATTTGTTTATTTTAATTTAAATCCAAGTTAGTTAACATATAGTACAATAACGATTTCAGGAATAGAATTTAGTGATTCATCACTTACCTATAACACCAGTGCTCATTCCAACTGCCCTCCTTAATATCCATCACCTGTTTAACCTGTGCCCCCCACCCACATCCCTGCCATCAGTCCTCAGTTTGTTCTTTGTGGTTAAGAGTCTCTTATAGTTGTCTCCCTCTCTGTTTTTTTTTTCTCATTTTTTCTTTCCTTTCTATGTTCATCTTTTGTGTTTCTTTAATTCCACATGTGAATGAAATCATATATTTGTCTTTCTCTGATTGACTCATGTAGCTTAGCATATTATACTCTCCATCCAAGTTGTTGCAAATGGCAAGATTTGTCATTTCATTCTTTTTGATTGCTGAGTAATATTCCATTGTGTGTCACATATTATATATTATTATATAAATATTAGGGTGCATGTTCCCCTATGAATCAGCATTTTTGTATCCTTTGGATAAATACCTAGTAGTTTAATTGATGGGTCTTAGGGTACTTCTATTTTTAATTTTTTGAGGATCCTTCATACGGTTTTCCAGAGTGGCTGCACCAGTTTGCATTCCCACCAGCAGTGCAAAAGAGATCCTCTTTCTCTCCATCCTTGCCAATATCTGTTGATTCCTGAGTTGTTAATTTTAGCCTTTTGGACAGATGTGAGGTATGGTTTTGATTTGTATTTCCCTGATGATGAGTGATGTTGAGCATCTTTTCACGGGTCTGTTAGCCATCTGAATGTCTTCTTTGGAAAAGTGTTTATTCATATCTTTTGCCCATTTCTTCACTAGATTATTTGTTTTTTTGGGTGTTGAGTTTGATAAGTTCTTTATAGATTTTGGATATTAACCCTTTATCTGATATGTCATTTGTAAATATATTCTCCCATTCCATCAGTACCTTTTAGTTTTGCTGATTGTTTCCTCGATATGCAGAAGCTTTTTTATCTTGATGAGCTCCCAGTAGTTCATTTTTGCTTTTTGTTTCTTTTGCCTCTGAAGATATGTTGAGTAAGAAGTTGCTGCTGCCAAGGTCAAAGAGGTTCTTGCCTGCTTTCTCCTCTAGGATTTTTTTTGGCTTCCTGTCTTAAGTTTAGGTCTTTCATCCATTTTGAATTTACTTTTGTGTATGGTATAAGAAAGTGGTCCAGGTTCATTCTTCTGCATGTTTTCCCAACACCATTTGCAGAAGAGGCTGGTTTTTTTCCATTGGATATCCTTTTCTGCTTTGTCAAAGATTAGGTGGGCGTACATTTGTGGGTCCATTTTTGGGTTTTCTAAAATTATATTGGATGTTAAAGCAAATCCCAGACATCTTGTCATTTTACCCCTGAATATTTCAGTATACATTTCTAAGATAAGAACTTTTAAAATTATAGCCATCATGTTATTATCTCACATTAACTATAATTACTGAATATCTTCTGATACCTAATCCATACTCAGACGTCTGTAATTATCTTAAATATGCCTTTTCATAGTTGTTATTGATGATGATGTTGTTTTTAAAGTAGGCTCCACACCCAATGTGGGGTTTGAACTCACAATCCTGAGATCAGGAGTCTTATGCTCTACTGATTGAGCCGGCCAGGCACTCCAGGTGTTTGTTGTTGTTGTTGTTGTTGTTTTTGGGACCAGGTTGTTTTAACCTAGGTCCAGACCAGGTCCACACATTTGTTCATTTTGTTTTTTATCCTAAGCTAATTATTTTTGATAAATCTATTTATTTAGAGAAATATATTTTTTCAATTATTTAATGTTTTATTTATTTCTGAGAGACAGAGAGAGATAAAGTGTGGGCAGGAGAGGGGCAGATAGAGAGGGAGACACAGAATCTGAAGCAGGCTCAGGCTCTGAGCTGTCAGCACAGAGCCTGATGTGGGGCTCAAACCCATGAACCACAAGATCACGACCTGAGCCTGAGTCAGACGCTTAACTGACTGACCCACCCAGGTGCCCCTGATAAATTATATTTAGATAAATAATCACAAAATAACATAAAGCAGTACCCAGTAAGGCATTAAGTAGGATATGATAAAATATGAGTCACCTAGGTTTCTAATAGGCTCTTCTTTGGCCCTATTAATAGACCTATGACAAATAGGTTAGAGAACTAGATCAGCTAGATTTGAAGCCCCAGTCCTACCTCAGTAGACTATGTAATCTTGTGCAAGTTAATTTAGTATTTGTTCTTATTGAAGTTATTCAATAAGATAAATCTGCAAATCTGATTACCAAGAAAAATGAATGAGAAAAAAAGCACTCCCTCATTTCCACCACTACTAGATTTCCTATCTCCAGGAGGCATCCAACTTCAATGTTTTAAACTAGTCTGTTTGGTATTTACCTCCAAATCTCAGAGTAACACACTTACATTGCCAGTTCTTAATATCTCTACTTGGGGTATTGTCTATTGACTGTCCACAATGAAGGATGAAGATTTAGTACTCACTGCTTCTCCACCACAGATATGAAGTCCATCATCCCATTCTCCTAATCTAGTTAGAACAGCGTTCAGTCCACACATTAAGACCATGAAAATGCTATTCAAGATAACACGATTACTGTTTTATCACTGCACATTTTGTTTGCTCTGAAGTCCATTAACAGTCTTGCCTTTTGTTTTGCTTAGTTTTGTATGTATTTATCTTTATTTCAATCCTAAACTCTACCTTAGCTGTATGAATCTGTTCTCCATATGTTCAAACACATTAGGTGGTGTATCTGTTCCATTTTGTTGAATAAATCTCTCTGGGAGCCTTCTGGTGGGCACTGTTATGGACTCTTTGCTCTTTATTGCTGCTGCTGGGCTGTGGTCTTGGACTCACCCTCTACCACCATCTTCTTTTGGTATATCTTATTTCATAGTTCCCATTTTTTCCCATTTTTTTCTTCATCTAATGGAACACATCTTCTAATAATTTCTTGAGAAAGGTTGCATAAAAGGTAAATTTCTGAGACCTTGTCTGTTTGAAAGTGTGTTTATTCTAATCTCATACTTAATTGATAGTCTGGCTAGGTATAGAATTCTTAGTTAGAAATTATTTTCTCTTAGTGTTTTTTTTTTAATGTTTTTTATTTATTTCTATGAGAGGGAGAGAGAGGGAGAGAGAGAGAGAGCGTAAGCAGGGGAGGGTCAGAGAGAGAGGGAGTCACAGACTGAAACAGGCTCCAGGCTCTGAGCTGGCAGCCAGCACAGAGCCCGACGCGGGGCTCGAACCCACGAACCGTGAGATCACGACCTAAGCGAAAGTCAGACGCTTAACCGACTAAGCCACCCAGGTGCCCCTCCCTCAGTGTTTTGAAATGTTGCCCTACTTCATTCTAGGCTTTCAGTGTTCCTGTTGAGGCGTCTTGCACCATTCTGATTTTTTATTTGCATAAAGCCTGTTCTCTCTGGAAATTTGAGTGTTCTGAAATTTCATGATACTATATCTTGCTGTGGAGGGTTATTTTCATACTGTGCTATACACTCAGAGGTCCCTTCAAGACAAAAAAAAAAAAGACAAGCCTTCTAATTATGGAGTTTTATTGAATTATTTCCTTCAATATTTTCTCTTTTCCATTTTTAAAAAATTTTCTCTTCCTAGTACTCCTATATTCAGATGTCATATCTCATAGGCTGGTCTTCTAATTAAAAAAAAATAAAAAACAAATCAAACTTTCCTTTCCTGTTTTCCATCTCTGATGTTTGCTCTACAGCCTGAGAGATTTCTTCCATTTATTTTTCAATCCTTCTTTTATATCTGCTATCCTGTTTTTAATTTTCAAGAGTATTGATTTTCTTTTTTTTCACTAAATGCACCTTTTTGAAAAATTGACATCTTTTACTTGTTTTATAAATAAAGTGTCTTCTCTCTGAAGATTTTAATGATTTTCCCCCTAAGTTTTCATCTCCCTGTGCATTTTCTGTTTTTCCACACTGTGTTTATTTTTCAATTGTTTTGGTCTCTGTCTTTACATTGGATACTTTCTCCTAATGTCTCGTGATCTCAGCACACACTTAAGAATGTGGTGTCTTGTTTTTAGTATTGTTTTTCTCTCCTGCTTCTTGTGGTACCTGATGCCCTCAGCAACTGAGACTTTGAGGAGTTCTGTGGGGTATTTCGGGTTATATGTCTGCTTTCCCCACTACTAGTATAGTAGTCAGCTTTTAGAGGTTTGCTGAGTCAGTTCTGCATGTTTACCTGCTTTCCAGCTTCAAAATCTTTATTGCTGGTGTCTTCTCTCTTGTTTTCTTTGTCTTTGTGTACATCTGCTTCTTGTTTTAAAATTTTAAGTATTGATTTATTTTTGAGAGAGAGAGAGAGGAGAGAGAGAGAGAGAGAGAGAGAGAGCAAGAGCAAGCAGGGGAGGGGCAGAGAAAGGAGAAGACACAGAATTGGAAGCAAGCTCCAGGCCCTGAGCTGTCAGCACAGAGCCCGATGCAGGGCTCGAACTTGTGAACCATGAGATCATGACCTGAACTGAAGTTGGACATTTAACTGACAGAGCCATCCAGGTGCCCCTGTGTCTTCTGGTTTACAAAAAACAATCTTTTATGTCGCTTTGAGGGGTTTGGAAGGGAGTGGAGGGATGAGTGTACTGTAATTCAGAGTGCAGCAAACTATAGTTTCTGTACCACATCCAGCCCTTCCCTGTTTCCAGGGCACCAGGACTAAAGCTTTCCCGCGCTCCTGAAGTTCCAGACCTCACACTCATCTCACTCAGTTTCAGCACATGCCTAGTTGTGTTCTCACTCCAGCTTCTTCTGTTGCACACACAGGTGTCTGTAAGCAGTGCCACCCAGCTTCCCATCCCCCACCCTCCTAGAGGCAGTGAGTCGTAGAATCCAGCTACTCCCAGACTTCCTGGTCTCCCTGTGGGTGCTGATGCCCCAGGGGGTGTCCTGCCCCAGATCCTCAGCCAAGCACCTTTTGTTTCCTGGATGATATAGCACTTTCTTCCTCAATTTCATGGTGACTTACTTTTTAAAAATAGTCTTTGATGTGTCAAGGCCTTTTTTCAAAGTTTAAGTAGATTGTATTGACAAGTTCCCTTGCAGTCACATGCATTTTTACCTCCTGAAAGAAACCCTACTATATTAATTAGGCCTGATTTTAGCTTCCTGAAACCACACACGCCTTACTTTCAATGCTCCAGTGCTTCTCCTAAGCTGCACGCACCCTACCAGCATAGCCTATCAGATGACCCTATATGGTCCCCTCATGCCAGCTTAAACACTATCTCCTCCACGTTCTTGCTAGGTTCTTCCAGCAAAATCTCTCTGTCTTCCATCTGAACTCCTACAGCAAGTTCTCTATATTCTCCTTCTGATAGTTTATAACTCTTCCATGTAAAGGACGTCATCTTTTCCTGCAGTCTTTTTTTTTTAACTTTTTAAAAAAAGTTTATTTTGAGAGAGAGAGAGAGAACACACATGCACACATATAGATGTGTGCGTGCACAAATGAGGGAGGGGCGGAGAGAGAGAGAGAGAGAGGGAGGGAGAGACTCCCAAGTAGGCTCTGCACTGTTCGTGGGGCTCAAACTCACAAAACTGTGAGATCATGACCTGAGCTGAAGTCAGAAATTTAACCGTCTGAGCCACCCAGGAGCCCCTTCCTGCAGTCTTGACCCAAATATGTTTGATAAATTAATTAAATTAATCTAAGGAGAAACTCCTTGAAATAAGTCTACTATATCAACAGCCTCTACTTATTCACAACGAGTCTGCAATCTGATCATCACACAGAAATTGTTCCCATTGAGGCTGCAGATGCCTTCCCAGGGAATAATTCTGCTCTATCTTTTCATCCATCCCTTTCTTCCACCTCTTTGCCACATTTCAGTATTGCTTTTTGTGACCAGTTCTCACCTCCTCTGGCTCCCCCTGTCCCGCTACTCCTGTGTCTTTAATTATTTCACTGATTTCTCTTCCATGAACCACATTAATGGTTGTGTTTTATTTTTTGTCTTCAGACCTCTTTCTCTGTATCCTCAGGAGTCTCATTCTCAGGTTTTGTTTGGGATCAGGAGGAAATTGAGGGACTAAGACTAGGTTGTTAGAGCCCTCCTGCCAGGATCTAGACAATGGAGAGTCTACAAGAAGAAGAATTACGTGGTCATTAAAGTATTAGTGCTGCTGATAGACCAATAAAGCCCTAAAGTTGAGACTCTTCCATAAAGCTAGATTGGAGAACACAGCTTAGACCCAAAGTCCTAGTGGGGACTTCTGCTTCTCCTGAGAGTCAGCTCCCGTGGGGAAAGTTGTGCTTGGAGCAGGTTCAGCCTGCTGTCAGATCCACATGTTACTGCCAGTCATCGGGAAGCCCAAAACAACAACACCACCACCACCAAAAACCAACCAAAAAAACAGAGTGCCCCAGGGTACTAAAGGGTGAGGACTGGAAGGTAGAGGAAGTGAGCCCACTCACACTATAAATGGCTCTACAATAGCAATGGAAAGGAGAATCTCAATTATAGGATTATAAAGTAAGCGTCAAAGGAATGGAAGAAAAGCTGAACCCTAAAGGTCTAGTGGAAAGGTGGCCCATGGTATAGTCAAATGCCACAGAGAGGGCACTGGAAGAACATTCTGGATTTAAGACTGCTCTTTAAGGCATCTTGTTGCCCTCAGTGGCCAGGCTGTGGCTTTCACTCTGATCTCTGCCATCAGTGTGGGCCCCAGGGCCCAGCGTCAGGTCTGGCCCGTGGCCTCCCAGTCTTTGCTCTTCTTTGTCCTCTTGTGTCTCCCCAAATCTCTGTACTTCCCAGTTCATATCTCCCAAAGATGGACTCCCTCTTCCTCACAGACGGATAACGATTGATCTTTGGATTGGCTGCCCCTGGGTCAGGTACCCACTATGGTCCAGCCATCAATGGCCAGAGGAGGGGCAGGGTCGTGCAGTTGAGATGAAGGTCATTCCCAGTCAAGCATCAGTCACCATCCGTTCGCCCAAGCCACAAATATAGATATAATCCACCTCCTTCCTCCTCCCTCACTCTCGTCCCACCAGTCACTCGTCCTCCAAAGTTTCTCTGTTGTTCAGTATTTAGCATCCATCCTTTTCCCTCTTCCTGTTGCCCCTGCTTTGGTTCAGGCCACCATGTCCTCTCCCCTGGAATGAGCGTTCTCCTCCTTACCGACCTCCCTGCCTTCAGTCTCTCTGCCCTAAGCTGTCTTTCATTCCCTTGCCAGAATAGTCCATTTCGTTCCCACATAGCAGTCAACGTTTATATTTAAAAAATAAATCAGATTATGTTACTCCCCTGGTTTAAGCTATTGAAATACAATGCAGATTCTTTCTGTGGCCTGCTCCATAGGGCCTCCCAAGGATCTCGTTCCCGTCTTCCTCTCTGACCTCATTTCCCACCCTCCTTTTATTTTCCGTGGTCTCCACTCCAGCACCCCTGGCCTTCTCCCTGTTCCTTAAGTGTACTAAGATTGCTGTACTTGCTTTTCCTTTGGCCTGGAGCTCTTTTGTCCCTTCATCTTATCTTGGCTGGTTCCTGTCTTCAGATCTCAGCCCCTGTGTCACCACCTCAGAGAAGCTTTCCTAAAACACGCCATCTGCCCCAGTGCCTGTACTTCACCCTTGGTCACTGTCACATCATTGACTGTTCCTCATACCACGTATCACTGTCAGAAGTTGGTTGGTTTGTTTGTTTACTCCTTTTTTATTTATTCAGTCTTACTGCCTAAAACACAAAGTCCTGGAGAACAGGAACATTACTGTTCTTGGCTTACTGTTGTAGTCCTAAGTCTGGTGTGTAGTAGTTACTTAATAAATATCTGTTGAATTAACAAACAGTGAGTTATCTCCTTCATTACTCTTCTATCCCAGTGTGTTATGCTTAACTTTTTATCCCAAACTTTAGTAAGATCTAATTGACAAATAACATTGTATGAGTTTAAGGTGTACAGTGCGATGGTTTGATACACATATGTATTTGTGAAATGAGGCAAGTTAACATGTCCATTGGCTCACCTACTTACGTGTGTGTGGGTGTGTGTGTGGTGAGAACATTTAAGATCTACCCTTTTAGCAAATATCAAGCACACGGTATGGTATTGGTTAAGTATCAAATGCTTAGCTTTGCATGTGTTTTTATTTCACCTGCTCGCAAGCTATTTGAGGGGACATTTAAAAAAATTCATTCCCTACATCTCTAAGGCTTACACTTGGTAGATAGCAGAAGACAAATGTTGAATCTGTCCTCTGCCAGGTAGTACCTGAATATGTAGCTTGCTCACATCGTTTGAGCTTTGGAAGCCCCTCCAGTGACTGGAAAGAGTGAGCTCCATTCTTCTTCATACCCCTTTTATATTCCTTTTATCCGCTTCAGAAACCAGACACAGGAAACATCTGACCATAATAAAAGATTTCCAGTAAAGTCGAGGTTTCCTTGTTGAACAAAGTCATGCACAGCGATGCTCTGTTGTACCTTGGTCTGGAATTCTATCTGCTTCCTTCTGTAACGCACCACGTGGCTGCCTTGGGCCTGGGAGCCAGGAACAGCTGGAGCCTGGGCTGCTCAAAATAAAAATGACATATTTGTTAGCCTGAGAGGGAGCAGTCTGGATATTCTTGCTCTGTGCCTCGCAAAACAAACTTCTTGATTTGTTGAATAGCGAAGTTTTCCCCTTTCACTGCCACAGCGTAGTTTATGTCTGAAACCATCTTCCATCCTTCAGAATAAACACAAATAACAAATGACCAAACTGATTCTCAAGTCAGTGCCTTTCACATTCAAAGCAAAATCCATCAAAACTCAGGCAACACATGAATATGTCACCAATTTCCTCCTGAATTCCCTGCCCTGTTACTCTGCCCTCCACAGTATAGCCACATGCTCTTGGGAGCATTCCACTAACCACTGGAGGCAATATCTGCAAACACTCTGACTTTTTCTTTTCAGGGGGTCTCTCATCTGCCTATGGCTTCCTCTTTGCATGCCCTTATCATACTTTATTTTTATTTTAGGTGCCAGTCAACTTATCTGTCTTCCTTGGCTGCAAGGCAGAGATTGTCCCTTATTCGGCTCCCTATCTAGTATCTAGCACTGGGCCTGGCACATAATAGGCATTTGATAATATTTGTGGGGGTTGGGAGGGAAAGGGAAGAAAAAAGATAATTAAAAAAAAAAGTCCGGTCTATTTAGGAATTGATGTAGTTGAGCTAGGAATTGATGTCGCAGAGATATACTTAAACGGCACGAATACAAGGATGACCTCAAGGACTCCAGGGAAAAGCTGAACAACTTTTGGGCATGCATGGAAAAATGAAGGCAGTCAGGAATCTTCCATCCTTGTGCTTTGGGACCAGTGAATGGGAGGTTAAAATCCTACAGCTGGATTAGAGAGTTCGTTTTTGGTTTTTTTTTTATCCTGATGATATAAGTAGTACACGTTTACTGTAGAAATTTTGCAAAAGCACAGAGAAAATACATCGCCTGTAATTATTTCACCCAGAGACAGCCACTGTTAACATTTCATCTCGTTTCTTTTAGATTTAGTTATCATCTTTTACTTAACTTATAAAGCCCTTTTTCTTTGTTTAGATTGAAAAGTTTAAAAGAGATTATTTCAGGTCTGCTTGTGAGTACAAAGAAGGTAAATTGCAATTGGAAAAGTACTTGTCAACTGCAGTAAAATTCGAGATGCTGTTTTTATTGTTGCTCATGTGGGCAGTCATCTCCTCAGGAAGCTGGGCCTAATCTCCAGGTGACTGCAGCCTCTAACCTAGAAAGCTCCCTGCCACTTTTCTTATTCTGATTTGTCTGCATGCTTTTATCTTCCTAGGAGGAGGCCACACTTGAACCCCTGATGATTCACTGTCCAGGGACAGTTAGGTCGACTTGAATTGAGTGAGAATCTATATGCAGAATGGATTCCTCCCACCCCACCCCGTCACCCCAGCTTGTGAAATACCACTTAGATAACATCATCTTTGAAAGCAAGCAAGGACATATATTGGTTTATTCCTTGTTTAAGAAGCATATGGACCACTTTCTCTGTGTCTGTCACTGAGCTAGGCATCACAGGCTCAAAATGAATAAACATTCCGTTGTCCTCAGGGAACTTGAAATGTTTAATAAGAGAAAAAGAGAAATAACCAGCGATTGTAATCAATGACAGTAACAGTACAGTCTTGACCTAAAGGAGAAGATGTGCAGAACTGACCAGAGAAGGTGTCAAGAAGTGGAGATGAGGGGCGCCTGGGTGGCTCAGTCAGTTAAGCATCTGACTTCGGCTTAGGTCATGATCTCGTGGTTTGTGGGTTCGAGCCCTGCATCAGGTTCTGTGCTGACAGCTCAAAGCCTGGAGCCTGTTTCAGATTCTGTGTCTCCCTCTCTCTCTGCCCCTCTCCCGCTCATGCTCTGTCTCCCTCTGTCTCAAAAATAAATAAAAAACTATAAAAAAATGTAAAAAGGAGGGGAGATGATTGAACTGGATCTTAATGGAAAAGTGGGAGATTTTTTTTGCCTGCAAACAGGCAGTGAGCACAGTATGTCTGATGTGTGAAGACAAGTCAGTGTATGCTTCTGGGGAAATAAGGATAGTTTGCCATATCTGGAACATAAGCTATATTAAAAATGACAAATGAGAGATAATGAGGGAATGTCAGAGCTTGGACTTTATCTTCTAAGCTGTGAGAAGCCTCTGAAGGAATTTAATTAAGAGCAAAGCCACAGTGAGGCGTACTATTTAGAAAGGTCATCAGTGGTGCAGGGGCACCTGGGGGGCTCAGTCAGTTGGGCATCTGGCTCTTGGTCTCGGCTCAGGTCATGGTCTCATGGTTTGTGGGTTCGTCCCCCATGTTGGGCTCTGTGCTCATGGGTCAGAGCCTGCTTGGGATTCTCTCTCCCTCTCTGTCCGTCCTGCAGTCTCTCTCTCTCTCTCTCTCTCTCTGTGTCAAAATAAATAAATAAACTTAAAAAAAGAAATAAACATCATCAGTAATATAAGGGATGATAGAAGTAGGTCATATCGGAGGCAAGAGTGTGGTTAGGGTCTACTGTAACAGTTCCAGCAAAAGCAGATAGGCAGATATCCAGAAAGGCAAATTTACAGAGACAGAAAATAAATCAGTGGTTGCCTGGGGCTGGCGGTGGGAGCAGGGCGGGACCATCAGTGGGCATGAGGGATCTTTTAGGAATGATGGAAATGTCACAAAATTGCGTGTGGTGATGGTTACACACTTCTGCAAATTTTCTAAAAATCATTCAACTGTACACTCACTTTAAATGAGTGAATTTTATAGTATGTAAATTATACCTCAATAAAGCTTCTTTAAAAAAGAGAGAGCAATAAGGGGCCCTCTTCTAGAAGGGCAGTGGCACTGAGAGAAGACACATATGTGAAATGTTGATAAAGAAGTAGAAGTTGTAAGAGTGAGACCTTAATTTGCTCTCCTATGAGATAGGATGGTCGCCTATCTGATCAGTCAGGTGTTCTAATTGTGTTTCTTCATCTTTGGGAGAAAACGTCAGCCCTACCTTCTACTTGCTAGGGTTCACAGCATACGGATCTGCACTTGACAGTACAGAGTGTCTGCCTCTGGACCCTTATCAAAAACCATATCTACCAGCTCTGTGCCCCCTTGTCCTTTGTAAACACATGGTAAAGACGTGGTATTTATGAAGGATCTGTGACCCATTTATTTCTCTAGGCGCTGTTACTCAGCAAATGTGTAAATTTTTGCTTTAGTAGAGAGAGAGAGAGAGAGAGAGAGAGTCCCATGCAGGCTCCATGCTCAGCGTGGAGCCCGACATGGGGCTTGATCCCACAACCCTGGGATTGTGACCTGAGCTGAAATTAAGAGTCGGACACCCAACCGACCGAGGCACCGAGGTGCCCTTCAGCAAATGGTCACTGCCAGGTGTTCTGGTAATGTAGCAGGGAACAAAGCAGGTACAGTAGCTGCCTTTATGAGCCGATAGTCCAGCAGTGGGGACACATGTTACTTACAGTTATGATAATGATTTATCATGTGTTGCGTTTCCTTGTGCAATAAGAGAAAATGACGTCAACCTGAGGTCAGAAGGATACTGCTGGGGTGGGCGTGTGACTATAGACCCTAGTCCTATATACATCCAGCTGGCTTTCCTTGGTGGTGAGTGAGCCTTTTGAATATGAGCCCTTTTGAGTCTGGGGTTTGTGGGGTAATCTTGGGCCTTATCTCAGTGTTCCTTATAATAGATTTTGTTGAATTATACATTGGCTTTATTCCATCATTTTGTATGAGCTCGTGTTATAAGAAATAGTCATGGAAGCTTCACGCTTACTTACTACAGACCTGTTGTAGAAGTTACAGCCTCCAATATCACATATGGCCCCTCTTTTATAATCAGGACCCACAAGAGAAATTTCTTCCTGATGACTGTTTCGGATTTGCTTTTATATTTTGGTCTTTCAGTCACCCTAAAACACCCTGCAGCATCGTGCTTCAGGTCTCCAGAGGGTGTTCTCTCTGCCTGGAATGCCACATCCCATTCTGGTGGGGCTTAACCCTTACTTGGACCTAGCTGTTACTCCAAGTGTCCCTTCTTCAGGGAGGATTTCCCTAGCCAGCACCCAGTCCCCTTCCAAATTCAGTCTGATTCTTTTTTTAATATGGTTTATTGTCAGGTTGGTTTCCATATAACACCCAGCGCTCATCCCAACAAGTGCTCTCCTTCATGCCCATCACCCATCTTCCCTTCTCCCCCACCCCTATCAACCCTCAGTTCTCAGTATGTAAGTGTCTCTTGTGGTTTGCTTACCTCCCTCTCCTTAACTGTTTTTTCCCCTTCCCCTCCCTATGGCCCTCTGTTAAGCTTCTCCTGTTCTACATATGAGTGAAAACATATGGTATCTGTCCTTCTCTGCCTGACTTATTTTCCTCAGCATAACACCCTCTGTGCTAAGTGCTTCAGGTCAGGTGTGTCTGTCTTCTCATACCAGTTCCAGGAAGCAAGTNCTCAGTTCTGGTTCTTAATAGAGATGTTCAAAGCACTCTTTTTCACTCAGGCAGTTTTTTTGTCAGATGATTTGTTGTTTAGTAACTTGTTGTTGCTGTTGTTGTCATCTCTTAGACTGATGGCAGGAGAGCCGTGAGAGCAGAGACCACGCCTTTTTGTTTGTGGCTGTATCTCAAAGTCATAGCATAGTGTCGTGCTCAATAAATATTTGCTGACCAGTCGAATGAATGGACACACTGTGGGTACTAAATCTTGTGACTGTTCATTTTATCCTTTCCTTTGGCAGTTTGGGAGCTCAGGCCCTCTTGATTCCCCCTGTGGCATACGTACTGGTTCCTCATGGCATGCATTTTGTGCACTAACATTCCTTGGACCGTGTAATATTATTCCTCTCCTGACTTCTTCATTTTTAAAAAATTCCAGCATGTCCTGTAAATTCCTGTAGGCTACTCTAAGCCCTTCTGGGGACGAAATAACAAACAATTGGGTACATGAGTAGGAAAAGAAAGGGAGAAGTCAAAGGGAAATGTTAGTGCCTTTAACCAGCTGCAGGAAAGTTTTCTTTTGCATTGTTTTAATTTTATTTTCATTGTAGGAAGGGGGAAAAAGTGTTTGTCCTCTAATTTGGCAGGAAATGCCTCTGAAGAATTTGGGGACTGTCTCTGCCCTGAGACGTCCCTCCCAGTGGCAGGAGGCTAGGGGGCTGGGCTCAGCAGGGCCTCCTGGCCCAGTGGTCAGGTGGTCGGGTGGGCATGGGTCTGTGAAGGCTGTCCACGCAGCTGAGTTCCAATCCAGTTGACTTTCCCTCGTGGGGGAGGGTTTGGGCAGAGTCAATGGGCGCTTGTTGTGTTTTTTTTTTTTTAATCCTAGCAAGGAGAAAGAAATGAACTTGTCCTCTTGTGTTGCAGATTCAGTGGTTCTTTCCTTTGACTCCGCTGGACAAACACTAGGCTCAGGTACCAATCCCTCCCCCTCTATCCTTTCTGCACTCAGCACTTGGGCCGCATTTGGAGTGGAGCCTGGTGAAGTGGTGGTGGGGGTGGGGGTCTCTGGGGAGGGTGGTGGGGTATCATAGCATTGTGGGAAAGTCTTACGAAGCTTTTCTGGGGACTCGTGGTCCAGGAAGTGAGATGCAGCATCCAGAAGACCCTGCCAGTTGCTTAAAAAGTTTGCAGTAGATGCTCCTTCCTCATTCAAATCTATCCGGGTCCCTAGAAAAGGAATCTGTTTTCTGAGCACAGATTGTGGCCTAGAGGGCGGGGCAGAGGGCATCACGAGGCGCCACACTCTGGGTACGTTGGAGTAGGTCATTATCAGGCTCTCCAGGACTGAGGAGAGTGTCCCAGCTTCCTGACAACATACGCTGTTGCACGTTTGCATGCATATCCCACGTACTCCAATACACACCTCCTCCGGGGTGTGCGCTTTACTATGCACTTGTGCCAACTCACGTGCGGGCAAACATACTGCCTCTATTCCCCGTGTTGACGTGGGAGACATGCAGATGGACATACAAATCACCTTTGACACCAATTCACTCGGGCTCAGTGGAGCTTGGCAGTGAGCAGAAAGAGACGTCACTTTGATTCTTCATCTTGGCTGACATCACGTTCATATGGGAGCCCCAGGACTACTTTCCTTTGTGAGAAGAGCCTCTCTGGGCATCATGCCTGCATGTGTAGTTGGAGACAGTGGGTGCTGCCTGCGAAGCACGGGGAGACTTGGCTGGCCTGCCGAGGGCAGTTAATTTAATCCGTTTAGCTGTCCTTGAATGCAGCCAATTGGAGTTTCACAGAGCAGCCCTGAGGCTCCAGGAGCTGTGGCAATGTGGGGAACGGGGAGGTGAGTTCAGAGACTATAATCACAGCTACCACTGCTTACTAAGGGTCTACTATGTGCCAACACTGTGGTAGGTGCTTTTTACACATGTGCGAGGTGGATGGTGTATCTTCGATTACAGAGAAAAGAAACTAATGCTCCCAAAGATAAAGTAACCTGTCCGGGGCCACTCATACCTGTCCACCTCTAGAGCTCGCACTCTCTCCCTTGTTATCTTGCTGTCATAAACCTTGTATGCTTGAGATACACTCCACTCAAATGCTGAGAAAAGAAAGATCGCTTTAAGATAGAGTGGACAGACAGAGAGTTCTTAAATAGACACAAAAGTTGTATCTGCTGCTCTAGGAAAAGACTGATCACTTTTATTATACTAAAGTTAAGAACTTCTCATTAACCTAGAAATCACCATTAAGAGAATGAAAAGGCGATCCACAGTGAAAAATGATATTTCTAACATGAACAGCCAACCAAGGGCATGTATCCAGAATAGAGTTAGAGAAATCAGCAGGAGTAAAGAAACAATTCAGTATCGAAACAAGCAAAAAGCCTGAATAAGCACTCCACAAAAGAGGAAATCCAAATGGCCGATAAACTTATGAAAAGGTGTTTGATTACATCGCTACCTAGGAAAAGGCAAATCAGGATTACCTTGAGATACCACTGCACATCTACCAAAATGGCAAAACTTGAAAATCTCGCTATTCAAGTACTGGTGAGGATGTGGTACAGTGGGAACTCTGAGTCTTCTCTGGTCAGAGGGTACGTTGGTCACAACCCCTTTAGTAACGACTATGTAGTATCTAGCACAATTTGAATATACATATACCTCATGAGCTGGCGCTTCTCCTCGTAGCTGTATTCCCTACAGAAATGGATGCTTCTATATGGACCAGAATATATGTACAAGATACATGTACAAGACTCTCTCTCTCATTGGATGCAGCTAAAGGTCTGGACAGGTACATTTAGCAGCTATTTGAGGACTCTGAAATATAAATAATAGCAGAACTATTGGAGGAAGAGATCAGAATTAAAAGTACTACCACACTGGCAGTGAATTTCTCATTTTTCCCTCTGGTACCCCATGCAAGGCCCCAAACCCAGCATTCCCTTCAGGGCACAGCCAGAGAGAATTCTAGAAGACCTCTAGCTATGGCTCTGGGGCTGGAAAGGAGTTCTGAGGCTCAGACAGAGGGGGAAATCCCAAGGGTTGGGATTCCCTTGGGATTCCTTCCTTCTCCCTCGTGCCTTCGACCCCAGGCAGCCCCACGGTAGTGGTGGTGCTACTGCCTATGGCAGCAGGGGAGTTGCCGAGCACCTAAAACTGAAAAAGGGAAACCTCCCTCTCTGATCAGAGGAGCTGTAATCCCAGGATAGTTGGGGGTGTGGGGGATCTGTTGCTTTTTTTCCTCTGCCTTCCTGCTGGTTGGCCCCAGATCTGGGTACAGTTCAGGAAATGTGAGGCAGAATGTGGTAACTAAGATCTCAGCTTTCTGGCCAGAGGACCGAGAAGGGGAGGCCCAATAAACTGGAAAGCACCAGGAGAGAACAGGGAAGAACTCAGGAAAGTAACCCCAAAAAGTTGTTTATGAGCAGCTAACCCCTGAGCTGTGCCACACGTATCTGATTCTAACCAACATACCAAAGACTTTGAGAACTGATCCAAGGGATAGACCACTGACTGAGTCCTAGACTGGACACTGGGTGGCGCCCACAGAGGACACACCTGAGGAGGCTTTGGAAATGGAACTGGCATTGAAATCATAACCCACAGAAGGCTGGTCAGAACTTGCCACCTAAATCCAACCTCGTTGAGAGTCTGGTAAAACAAAAATGTCTACATTCTCCACTGGATCTAAACAAGACCTAAAGTTTCATAACCTCGTATTCAAAATATCCAGGGTAGAATCCAGAATTAATCATCACGTGAAGGACCAGGAATATCTCAGCACAGATGTTGGAATAACCTGACACTTCCTTTAAAGCAGCTGTTATGAAAATGCTCCCCAAAATGAAGGCAAATGGTATTGATGCAAAAAAGAAATTCTTAGCCCCCACCGCCCACCCCCGAAAGGAAATAAAATAGAACCCAATGGAGATATAAGGGGAAAAAATACAATAATTGACATTTTAAAAACTGAGTGGGCTCAATAACAAAATGGAGATGAAGAAGAAAGAATTAATGACCTTGAAAGGAAAGCAGTAGAAGTTACCCAATATGAACAATAAGAAAGAGTTAAAAAGTTGAGCAGAGCCTCAGTGGCTTGTTGGACAATACCAGAGAGTTTATCACCTGTCCTTGGAGTCCCAGAAGAAGAAAGTGTAGTGCAGAAGAGATAGTCAAAGAAATAATGGCTAAAACTCCCCAGATTTGGTGCCCACCTGGGATTTATCCTAGAAATGGAAGGCTGAGTCAGCATTCAAAAGTCACTCAATGTAGTCCACCATATTCACTCTCTAAAGAAGGGGAACTGCATGGTCATGTCAATTGGTGAAGAAAAAGCATCTGACAAAGATTCAGCATTTATCAATTTGTGACAAAAACTCTCAGCATGCTTAGAAGGGAACTTCTTCAACCGGATGTAGGGACATCTCCAAAGAGCCTACGGCAAACATCATGCTTCCTGGTAAAAAACTATTATCGCCCGGAGATCAGGAGCCACTCCTGAAAGTCCTAGCCAGTGTGGCAAGGCAGGAAAAAGAGACAAGAATATAGATTGGAAAGGAAGGAATAAAACTGGCTCTCTTCATAGGTGATGTGATTGCCTACATAGAGAATCTCAAGGAATCTACAAAAAAAACTCCTAGAACTAATAATTGAGTTTAGCAAGATGATAAGATAAAGATCAAAACAGAAAAAAATTATATTTCTATATGTTAGCAATGAATAATTGAAAGTAAAAAATTAGGGGCACATGGGTGACTTAGTGTATTGAGCATCTGACTCTAGATTTTGGCTCAGGTCACGAGCCGGGGGATAGAGCCCTGTGTTGGGCTTTGTGCTGAGTGTGGAGCCTACATAAGATTTTATCTCCTTCCCCCCCCACTTATATGCATCCACTCTCAAATAAAAGTAAAAATATATAAATAAAAAATAAAAAATATTAGCAGTAGCTCTCCCCCCCAAACCAAAATATATATAAATCTAATGGAATATGTGTGGGATCTGTGTGCTCACAGCTGTTCCTCTCCCATTTTTTCGTCTCCATCTGCCCAAGTGTTCAAGCCACAGACCCGGAAACCACTTTGGTTGTTGCCCCTCCTCTCCCTTGCTCACTTTTTCTGTCTTCACGATATGTCCTTGTCCAGCTTTTTTCAGCAGCTCTGTCCAAGGTACCATCTTCTCTCCCCTGGATAAGGAAACATCTACTGGTCTCTCTGTTCATCTGTTGCTTCCTGCTAGTTCATTCTCCACATTGTAGCCAGAGAGGTCTTTTAAAATGTATGTCAGATCATATCTTGTTCGCATCGAAAACTCCCATTGACTTCATGGACTTAAAATAAAACTCAAACTCCATGACCTATAGGGTCTGACTTGCTAGCTCTTACTCAAGAAAATTCTTAGTTGAATTTTCTCGATGCTTAGTCCATTTTGTCCCTCTCTGCCCTCGAGCCATATTGGCATTCCTGCTAGTCCATGAATATGCCAGGCCCCTTCCTCCTCCAGGGCCTTTGTCTCCTCTACCTAGAATGCTCTACTTCTGCTTCACGTGACTGTCCAAGGTCTGTGTTCAAATGTCATCTCTGCAGAAAGGCCTTCCTGGACCACTGCATCTAAATAGTCTACTCTCTTGACACCCAGTCCTTCTCTAAGGGACTTTGTCTTTATTTCTTCTTAGCACTCATCCTTCCTTCAAATTTTCTGCTATTTATTACTTGCATACTGTCAGTCTACCCCAGTAGAATTTGGCCAGAGACCTTGCCTGTCTTGTTTATCACTGTGTATCCTTGGTACTTAGAACAGTACCTGGCACATAATAGGTGCTCAGCAAATATTTGTTGAATGAAACATAGAAAAATAGAAACCGTAATGTCCATCACGCAACACATACTTAAGGATTACATAAACAGTGGCATATCCATGTGGTGAAATACTATGCGGCCATTAAAAATGACATAGTTTTATTTTTATTGACACAGAAGATGTGGAGGATATTGTTGAGTGAACAAAACAGGAACAAAGAGCATGTGTGTTGAGGCCATGTGTAAGTAAAATTATATATGCTTGTTCACACATGTATTTATGGAAAGAGAGATTTCTGAGAAGATGTTCACCAAAACGTTTACAGCAATTAACTTTAGGAAATGGGAATTTCAAATGGTGCTTATTTCATTCCTTAAAAATCCAAATGTAGGGGCACCTGGGTGGCTTGGTTGGTTGGGCATCCGACTTCGGCTCAGGTCACGATCTCACGGTTTGTGGGTTCAAGCCCTGCATCGGGCTCTGTGCTGACAGCTCAGCTTCAGAGTCTATATCTCTTCTCTCTCTCTGCCCCTCCTCCACTTGTGCGCTCACTCTCTTTCTCTCTCTCTCTCTCTCAAAAATAAATAAACTAAACTAAAATAAAAATCCAAATGTAAAAACTTTATATGGTAAGCATGTGTTAATCCTACAACTGGGAAAAAATAAAATTATTTTTGTTTAGAGAGAGGGATTCTGTCTTATTTTATATAATAATTGCTTGGTGATTATTTGTACTTCTGTACCCTCCTAGGTGGTAAGCTCCAGGAAGGTTAAGATACAGACTGCATAGTGTGAGCCATTTTTTTCTCTTTCCTGCCCTAGCTACTCTTTTGACATGTTTTCCACCAAAATTCTCCTGCAGCCTCACGCGAGCTGCCCTGGCATGGTCTGGACATGCTTGCTATCATGAATAGAATTGAATTCACTGCATGCCCTGCTCTGGACACTGGACATTGCTCTTTCCCCAGGACAGAGGGGAAATGGGTACGTGCCCCCTTCGCCTGCACTGGCTGGCTGGTGCTTCTAGCTTCCAGGGGAGGTTCCACTTTCTGTTGGCCCCAGGTGCATCACAGATGTGCTGTGCTCAGAGGGAGGTGGCGCCTAGTCACAGGGGACCAGGATTCATCAGGAGCTTCTGGGGAGCCCCTCTCTGCCCCCACGCGGATGTGCACCCATTTGAGATTAAATTTCAGTGTGTGAACTTCTAAGTTATTTTGCTGGGTCACTTAATTTAGTCTAGGTCAGTGAATTTTTCTGTTTATTTTATGATAACTGCTTTTCCTATTTTAGTTTGTCTTTGATGAATTGATCCTCCGTTTTGATTTATTTCCCTGACTTGAGATGGTGTGGGAGCCATTCGTGTTTTGGCCAGCCCCTCTCGGCCGAAGTGAACTCCCATGACTCACGTGGAGGCAGCAGCAGTTACTTAATGAACATCTGTTTTGTGCAGAGCATAGGGACAGCTGGTGGGAATTTGTGGTGGCTCCTTAGAATGAAAAAAGAAAGTGGGTCACTGGAGACCAAAAATGCCAGCAGCACAGCTGCCTTTCGACATGCACCCGGGTTCCCAAAAATTCCATTCTGGGGCTCAGTGGCCTGCTGATGAGGCTGGAGTAGGATACTTGGCTTGGGAAACTGTCAGGAAGGTCTCCATCCTAGAGTAGGATCTCGCGGTGTCATGCAGTACTCCCAGCTGTGAGAACAGAGCTGGAGAGTGCTACTAATTTGTTTACCATACTGAGATCAACAGGAGGGCATTGTGAAAGCATTCATAACTTTCTTTAAAAAAATCAAAGTTTATTTATTTATTTTGGGAGAGAGAGCAGGGGCAGAGAGTGAGGGAGAGAGAGAACCCCAGGGAGAACCCCAGGCAGGCCCTAGATGTCAGTGCAGAGCCTGACATGGGGCTCGGTCTCACGAACCATGAGATCATGACCTGAGCCGAGATCAAGAGTCAGGTGCTTAACTGCCTGAGCCCCCCAGACGCCCCAAGCAATCATAATTTTCTTTTCAGAATTATGAACAAAGTGAAATACAAAGTATTATGGAGTATATTAAATGTTGAGTTGCTATAAAGTAAGTATTTTAGTCGGATGCTTAACCAACTGAGCCACCCAGGCACCCCGTCCGAAAATTTTTAAAGTTTATTTATTTGTTTTTAGAGAGAGAGGGAGGGGCAGAGAGAGGGGGAGAGAGAACCCCAAGCAGGCTCTGCACCATCAGCACAGAGCCCAGTGAGGGACTAGAACTTACAAACCATGAGATCGTGACCTGAGCTGTAACCAAGAGTCAGACACGCCTAGCCGACTGAGCCACGCAGGTGCCCTAACATTTTCAAATTTTTAAGTAAAAAGCTTGAGCTTGTTTCAGTGTTCATAAATTTTTATATCAGGTTTAAGCCTCAGAAGTGGTCAGTTTTCATAAATGTTCCATATATGCTTGGAAAGAATTTGCGTTCTCCACTCATTGGGTGTAAGGTACTTTGTATATCAGTTCAAATGTACTAATTGTTCTGTTCAAATCTTTTGAATTCTCACTGATTCAGAGAGCCTGGTTTTTCAGTGGGTGTGTTTACCATTATGATGATAGGAGACTTGTATATTTCTCCTTGTAACTTTGTGAATTTGGCCTTTTAGAGAGAGAGGTTTCATCACTAGGTATGTACCCACTTGAATACATAGTCCTCTTTTGTTTATGTCCAGTTTCTGAACCTTCTAGGAGTTTAGGTGAGCTCAGAACACTGCTCTAGTCCTTTGGAATGGAAATGGAAGAGTTAATGGCTAGTTTCAGGGACCTTGGGCATCTGAAAAAGCACCGTGTGCATTCATAGGTCTGACCTGGTACAGGTGCAGGAAGAAAAGAGCAGAGATTTGCATTATCCATGCCACTTCCCACCTGGAGCCAGGCAAAGGACACACGTGCTCCTCGGCCAGGGGTTTTTTAATAATGAGGTTTGCAGCCTGGCAAAGGCAGGAAGCCCAAACCACCAGACTAAACATCTCTCCCTCACTGCATTGCCGTGGGCTTGCTGCCTCGACACCTGAGGAGGGGGTACCTTCAGGTGCCAGGGGTGCTGTATATGCACATCACCCTACATTGTGCCTGGTTGACTGGCGAGTCCCAGACTCTTCTGTACTTACAACAGACTTGGGATTAGTGGACTCTCAGTGAGACCCAGGCTTTACTGCCAACTTCCCCAGACGTGAATGGACGCCGAAGAGCTGGTACACTCAAACTGGCATTTCCATTGTGCAAGCTGAATTCACGTGCAGCTTCGACAACACATTTGTAAACAGTGAGATGCTCTGGGGTCTGCAGCCTTGCCCAAACCTGACAGTAGGAGCTCTGCTCCTGTGTCCCAGAACATTATGCCTCTGCCTTCCTGATTGCGTTCTCTAGTTTACATTTCCTGAAGACTAGACGTAAACATCCCTGCCAGTCCCAGAACTCTGTGAGGAGCTGGGCACAGACGGACCACCAGTACCAGCTTACAGATATGAGAGTGGGGTGCCTGTTGGGCAAAATCCCCAGCTGCTCTGGAAACGGGGTGGTCACTCAGGAACCTCAGGAAGTCTTTGTGGAGGAAGTTAAGTTTTAGGCTTCTGTAAATGATGGGAGGGAATTAACCTTGGCAAGTGTGGGGGCCTCAAAAGAGAACCCCAGAGTAAAAGCCAGAAATGGAAATGGGGGAGGAGTTCCCCCAGAAGAGCCAGGGTAGGCTCTGCATAGGCAGGTGACCGTGATGCAGTCATCTGTAGGGCTGGGAGCAGAAGTGGCCAGAGCACTGGAAAAGATGGTGGGCTAGTGACAGATGAAGCCACCGATGCCACCATTGTTATGCTCTTAATGTTGCCCCCTTACATCAAGGGGTGGAGGAAGACAGAGAATCCAGGTCTTGAGGCTGCTATTAGGCTCACTTGGTCAGTCGGTCACCCCATTCATTCTTCCATTTGCTTATTAGCACATTTGCAGAATACCAGCCTCTCTGCCAGACCCTATACAAGGGGCCAGAGATACAGATACATACAGTTAGGATTGTTTAATTGCAAGCAACAGAAATCGAACCCGGCTAGCTTAAAGGAAAAAGGAATTTACTGGAAGCACACGGGTACCCATAGAATAAAATTAAACGTCAAACAGCTGGCCCTCAGAAAGGACACAAAGGACAGTGCCAGGAATCTAGCTTGCAACAAACGGTCCGTCTCTTCAGCACCCTGTTTGTCTCCCTGGTGTCACTTCGCTTAAGAGAGAAGGGTCCAGCTAACCTAGCTGTTGTCAAGTGCCTCTACTCTGGACAGGCAAATCCTGTTGACAGACTCACCACTCGCTGGCTGTAGAGGAAGGGCAGTTCCTTAAAAGAAATTCAAGGGGCTTGTTTCCAAAGGGGGACAAAAGTGCCGTGAAGGCAGATAATTGTTGATGCTCTACTGCTGTGTTCAAGAAGCATGTAAGAGCGGGCACATCCAAGGCAGGAGGGTCAACGAATCCTCTTCTGAAAGAGAGTACGTTTGAACTATGGTCTAGAGAATAAGCAGGAATTAACACAAGAAAAGAGATGAGGGCACATTTCAGGCAGCAAAAAACTGCTTCTGTGAAAGAGTCCTATGTCGAGGGAGCTCACGGCTTATTCAGGGAACTGAAGAAAGCCTGGGATGGCCTGAGCAGAGGGCACAGGGGCCAAGATAGTACAAGGTGGAGATGGAAAGGTAGCTCAAAGCCAGTCCCTGAAGGGTCTTGCTGTACTACGAAAGTACCTGTTAGATTTTGCTTCGGTGACAACCAAAATCTTGAAGGATGAGTGGGTGTTTGCCAAATCAGCAAGCTGAGGGAGGGCATTACAAAGAGAGGAGATGTAGTCTGCAGTAGCTCTCAGGCCTAGAGGCTGCCCACAGAGAAGTGACGGAAGGTGAGGCCGGGGAGACAGGTGCAGACAGAGTGAGAGGGGGCTGCGTGGTCCAAGCAACAGTGCAGATGCAGCAAAAGCAGGGACTGTGGTGTAGGGAGCAGAATCTGTATTTAAAAATGAGAGAGGGTACACCAAACACGTCCAACTTGGAGGACTGAATGGTAATGGCATTAGCAAACAAACAAACAAAAAACGGGGCTGGGGGAGACGGTGCAGATAAATCTGATTTGCGGCATTTTGAGTTTGAGGTGACTGTGGGTCATTTAGGAGCGATGCGTAGGAAATAACCAATGAGGAAAGGGGTTGGGAATAATGTCTAAAAAATCTTTTTTTTTTTTTTAATATTTTTTATTTATTTCTAGGAGAGAGAGAGAGAGAGACAGTGTGAGCAGGGGAGGGTCAGAGAGAGAGGGAGACACAGACTCCAAAACAGGCTCCAGGCTCTGAGCTGGCAGTCAGCACAGAGCCCGACGCAGGGTCCGAACCCACAAACTGCGAGATCATGACTTAAGCAAAAGTCAGACGCTTAACCGACTAAGCCACCCAGGCGCACCTAAAAACTCTTTTTAATGTTTATTTGAGAGAGAGAGAGAGAGAGAGAGTGTGAGCAGGGGAGGGTCAGAGAGAGAGGGAGACACAGAATCCGAAGCAGGATCCAAGCTCCAAACTGTTGGCACAGAGCCCGACGCGGGGCTCAAACCCACAGACTGAGAGATCATGACCTGAGCCAAACTTGGATGCTTAAGTGACTGAGCCACCCAGGCGCCCCGGGAATAATGTTTTAAGTGAAAGGAAAAGCATATACAAAGGGCTGGAGATTGTAAAGATACTTTGGAGGAAAATAAAATAGTTCAGTCTAGCCAGAGCATAGAGTTAGACAAGGGCAGAGTGGCAGTAATGTGGGGACTCCAGAAGGAAAGCTGGAACGGTCATGGTCACTGTGGGTGAAGGACCTTATGAATCAAGAGACCATGATTCATTCTTAGAACAGTAGAAGCTGTTCAGAGGTTTTAAGCAGAGTTATGACATAACCGTATTTGTCCTGTAGAAAGATAGCTCTGATCACATCAGGAAGACTGTTAGAGAGGGACAAGACGGGAGTCAGGAAACCTAGCAGTAATCGAGATGAAAGGTAAAGCTGGCTTCTTAGTCAGGGAACAAAAATGAACAAACGTGAGTGAGTTTGAGATCCAGTTAGAAGAGGAAATTAAAAAGATATGGTAATTCAGGCACCCCAATGTTTATAACAATATTATCCACCATAGCCAAATTATGGAAAAAGCCCAAGTGTCTATCAATTGATGGATGGAAAAAGAAGATATGGTATATATATACAATGAAATGTTAGCCATAAAAAGAATGGAATCTTGCCACTTACAAGGGCACGGATGGAGCTAGAGAGTGTTACGGTAAGCGAAATAAGAGAAAGACAAATACCATATGATTTTACTTATATGTGGAATTTAAGAAACAATTTAAGAAACAAAACAAATGAGCAAAAGGGGAAAAAAAGAGAGAGAGGCAAACCAAAAAACAGACTCTTAACTATACAGAACAAACTGATGGTTACCAGAGGAGAGGTGAGTGGGGGGATGGATTAACTAGGTGTTAGGGATTAAGGAGGGCACTTGTTGTGCTGAGCACTGGGTGATGCATGGACGTATTGAATCACTATATTGTGCACATGAAGCTAATATTACACTGTATGTTAACTGACTGAAATTTAAATAGAAACTTTCAAAAAAACAGACATGGTAATTAAATAAGAAGGAAGCAGGAATCAAGTAATTCTCTCAGGTTTCAAGCTTGGGCGGCTGGCTGAATAGTGGTACCATTCATTAAGGTAGAGAATACAGGAGGGGAACCGGGCTCTTCACGTATGTGAGTTCTGTGAACGTGAACTCTCTGTGGGGCAGCCTGAGTTTCAGGTGTCTGTAGGAGGAGGAAATGCTAGCCAACAGCTGAGTATATAAGTCTGGGACTCAGGAGAGGGGTTGGGCAGGAATGAGAAGTTGGGTTTGGGTGCAATGGAAGGATCGTTGGGCAGGCTAACCTGAATGGTTGAGTGGGGTGAAGTCTACCCTGGATAAGGAAAAAGCAAAGAGAGGAAACAACAATAAAAACTGAAGACAAAATATATGAAAAAATTTTTTTTCTAACATTGAACAGTAGGTAGCACATGACACTAATCTCTGAAAGAAGAGGAATAAATGAGGTTAGTCCTATAATTGCCCAAGCTAACAGCCCGGACAAAGTCTCCAGACCCCAGCACAGGGAAGAAGAACCCAAACAGAACACTGGAGTCTTCCTAAGAGAAAACAGATTTGAGAATTTGAGAGGAAGGCAGCCAGAACTCATAAATACCAGAGAGGAGAGAGCTGCACACAGAGAGCGCTCCAGAGATCTGTCTAGGGTCCCTTGGCCTCAGCTGGTCAGTGCATGTGTGTGAGAAGGCTCCTGGAAGCAAGGAAGGAGCCACTGGAGGGGCGCCTGGGTGGCTCAGTCGGTTAAGCGTCCGACTTCAGCTCAGGTCATGATCTCACGGTCCGTGAGTTCGAGCCCCACGTCGGACTCTGTGTTGACAGCTCAGATCCTGCGTCTCCCTCTCTCTCTGCCCCTCACCTGTTCACTCTCTCTGCCTCTCAAAATAAAATAAAGACATTTTAAAAAATTTTTTAAAAATAAAAAGAGCCACTGGAGAGGAGCAGGCAGAATAATACCTATAGCTCTCACTGGGAATAATGGGGAAGCATCCAAATACACAGGTGTCCATGGCACATTCAGAAGGGCCTTGCCTTAGTCGTGGGGCAGAGTTAGCAGTGGTGCAAAAGTAGCCCTAGACAAAAGTCCACTTGCCTCTCATCTTAATCCTACGAAGCTTAAAAGCAAACCTTGAAAGGATCCAGATGTTTCCAAGTAATTTAACTGTACCTCAAAAATAAATAAGGAATGCACAGATATCCTGTGCCCAGCAAAGCCAAATTCACATTTGGCTGGCATCCAGTCAAGAGTGACCAGGCTCACCTAAAGCTACTACAGTACGGTATGTTAACTATACAGGAATTAAATTTAAAAATACATGTGTGTGTGAGTGTGTATACGTGTGTGTGTATACAGAATGACTAGATATTCAGAAAAGCATGAAAATACAACCCATAATGGGAAAAAACAATAGAAATAAGCCTAGTGACAACACAAAAGATAGAATTAGTAGGGAAAGACATTAAAACATATTCCATATCTTCAAGAAGGTAGAAGAAAGCATGAGAATATTAAAGAAAGACATATAAGATACAAAAAAGAAATTTAGAGGTGGAAAAAAATAGCATTTGAGATGAAAACGATACTGAATGGGTAAATAGGCAACTCGACACTGCAGAAGAGAAGAGTAGTCAACTGGAAGATATTTCAATAGGAATTATCTAAAATAAGACACAGCAGGGGTGCCTGGGTGGCTCAGTTGGTTGAGCGTCCGACTTTGGCTCCGGTCATGATCTCGCAGTTTGTGGGTTTGAGCCCTGTGTCAGGCTCTGTGCTGACGGCTCAGAGCCTGGCGCCTGCTTCCGATTCTGTGTCTCCCCTTCTCTTTGCCCCTTCCCAGCTCATGCTCTGTCTCCCTCTGTTTCTCAATAACACATAAATGTTAAGAGACTTAAAAAAATAAAAATAAAATAAAACAGCAAAATTACTGGGGAAGAAAAGTAGCAGAGCATCAGTGAGTGGTGGGGCGTCAAGCAGCCTAATACTTGTGTCACTGGAACTCCCCCAGACAGAGGGGAGGGCAGAAAAATTGTGAAGAAATAATGGCCAGAAAACTTTCAAGTTTGATGAAAACCACAGACCCATAATAGATCCAAGAAGCTCAGTGAACCCCAAACACAAGAAAAGTGATGAAAACCACCACAGCACATCAGAAGTACTTCCCACTTGTGTGCGACCACAGGAACTTGGCATTTGCGAGAAAAAGTGGCCTCTCTTTGAGAGTCACAGGAAAAGTGAGGTCGCACATGGCGGAGCCAGGCTTCAAGTCTGCCAGGAGGTTGAGAGAGGTAAGCCAGAGGGCATTATGAGAAAGATGTTAAAAGGAGGTTGGTCAGGGAAGAAAAATCCCACGGCGGAATGAGGTTGGGAAGGAAAAAGTCCGAAGCCCATTTTAACAGTGGTCCGTTTAATATCATCCATGGCTGTACCAATTTTCCCTGGGAGACTGAGCTAGTGCTGTGTTTTCCAAAGACTTCCTGCTCTTCCCCAGAGCCTGCATTTGTTCAGGACAGCATATCCCTTCGTCTGGTAAATTCTCCTAACCACATGTGTCATGTGGGAGTCATAATTGTTTTTACAAACCTTGCCTCCTGTCACTGTGATTAGAGCAGGTGTGAGGAACGGATGTACACTAGGCCACTCCTGACCCTTCCCTGGGAGTTTTGCCATTTTGTGCAGAGAGACTGAGTCTTAGTCCCTTTTCAGAGGCTAAGCTGAAGGTGTGTGTCTGAAAGTTGCTGGCAGCACATTTTCTAACTTAGGAAGGAAGCCGGTCAGGGGAGAGAAATGACTCAGGGAGGCGCGGTGGTGGTCCGGTCACTTTCCGTGGCCTGAGAAACCTGCACCCTGACCCTTTCCACACTGCTTGTGTGAACTGTTGCATTGCCCTTTTTGCCTAAATTAGTACAACTGGTATATTGAACATGCGAGACGCATCAGGAGATAATCAAAGCTGGCTTTATTTTGTCTCCCTGTGTCCCCTAAAAATGTTTTTCAGTGTGAGAGGTCCAGAGAATTTTTTGATATCGCAGAGGTAATAAAAATCCCATGGTCACATTGAGTCACCAATTCCAAAATTAGAGTATCTGGCCTTATGTAAGAACCATAGCTTTCAATTCTTTCAGAGCTACGGTGACTTCCCCTCCCTGCATTGAGGGCTTAGTACCAGCAGGGGCCTGACCCTGGGAAGAGGATGTGCCCTGCTTGTCATTTTCCCACTCCTCCCCAGATGCTGGTTGTGATTTCTGACCTCTCTAGAATTGGTGGGCAAAGGGAGAGAGAGAATGTGAGCAGAAAAGACGTAAGATAGTGTCAGCACTGTCTGAGCTGTTGAATGTTTAAAGCAAATGCCTCTGGGTGCTCCGGGAGGCATTTTGGAGACCCCTTCAACTAGGGACCTCTGCTGTAGAGCTCCCCTGAGGTCATGCACTTGCCCAAGCCTTGTCACTCACCCCTGCAGCCCCTGGGACTCTCAGTGTCTGTCCCTGCTGTGTGTGCTGAGGCCCCTGGCTACCCTCTGGACCGTGTTTTGGAAAGGACCTAAAACCCACTCTAGCTCATTTACACATCCTTTTCTTTGACAAATTCTGGAGTGCAGGCCAGTTCCTGCATCCAGCCTATCTTGTGGCCTTTACACTTGTCAGGTAGAAGTCAGGCACCTAGAAGTCCACTGCGTTCTCCATTCTTTAAGGGTCAAAGTTAAGCTTCCCTCACCAGGCATAAGGGAAAGACAAGTACCCATTCTGGCCCTTAAGTGAGCCTGTTGTTTTCTCTCTGTTGTTTTAAGTGAGTCTGTTGTTTTCTCTCTTTTGTTAAGAGACAGGAGTGCAAGAGATATTTCATCTTATTCTGTTAATTTAAGGAAAGGTAACTGTGTGAGTCCAACAATGATAAATGGCAACTGACGTCGCCTTTGGGTCACAAAAAATGTAAAATTGAAAATTTACATCTCTGTCTAGAACCTCATGTTAATGTCTAGATACTAGTTAGTTAGTATCATCCCAGAGACTTGACTGAAATACTCTTTTAGCATCCTGTTAGACTAATTCAATTTGGATTTATGACCATCGTGACCAAATAATCCTGGTAGTAGCAATCAACAGAAATTTACTGAGAATGTACTGTGTGCAGCCACAAAAGAGAACTACTTCCAGCCCTCATGGACTGCCAGTCTAGGACAGAGTTTATAGATTGTTAGTTCATTGGCTAAATCCTGCCCGTGGACATATTTTGGCTAATCCTCATAACTTTTAAATTTTTCTTTTTTTCTTTTTTGAGAGAGAGAGAGAGAGAACACAAGATGGGGAGAGGTAGAGGGGGAGGGAGAGAGAGCGAGAGCGAGAGCGAGAGAGAGAGAGAGAGAGAGAATCTCAAGCAGGCTCCATGCCCAGCACAGAGCCTAATGCAGGGCTTGATCTCATGACTGTGAGATCATGACCTGAACTGAAATCAAGAGTATGACACTTAACCAACTGAGCCACCCAGATGCTCCCTAAATTTTTGTGGAATCTATTGCCAGTAGTTACACATTGAAAATTTTTACCTTAAAAAATCCAGATTCTTGGGGTGCCTGGGTGGCTCAGTCATTTAAGCACCCAACTCTTGAGCTCAGCTCAGGTCTTGATCTCAGGGTCTTGAAAGTTCAAGCTCCACATTGGGCTCCACGCTGGGCATGGAACCTACTTAAGAAGAAAGAAATGATCCAGATTATTGGTTTTATAAAGTTTATTTATTTTGAGAGACAAAGACAAAGAGGCAGCATGAGTTGGAAAGCAGCGGAGAGAGAGTGAAACAGAGAATCTCAAGCACTGAATGTGCAGAACCTGATGCGGGGCTGGAACCCTTGAAACTGTGAGATCATGACCTGAACTGAAACCAAGAGTCGGATGCTTAACCATCTGAGCCACCCAGGCACCCCAGATCCTTGGCTTAAAAAAAAAAAATGAGAAGATGTGGCAGTGCTGGGTCTGCATTGCTGCCTGGCATTGTCCACTGGCACTGGTGGAAGCTTCCCCTTGGACAGGGCATGAAGTCTCCAGATGGGCTCCATTCCCTCTTGGCTTTGTGACCCAAAGGCGACGTCAGTTGCCATTTATCATTGTTGGACTCACACAGTTACCTTTCCTTAAATTAACAGAATAAGATGAAATATCTCTTGCACTCCTGTCTCTTAACAAAAGAGAGAAAACAACAGTCCCAGAGAGCTATGAAGGGGATTTCTTTAGACATGCAGCATTCTCATATGTTTAATATGCAATTAGTGTATATATCTGTAAAACAAAACTTAAAATGCCATTGGAAAATAACCCGCAGATATAATCATGGCTACTGTACAAAATTACGTGGTGAAAAAAGATACATTTCAACAGGATTTGTTTTTAATACAACTGAAATCAGTAGTATGAGTTACTCTGGGAAGATATCACATTCCCTCCTTCCTTCACTTGTGTTAGATTCTTGCCTGGCCCTTAACATCTGAGTTTGCAACAAGAGGAAGGCATTCTCTGGAGTCTCTGGAAGGAAACAGCCAAAGTGTGGATTCATTGTATTTCCAAGGAAGTCTTAACTTGGATCTGAGGAGCAGTAGCAGAATAGCTGCCCCACATGGGGAAATAGTTATGGCCACATGGGGAAAGCAACAGGAGTTGGCAAATTAATGAGATTTTCTTTTTTATGGAATGATAAATAGGATTGTTGAAAGAGTGTTAACCTTTGAAACTAACTTTTTTTGCAAATTTTGTTTTCGGTTTATTTTTGAAATTGACACCTTTTTTAAAATTGACTTTTAGAAGTTCCTGATATATTAAGCAAAGTCTCCCATCCATGTATCTCAGTTAGAGCAAAAGCAGAATTACTTTGAGGAAAGGCTTTGACTTTCCTCCTGGGAGGCAAGCCTTCTGTTGAGTTATATGTTCTAGTTGGTATCTTCAATTTTAAGAAGAAGAATTATTCTCTCACTGCAGTTCTGCTGCTTAAGAAAGAGTACAGATTTGGGCCTTAGTTGGCCTTGCAGAATGGCTCTGTGAGGTTCTTGTCAGTATGGGTACCTTCCTTCTCTTGGCCATCGTTACTTATTGAATACTGAGTTCCCCAAAAACCTTGCTGCATGACCTCTGTCATTTAGGTGTTTGGCCTTGGTATTCTGTTCTGTTCTCAGGTTAAGCCAGGCCAACTGAGAACTGCACCCATAGACTGCCTTATTTTGATGTAGTCACACCACACACACACACACACACACACACACACACACACTTTGCAAACATTGACCAAAGTTATAAGAAATAACCTTATAACACTTCCCTCAAGTCGTAGGAACACAAATAGCTGTGGTTCTCCTGGTTTATTTTATGAACACTGTAAATCATTTTATCAGTGCTTTGCATTTAGCTTTAGCTGTGAGAAATCTTGGGGATGATTCTATAATCCTCCTCCAGCCAGCACATAGGACCTTAGGTCATCCAGTTTTGGTATTCTTATATTATTTTTCTTATGCTTATTTCCCCTGTGGTCCCAGAGCCCAGATTTTTTTTTTTTTTTTTTTTTTTTTTTTTGAGAGAGAGAACAAGCAGGGGAGGGAATATTAAGCAGGCTCCACACTCAACATCAAGCCTGATGTGGGGCTTGGTCTCACGGTCCTGAGATCATGACCTGAGCTGAAATCAAAAAGCAGACACTTAACTGACTGAGCCACCCAGGGACTTACCCCCAGATACCTTCTTTTTAAAAACTTTTGTACTCCATCCAATTTTATAAAACTGCTTCAACCTCATCTTAGAATGAGGCAACAAAATATTCATGATTTATCATTTGCTGTAAACATCTTACAACTTATTTTTAGATTTCACTTTAAATTTCCTACCCTTTATGTAATCAGACCTGTCAGTCTTTGGGCCTATAGTGAAGAAGCTGGAGTCATTGCCATGGATTTGAGGACCCCTTGGCTGCCACATCTGCACTCCATAGTTAACACGGCTGCTTCGGCAAAAATTATGACTAGAGCTTAGAGGAATCAGAGATTGCTTCTAACCCTGTTATTTCTCTGGGGGTTGAGTTTTGTTGTTTAACTAAATTTCAGTCAAGCACCGCATTTAAACAGGAAGGCAGTTATATACCAGCATAGGACTGGTTGGCCTAGAGGGTCTGGGAAACACCTGGTATTGAAAACAGGTGTTCAGCAAGAGGTCTGAGACTTAAATTTAGTTATGGCTTATGTATTTGAATCTGTTCCTTGAGCAGTTGTCTGTCCCCAAGGTCTGTGTCTGGGGAATGTAATCTGCTAGTGTCAACAGTGGCTTGACTTTAGTAACATTTTCTGCTTTTCTGTTCTTTTTCAGAGTATGATCGGTTGGGTTTCCTCCTGAAGCTGGACTCTAAACTGTGAGTAGAACAAGAAAGCACCTTGACTCTGTGGTAGAGACGTCTGTGAGAACCAGGGTCCGTCTTTGAAGGGTCACCTCCTCAGCCCTGCATTTGTTGGGGGGCTCCCTGGGGCCTCTGACACCCCCTCACCCCGCCCCATCAGCAGAATCTTAGAGCACGTTAAAGTCTGCAGGGGCCCAGAGGGGATGGGATTGCAGGTGCAAACATAAGGCCTTAGATCTGGCTGGCACAGGGAGCTCCTTCCAGAAGGAGGCACTGCCAGGTTTGATGGACAAGGAGGTCCTGGAAAGGCTTCTGCTGCAGAGTGGAGGCTGGTTGAATTGTAGCAGGAGGCTGTGGCCTCTCAAAGACGCTCTGCAGCCTGGCGCACAGGGCTTCCTGTGACCAAGCTTCCTCTCCTGCGTTAGCTCCTGTCCCTCTGCCACCGGCAAACCCTCCATTCCCTTCTCCCTTTGCATGTGCTTCTTCTCTGTGCCTGCAAGTCCCTTTCCTTGCTGGTCTCCTGGGAAAACTCAAAGACCACCTCTTCCTTGCACAGAATTCAGGATCTCTTTCCCTCTGCTTCTAGTGAATTTTCTCCTGTCACTGATTATCTCATTGTAGTATAATTAGCTGGGTCATAATTATTAGTTTATTAAGAGCACAGGCTTGGAGCCAGGCCTGGCTTGGTTCGAATCCCAGATCGCCATTTACTCTCTGATTTGGGGCAAGCTACTTAGCCTCTCCGAGCCTTAGTCCATCCGTAAGAGGAGGACACCAGTATACCTATACCTCTTAGGGTTATTGTAAGGACTTAATTGAAATGATTAATTCATACGGGCTTTCAAGTACAGAGAATCTAATCCTCTCAGAATCCTGCTCTGTTCTGGCCTTCTTGTTCTTGCTAGCACCGAGCCAGTGCTGGTTTATGTTTGTGAGATCTCCGTAAACACTGACCATGGCTGCGTGGATAGATGCATGGATGATAGGTAGATGACCGTGCACTTGCCCAGTCAGACTGGATGCCTTGAGATTGGACTGTATCCATTCTGTGTGTTCAGACCCAGCATGGCACCTTTCTCGTGATTGGTACACAGTAAATGGTTGAAAACCTGCCTGTGGCTCCATTCTGTTATCAGTCATTTTCACAGTCCCGTGTCCCCTGCCGATACCAGACGGACATGGAAGATGGGAATTGTGACTCCTTTCCTCTCTTGCATGAAGCCTTGCCCACAGCTGCTTGTGATGGTGATGGCTGTGCCTACATATAAGACATTGAACCTGGGGCTGTTTGGCTGTCCCCCTGAATTATCTAGCATCTAGACCCTTTCCCTGGCTTCTGGCTTTTTGACTTTCACGCCTCATACTGTGAATTCAGGCGTTGTAATTCTTCCAGCTTTTATACATCACGGAGGCAGCCACGAGGGAAGGATGGTCTGCTCTTTATACCAGGCTAGTAGAGAGATGTCAGCCACACGTTAACATCTGGGGAATGGGGCTCAATTGTGCTAGGAAGCCATAGGCTTCACTCTTAGAAAAGTCTTAATTTAGTGCCCTAGGCAAAAAAAAAAAAGAAAAGAGAAAGAAAGAAAGAAACCAAGTATTAGGTAAGCAAGTGAAATGCCACCAGAATGGAAGCGATTTAAGTCAGATCACACTGATGAACAAAAGGCATGTTACTTAGGACGTGTTAACCGTGGTATTTAAACTGTCTCCAGCAGCGTAAGAAGGGGAATTAGGAGGGCCCCGTTGGCCCGACAGTTGGGTGGTTCACAGCAGGCCAGATCCACGAGCCATTCAAGTCAACTTGGTCTTTAGCCTGGGGAATAACTCACAAGTTAAAATATAACCCTCTTATTGTAAAGACTTTTCCAGTCCTGTGCTATCTTCAAAAGAAAGCACAGATATGTGGAAACGATTTTTACCTGCTTCCAGGGAGAAGTTTCCAAGCGAAGGATTCTGGGTTTTGAAGTTGATCCCTTGGCAGTGTCCAGATCTCCTCTTATGAAGTCGCCTTCTGCAGTGTTGTGTTCTAATTCCGATGCACAGGAAAGGACCTGAACTTGAATCAGAAGAACTAGATTGGAATTCTGTCCCTGCTGCTTAGAATTACATTACCTTAGATAATTTATTTTAGCCCTCTGAATACCAGTTTTTCCTTATCAAAAATGTAGATTAAAAATATCCACTTCCCAAAGTTTTTAAGGAAGAATAGAAGAAAGGGCTCTATAAAATATAAATAGATTTGTAAATGTGAGAATTTCTTTTTATGTATTGTGATTAGATTCATTTAGATTTTTAAAATTTATTTTATTTTTAAAATGCTAATTTATTTTGAGGGGGGAGGAGGGACAGAGAGAGAGGGAGAGAGAAAATCCCAAGTAGGCTCTCCACTGTCTGTGCAGTGCCTGATGCGGGGCTCGAGCTCATGACGGTGAGATCACACAACCTTAGCCAAAACCAAGAGTCAGACACTTAACCAACTCAGCCACCCTGGCACCGCAAAATTTATTATTTAATTTTTAAATCAAACAGGTTTTTGTTTGTGTGTATGTGTGTATGTGTGTATATGTGTGTGTGTCGTTTTTGTTTGTTTTTGAATTGATTTTTAAAATTGAAGTATAGTTGACGTACAGAGTTACATTAATTTCAGGTGTACAGCATTGTGATTTGAAGAGTTCATATGTCATGCCTTGCTAACCACAAGTGTAGCTACCATTTGTCACTATACGGGAGCATAAGAACTCATACGTTTTAGAAAATTTTTAGCCATCATTTCTTTAAATATTGCCTCTGTCGACTCTCTCTCTACTCCTCTTCTGGAACTCTGATTAAATTGTTATACCTTCTCATTGTAGCCCCCAGGTCTACTGACATCTCTTCCATATTTTCCATCTTTTGGTCCTTTCCACATTAAACTAGAACCCCAAAGGACTTAGCGTAGGATGAACTAGAAGTAAACCTGCACCCTTAAACCAGGACCACAGTAAAGGTTGCCAGAACTCTGAGTGGATCAGGGCAATAAGTTCATTAAAAAGCCACACTTGCTATTTGCAGTCAGGGTTCTCATCACTCAAGTGATCTGTGAAACCTCAAACCATGAGCTTTAAGTATATGAGAGTTTAATGTATTCCAGACTGGCAGTGCTGCCAAGGTCTTCTGCGATTGCAAACCTGTTCAGGAGGAAGACATGAAATCCCTGCAAATAACCTTTAAAGGAAACAAACAGCTCAGAGTAAAAATAACTAAGTGTGCAAGGGAACAAGGCTCCATTAGTGAGAATCATGAAAACCAACAGACAACAGAGGGGGATCCACAGAAATGTGTGAAATTGGACCAGACACAGTTGATAAAGCAATTAGGTATACTATATTTAAGGAAATAAAGACAAGATTGAGCTATACATGGAATAAGGGATTTGAAAAAGCAAAAATATTAGATTGGAAAAACAAACTTCTAGAATTAAAAAACACATTTACTAAAATTAAAAACTCAATAGGATTTAGCAGCAGATTAGATACAACTGAAGACAGTATTAGTGAACTGGAAGATAAGTCAGAAGAAATTAGCTGTAATGGGGTGGCCAACTTTTTCTGTAAGGGCCAGATATTGGCTTTATTGTTTCTGTTGCAACTACTCAACTCTGCTGCTATGACATGAAAACAGCCGTGGACATCATGTAGACAAATGAATAGGTCTGTATTCCAATGAAATTTTATTTATGGATACTGAAATTTTAATATAATTTTTATGTGTCATGAAATATCCTTCTGCTTTTTATTCTCAACCATTAAAAATAACTCTTAACTCACAGGCCATATGAAAAACAAGATAGTGGGTCAGATTTGGCCTACAAAGTTGCCTGAATTGAGAGTTCTGTACAGATATATCTGCATAAAAATTGTGTCTCCACCTCAGGTGTTTTTCCATTCTTAAATTCCTATTATAAGGAATACTCTTTTAAAAAAATTTTTTTTGGGGGCGCCTGGGTGGCTTAGTCGGTTAAGCGTCCGACTTTCACTTAGGTCATGATCTCGCGGTTC